>NC_135898.1:32457755-32972285 GCF_964194155.1 Cetorhinus maximus | reverse complement strand
TCAGCAAAGCTGGGACTTGAGAAATGGCTGTTACTTTGTATACACACAGGCATTTAGGCATTTATATATCAGATCAATATCTGTGCATTGGCTGTAAATCTACCTGAACAGCACATTATCTTCAAACAGTCTAGCTTCAACTCCAGAGTTCCTTCCAAATCCATTTGTTACAAAGGCCTGTGTAATCTGTTCCATTGATCAAAGGTGCACCCTGACTGCTATTTGTACCTGCAATACTGGATACTGTACATGAAGGACTGAATATTGTATGTATAGGGCTGCGCATTGTACATATAGGACTGTGTATTTTACATATAGGGCTGGGTATGATACAAATAAGACTGGGCATTCCGTGTATAGGGTTGAGTTTGTGCGTGTAAGATGGACATTATACAGGTTAGGCCTGGTATTGTATCATAGGACTGGTTATTGTATATGTAAGACATACCCAGTACATGTGGGATTGTTACTTTTTGTGTAGAGATCTGTATTGTACATGAAGTGCTAGTTATTGCATCCTCTAACACATTGCCAAACACCTATCCGCCTACTTGTTCTTCTTGACTTGGTTGCTAGCAGTTTCACAATTAATGTTTAATTGCACTTATCATCACTAATGTCTAATCCAGAATGTACCTGCTGTTTCCCATCCTGAGCTAATATCCACACTTCCAAATGGTGCTATGTTATCCTTCAGTAATAATGCCTCTCGCCCTCTTAGCTTCACAAGGCTAACTTTACAAATTCTATATTTACCCACCTCTAGCCCGCCTTCTGCTCATGATCCCTCAGACACGTTAGCATCAATATTCCTACCAGCTGTGTGTTTATTCCTAAAAATACTTGCAAGAGTTTAAACCACACTTAAGCCTCTCTTTTAATACCTTTTGAGTTCTATTTGATTCTTGTTCTATTTGTCTTCCTTTCATTCTTTGTCCTGTGCAACATGAACTCATTAAACCTCATGACCGGTCACAAGCATTTGTGCCCCGATCTTAAAGAGTGTGGGGTTGGGTACAATGCATACAAGTCCAAAAGCAGGCAGTATTTCCGAGGAGTCTATGTGCAGACACACTTTCATTGGAACCCTACCCAAACCCAATGCCTGGTCAGTGGATGTGAAAAGAGGATCATAGGCTGTGGAGGTCGCAGCCAGAAACCCACAGGATTGGTCTCTAGCAGACAGGTAGGTGGTAAGGGGGACAGGGGGTAATGGAATCAGAGAACGGGATGAAGGCAATAAAGGAAGCAGTGGGGAACATGGGGTAAGGGAGGTCCAAGACGACTGTAGTGTTCAATTGCTCCATGTTTGACTATGTGAGTCTGTTTACTATTGATGCTCACTCTGCTTGACTGTAGAAAGAGCTTGAAAGTTAGAGCTGAAGCATGGATTAGACATTTTAAAGCATTGTGATAAACCTGTTAAACATACAGGAGTGAGTGCCATTTCTGCATAGATACAGGATATAAAATATATATAAGATATACCTTGTGAGGTCTGGAGGAACAGAAGTGTTCCACCTGGCCCACAAGGAAGCTGGAAATAACATTATAAAGTTAGCCCCTCGGTTTCTAATGGCCCAGGGTCCAGCTCCCAGCCGGTCTAACCTGATGAGACACCATCAGTGTTCCTCAACTCAGGTAAGTTCCAGTTGTGGCATGATGTCTTTGGATTTTAATTGTATATTTTAAAAGGACCCTACTTCCTTCCTGTGGCTGCTCACTAGCCTGTTGATAAACTTGATAACATAAAGACCATGCAGAAGGAGTTGGGGGTTTGGTGGATGGGAGACTGGGTGGGTTGCAGGAGAGGGGTTGTCATTCCCCTCATTATAACTTCCACTTTATTTGGTTTCTACTGGACATGGGGAGGTGGTGGGGCAATGGGAATTAAAATTAGGGCTCCCAGCTCTACAATATAAGTGACCAAGCTATTCAATATTAATAAAGGAAAGGCTAAAACAAGTGATCCTCACAGACAATAATTAAATGCACCAAATTATTCCTTCACAATTTCTCTCTATGTAGTGGTTTTTTTTTCTATTTCTAGTCATGCCCAGTGATAAAATATGACAAAGTGAGACAATAGACAATGCACAATAGGAAACATTCATACTGGACCCAATTAAATAAAACTGAATTTATAAAGCTTAGTGGAAAAACAAGACCATTGAGCTTCTAACCCAAAGTAAAGTGCCAAATGAAATGTGTTGGACAGTAGACTAATGGAAGAAAATTAACCACTCATAGCATCATAGAATGATACAGCACCGAATCAGAACATTCGGCTCATCATGCCTATGAGAGAGCTAGCGAAATAGTCCCACTCTCTTGGATTTTTCACATAGTGCTGTATTTTCTTCCCTTTTCAAGCATATCTCCAATCCCCCTTTGAAAGTTAATACTGAATCAACTTCCACCACCCTTTTAGGCAGTGAATTCCAGAATCGCTGTCTTGAATGCAAGTCAGATAGCGCTGTACTGGACTTTCTGAAACTGTGCCATTGTGGTGGCAAATCTGGTTTTAGATATGGCAGGCAGATTCACTGTTTTAATAATTTGCTGGTCCTAATCCCAGCATCTTGGTCAGATCCACTTAGATACATTTGGTTACAAATCTAATCACATCTTCTACTCTGTTTTACCTCTTGCCTCTCTTATTGATGTCAGAAGTAGGAATGTATCTAACATGAAAATTATCATTTGTTGTTATTTTTCCACACAGATATGAGTAAATGTATCTGACGCAGCATTAAGGAGCATGTACCTGAATGTTGTTATGGCATGGCTGATGGTAAATGCTGAGCTGCCCAAATCCCAGAGGGAAACTTGAAGTAGCTGCCAAAACAGTGTTTGCAATTCGTATAGCACGTAGAGTGGTTCTGAAATCAGGAAATGATGTCTCCGACTACTTGTATTGGTTTTATAGTAGAGTAAACATTTATTTAAAAAACTAACTTGCTATGATTTTATAGTAGATATTTATTTATTTAACAGTTAAATGTTATAAATAACACTAATTTTAAAAAAAGCAAAAAAAAATTACGCTTAAACACAAGGATGGCTTCACACAGTAAACAGTACTTTAAAATAGTTCCTCAAGATCTTAAATTAACTATCCTCAGAGCTAACCTTCCCTTTTTCTGTTCAGCAGCTATCCTTATAGATTTTCAAAATCTACAGAATTCCAGTAATTTTTACCACACTGTGCCTTTTTCTCTTGGGGTGTCCTCTGAGGCTGACAGCAACTGGATCATCAGGTCTGGCCTTGTTCACTCTGTCTTCTGGGAAGTCTGACCAGATACCCCCACCCTAGGCTTCAGTATTTCCTTAAATCTGTTCCTTCCCTTTGATCTCTCTATTGTCTCAACCAGTCTCTTTAGAAATGCTTTCTTCCCAAATTTGATTAGACTCTTCTTTACTTTAGTCTTAGACTCATTTAAAAACAAACTTACCTTATATTTACCTTATTTACCTACACCTTTTACAAGCTTCATATATCCCCCTTTGAACTAAAACAACTCAATTCAAAACTACTCCTGTTATTGCTTTATGTAAAACTCTGATTAAAGTTCCTTTTGGTTCATTAACTTATCAAAACCACTTCTTACTGTTGGTTTTAGACTCTTGCAGTTACTCTGGTTCTTAATCCAATGACCATATTTACAAACCCCCAACAGCCTGTCTTCCCGTATGTAATAAATATGACAGGGTTATTAACAGAAGAAAAATATTACAATTTCTTGTTTTCTTGACAATGTGACTTGAGGTTCTAGAGCTAAATATCTTTTCCCATTTGCCTTTATGACTTGTTGTCTTTAAGAATTTTTACTGCAATCTCCATGCTTCTCCTCCACTGACTCTTATGATGTGCTCTGCTCTCTTGTACCTCAGTCAAGTGTCCAACCTTGTAACAAAGTTTTCAGACTTCTTCCACTTAGGAAGCTTACTGACAATATTAACCTACTGCAATTCTGATTTGTCACTTCATGACAAATTGCTTTTAACTGGGGCTATTTTCAAATGTGCAATAGCTTTACCTGCATAGAGCCCATATCAGGAAATGAGGATCACACACCTCACATGTAAGGCTTCATGCACAGAGCATGCACAGGTCATCAATGATAAGAGCCATGTTTCTGAGCCCCACGGAACTGGAAGACCTTCAGGTCAGTCCTAGTTTTGTTCTCAGCCATGTTTGGAGATGCTGGTCATGCTTGGAGGGGTTGTCCATGGTGGGAGGTATTGTCGATAGTCAATAGTTGTCCATGGTGGGAGGCGCTGGTCAGGATCAGGGGCACTGACTATGATGGAGGTGTTTACCATGATTTAAAAGTCCTTTTTTCACAGATCAGATGTTAAGCAGAACTCATATCTTCCCATTTAGGGTGAAGGATATCATGAACTACTGACTGATGATCAGAACATTCTCCTTGTATCCTGGACAACAGTCCTCACTAAACATCATCAGACAGCGAACAATTCTCATTCATCTAATTGGCTATTTATGGGATCATATTGTGTTTACATAACTGCATTTCAAAACCAATTCATTGATTTTGTGATGCATTAGGATGCCCTTAGAGTTTGCTCAGGCACTCTATAAATACAAATTCTTTGTTGTGAATGTTCACATGGCTGTTTTCATAAAGTGCCTGGTTGAACTCAGACCAGGTAGAACATGATTAATGCTCAAGGATAACTTTGAAAAATGGAGCAGAGCATTGCACACACTGAGTAAATAAATCTGAAAATGCCTGTAATGTATTCATTGGTACAAGACTCACCAGGGGGGGATTTATTATGGCAGTGTTGAAACGGGTTACACTGCATGATACCAAATGAAACTCAGCATTAGCACAATTTAGAGTGTAGTATGAAGAGAACGACATTATATTGCTACAATCAGCACCAATGCCTTTGCAGTAAGAGAACATTCAGTGTTTGTACTTCCTTTGACTCCCATGGGAATGTCCAGGCCCTCTGATATTTAAGGTAGTAGATTTGATTCTGGTTTGTGCTGATTTATCTGTTCTTAGCTTGGGTGGGGAACCTAAGATTGAAAGGGTATCTTCGTAGGAAACATAAGAAATAGGAACAGGAGTAGACCATTCGGCCCCTCGAGCCTGTTCCACCATTCAAAAAGATTATGGCTGATATGCGTGTGTTTCGAATTCCACATTCCCATCTAGCCCGGACAACCTTTGATTCCCATGCCTAACAAGAATCTATCTACCTCCGCCTTAAAAATATTCAATGACGCCGCCTCCACCACCTTCTGAGGCAGAGAGTTCCAAAATCGCACAACCCTCTGAGGGAAAAAAATTCTCCTCACCTCTGACCTAAAAGAGTGACCCCTAATTTTAAAACAGTGCCCCCTAGTTCTGGACTCACCCACAAGAGGAAACATCGTTTCAACATCTACCTTGTCAAGACTATTCAGGATCTTGTACACTTCAATCAAATCACCTCTCACTCTTCTAAACTCCAGTGGAAACAAGCTCAGTCTGCTCAGCCTTTCCTCATAAGACAGCTTGCTCACTACAGGTATCAATCTAGTAAACCTCCTCTGAAAACTGTCTCCAACGCTGGTCAGGCTCAGTACGTGACGCTTACCTTTCTTAAATAAGGAAACCAAAACCGCATACAGTGAGGCACAGTCTCACCAATGCCCTATATAACTGAAGCATAACATCCTTACTTTAATGTTCAATTCCTCTTGAAATAAAGGATAGCATTCCATTAGCCTTCTTAATCACTTGCAGTACCTACATGCTAACTTTTTATGACTCATGTACTAGAATATCTAGATCCCTCAGCACCTCAGAATTATGCAGCCGTTCTCCATTTAAGTCATACTCTTTGTTCTTCCTGCTAAAGTGAACAACTTCACATTTTCCCACATTAAACTCCATTTGCCAGATCTTTGCCCACTCACTCAACCTATCTATATCTGTCTGCAACCTCCTTATGTCCTCTTTACAACATAATTTCCTACCTATCTTTGTGTCATCTGCAAATTTAACTACCATGCCTTCACTCCCCTCATCTAAAGTTGAGGCCCCACAGAGACCCTTGCGGGACTCCGCTCGTCACATCCTGCCACATCCTGCCAATCTGAAAAGGACCCATTTATGCATACTCTCTGTTTTCTGCCAGCCAGCCAATCTTCTATCCAGGCTAGTATGTTACCCCCTACACCATGAGCATTCATTTTCTGTGATCACATTTGATATGGCACCTTATCAAATGCCTTCTAGAAATCCAAGTACAGTATGTCTACAGGCTCCCCTTTATCCACAGCGTATGTTACTCCTTCAAAAAACTGCAATAAATTGGTTAAACATGATTTACCTTTCACAAAACTATGCTGACCTATAGTTTCCTGTTTTCTACCTTGCTCCCTTGTTGAATAGAGGGGTTATATTTGCTACTTCCCAGTCTGATAGAACCTTTCCAGAATCTAGGGGATTTTGGAAAATTAACACCAGCACATCTACTACTTCATTGGCCACCTCTTTTAAGACTCTAGGATGAAGTCCATCAGGACCTGGAGATTTGCCAGCCCGCAGCTCCATCAGTTTGCTCAGGGCTGCTTCCCTAGTGATTGTAATTTCACCAAGTTCCTCTCTCCCTTCTACCTCCTGATTTACAGTTATGACTGGAATGTTTTTTGTACCCTCTACAGTGAGGACAGAAGCAAAATATTTGTTCATTTCTTACCCCATTTCCTTATTATCTACTATTAACGCCCCACTGTCACTCTCTAGAGGACCAACACTCATTTTACTTACCCTATGCCTTTTTAAAAACCTGTAGAATCTCTTGCTATCCATTTTTACCTCTCACACTCTAATTTCTTTCTCCTGATTAACCTTTTAGCCATTCTCTGCTGTTCTTTATATTCTGTCCAACCATTTGTCCTGTCACTGATCTTTGCGGAGTTGTATGCTTTTTCATTAAGTTTGATGCTTTCCTTAACTTTAGTTAACCACAGATGGTGGGTCCTCCCCTTATAATTTTTCTTTATAGTAGGAATATACTTACTCTGAATATTCTGAAAAATTCCCTTAAAAGTCTGCTACTGTTTCTCTATTGATCTATCCTCTAGCCCAGTATCCCAGATAACTTCAGCTAACTCAACTTTCATGCCCCTCATAGTTGCCCTTATTTAAGTTTAAGATACTTGTCTTAAACACACTCTTTTCCCTTTCAAACTGGATGCAAAATTCAATCATATTGTGGTCACTGCTATCTAGGGGTGCCTTTACTCTGAGGTCATTAATTAATCCTGTCATGTTACACAATACCAAGTCTAATATAACCTGCTCTCTGGTTGGTTCCAGAACATGCTGCTCTAAGAAACTATCTTGAAAGCATTCTTAGAACTCCTCATCCAGGCTACTACTGCCAATCTGATTTTTCCAGTTTATATGTAGATTAAAATCTCCTATGATATTGCTGTTCCTTTATCACAAGCACACAATATTTCCTCTTGAATATTCTTTTCCTACACTGTGGCTACTGTTAGGGGGCCTGTACAACACTCCCACTAGTGACTTTTTTCCCCTACTATTCCTCATCTCCACCCAAACCAATTCCACATCCTGATCCCTTCAAACAAGGTCATCTCTAACTAGGAACCAGAATTCAGCAGGATTATGAAAGTGTTATGTTAGTGACATGGAAATTACGATGAAACACTTTCCACAGCTTTTTGCCTCAGTGTTGGGGAGGCGGAGGGGGAGGGGGTGAGTGGGAGGTGGGTGGGATGTGGCGAGTTGCAGAGCAAGTGAAAAAGAAACCCACATAAAGAGGGTGCTAGTGGTTACCTTGTAGCAGTTAAAAATGGAAGAAGTTTTAAGGAACAACCATTGCTAGTTTAGTTATAATAAAGTTGGGGCGGGTGGTGGGAGGGGTGGGGGGTGGTCATTTCCATGTCGCAACCTGCCCAGTGATCTGACACAGTAAATCACCTACCCACTATACAACCCACCCACTGAACAACCCACCTGGTTTTCATCCTATTAGTTGCAACAGTCCATTAGGATGACTCTACAATGCCAACTCCAAGGCTACTGAATGGTTAAAGCATGAATGATGCCTAACATAGACCCTTAATACCCTTGACTCATACTTTAACTCTCTACTTTGTAGTTTATAGTTTGAATATTATCCAATCTTTAGTGTACGATTTGTGCATTCATAAATGATAACACATGTAAGAACTCAGATTGGAAATGAATTCTCCATATATATGATTCACAGCCACATGAATGCAGAGTTACGATCTTATTTTACCTTAGTGTTTTTTTTCCAGACCGTCATGGAGATTAGCCCTAAGGGTTAATCTCTTTGTGTGAGCTCTTTGTGTGTGGAACAATTTAATTGAAAACCAAACAATTAATATGAAATATCCAATCCAAGATTGAAGTATTTTTCTAAAATGCTGCTTATTAAGATGAAATTTCAGTCAGTTTTCCGAAAATGTTTCTGTTGTTGCACTTTCCAAAGTGACATCAGAGTTGGATGATTGGAATATTTGTCCTTTGTGCTGGCTAAGTGCTGGTTTACCCCATTGAGAACTCTGAAAGGAGGGTATTTATGAGGCTGTCACATTTGACTGGTTTTCTTTCATCTCTATTATCGTACACACTGGTCAATTTTGTTTGAGTTTGTCAAATCCGACAAAAATGAACAATTAGAGAAAGAGGAAAGTTTGTGACAAATAGCATAGGTGCATTTAAGGAGAAGTTTGATACGCATAAAAGGGAGAAAGGAATAAAAGTTTATGTAGATAGGGTTCAATGAAATGGTGGAGATGTGTGGAAGGTACTGTCGAAGGAGCCTTGGTGAGTTGCTGCAATACATCTTGTATATGGTACATACTGCTGTCACTGTGCATCAGTGGCAGAGGGAGTGAATGTTTCAGGTGGTAGATGGGGTGCCAATCAAACGGGCTGCCTTGTTCTGGATGTTATCAAGCTTTTTGAGTGTTGAGCTGCACTCATCCAGGCAAGTAGAGAGTGTTCCATCACACTCCTGACCTCTGCCATGTAGATGGTGGACAAGCTTTGGGGAGTCAGGAGGTGATGCCATTGACTATCAATGGTTATATTCTCTTTTGTTGGAGATGGTCATTGCCTGGTACTTCTGAGGCTTAAATATTAGTTGCCACTTATCAGTCCAAGCCTGAAAGTTGTCCAGTCTTGCTACATATGGACAAGGACAGCTTCTGTATCTGAGGAGTCATGAATGGTGCTAAACATTGTGCAATCATCAGCGAACATCACTGTTATGTTATTCTTCTATTCGATGTAAATGGATCGATCACACACAAAGATTGGTAAAACAATAATGTGTTTTTTTTATTTGAAGTTAAGCCTATATACATATAGATTTACTAGGAGGCTAAATATAGTACATCTGATCTCTCCCTGCTGTTTGCCAACTGCCTGTAAGTCATGAGACTACTACATCACATCCTGTCGAGATAGTAATGATTGACAGAAATTTTAGAAATACTTGTTAAAGTTATATGCACATCATTTCACAACACCCCTTTTTTTCTAAACTAAAGGTTTACCTTTAAAGAATCAAACTACTTACATAAGACAAAATAACATTGTGTCTGAATATACTTTAACACCGAGGAATAAGTTTACAAGTCTTTGAAACGTAGTGGTGGTTGCTTATTCCTCCAGCTATAGGAACATAGGACTTAGGAGCAGGGGTAGGCCATTCGGCACAGACAATGGCAGAGCAGGCTCAATAAGATCATGGCTGATGTGGTTGTGGTCTCAACTCCACTTTCCTGTCTGCCCCCCATAACCCTTGACTCCTTTGTCTATCAAAATCTGTCTAACACAGCCTTGAATAAATTCAATGACCCAGCCTCCACTGTTCTCTGGGGAACCAGAGGGCTAACCCTTTGAGAGAAAAAAGAAATTTCCTTATGTCCATCTTAAATGGTAAACCTCTTATTCTTAAACTGTGTCTCCTGGTTCCAGTCTCTCCCACATCCTCCTGGTATCCACCCTATCAAATCCACTTAGGGTATCATATGTTTCAATAAGATCACCTCTCCTTCTTCTAAACTCCAATGGGTATAGGCCTAACCTGTTCTATGGTGACCTTTGCTGAAGGCTGGTGCACGTTTTCAAAATGCTGGTTAGGGGTGCTTTGTCTGTATTGCATTTTAGATTGTATTCTAAACACAATAGGATTGTTTGGTGTTTCTAGTTGTGGTATTGTTCTGATTTAGCATTTGTTTTGTTGCACTGTCATACCACTTGGTGTTCATACCTGATACGCTCTTGGTTCTGGGCACATGCTGACAGTTTCTATTGGTTTCCAGGTGCCGTCAGTTGGGTGTTGGACTCAAACTTTCTGCCCAATATTCAGGTTGTGTAATTCAATTCCCTGTGTTGGTCACAGTCATCTTTCATCTCCCCCTGTTTTCGACTAATACCCCTGGGAGTATCGATGAGTGATGACTGGGGATGGTTGTTCGCACTTGTCTGCTGAATAGTGATTCTATGTTGGTTCCGCAGTACGATGAAGTTTGCAGGTTCAGAATGGGTATACATACTTGGTTCAAACAGTGTCATGTAGCCTGTCCACCGATGATCCCACTTGAGTGTAATGGATCCCAGGAACAGAATCTCTGAGCCGTTGTACAGAGTGAATTTGGCAGTGGTTGGTTGAATCATTACTTGCTGCTTCTGTGGGTACATAGGGGAGAATTTTCTCCCCGTTGGGTGGGCCGTTCGGGGGCGGGCGCAGAGCCGACCACCGCCCACAATTGGCTCCGCACTGCCACTTTACGTGGGCAGGCCAATTAAGGCGGGAGTGCAATAAATGCGGCTCCCGAGGACAGCGGGAGTGGGCGGGTGGCGGTGGACGTGCAATGACCACCGGGTCCAATGGCGACCCAGCGGCCTGTTCAAATAGAGCACAGACAGCCTTGCAAAGGCTGTTCATCATGGCCAGCAGAGGAGTGCTGCTGGAGGGCAGGCCAGGCAGGAGGGTAGGGCAGCGGGGCAGTGTGCCCCTTGGTTTTCTGAGTGCCTAGCTGCCCTCCTGGAGGAGGTTCTCGCTCCGAGGGACGGGAGGCAGAGGCCCCCCTGACCTGACCAAACGTGCCTGGGAGGAGGTGGCAGACATAGTCAGCTCCCATGACGTGGTGCGACACATGTGGGTCCAATGCTGCAAGCAATTCAATGACCTCTTGTGCTCAGGAAGGGTGAGCACCATGTTGCCAAAGGTCACTTAACACAGCAGGTAGGCTTTCCCCCCAGCCCCCACCAACCCTCCCCTCCCCCCCCTTCAACTGTGAGTGTAGTTGCTGCATTGAATCATTGACGGCATGTGTCCCTCGCTGGGTGGGCCAGCAGGTATTGCCCATGCCATGCCTAGTTCACCCTGAGAGGGTAGTGCTGAGCTGGGTTCTGCACCTGCAGCATGTGTTAGACTGACACCCAGAGTACCGTTTTGGGGGCTACCTCAAGGATCTGTACCTAGGCGCAGTACTGGAACTGCAAAATATGTCAAAGTCAGGCTGCTGATATGCTGGGAGGGGAGTTTCCAGGTGGCGGGGCACCAATCCATCTGCTGCCCTTGGCGTTCCATGTGCTTGTGCGTCCTTGCTTTGCAAGGTTAGACTGTGTGGTGCCAAATGTGATGAAGGCAGCATGTGGGCAAGGGGGTTCAGCCCTGGCTTCTTGGCGTGAGTGTGCAGCAGCTGCGGGGTGACGAAGCACTGGAGCCCTGCAATGTCCCTCTCTGGCTGGGTGGCAGGGATGTGATGGGAATCCAGGCGCAGACTGGACTAATCAATGCTCCTCCCTCCTTCTCAAGAGAAGACCACACACAATGCTGCCAAGCGGATGCGGACTGGCAGAGGCCAGGCCCAGTTGGCCATCATCACCAGATACGAGCAGGAGACCATGGATCTGGAGAGGTGCCATGCACCCAGGCCACCGGTGGCGGTGAGGCTGGGGTGCCACGGGGAGGTAAGATTGCCGAGCATTGAGGTCACCATGTGTGTCCCAGCAGCCATGGCACTGCTGAATGCTCTGTGATTGAAGTTTGCAACATGGGTTGACCATTGATTATGGAAGGATGAGCGCATACTGATCCGGGGGAGCGGCATGCGCATTGACATTGTCTCCACTTTAACTAATCAAATGACCTTGTTCTTCCTTTCAGCATCACCAGAGCAGAGCCGGGAGGAGGGGGCGGAGGGGCCGCGACTAACACCAAAGGGTCCTGAGGAAATCCACTCACCAGCATCACACCATCTCAGCCAGGCAGGCACCGGCGCAGATACCAGCACTTCGGTGGGAATTAGATCATCGGCTAGTGTCCCGGGGCACAGCGGTGAGGGCACTTCACACTTGCCAGAGGTGTGGGGGTAGACAGAGAGTGCCCAGGGTGCTGGCAGTCGGAGGACTGCAGGGGACCAGGCACATGCTCGGTCGGTGGCTGATGATGTGCCTTTGGAGTCATCCATGAGGCAGCAAACGCTGGAAATGCAGCAGGATGTGTGGGACGACCTGGTGGAGATACATGAGGCTAAGCGCAGCATAGTGCCTGTGCTGGAGTAGTCCACGTGGAGCATCACCGATGCATTGAGCCTCATGGCCAAGTGCCATGCTTGCTCCATGGAGAGAGTGGCGACTCTTGTGGAGAAGCTCCTCCGGGAGAACAATCAGGGCCTCCTGGGGTTTCACTCGGAGCTGCAACATCTCACAGCGGCATTGACCTCAGCTGGGAGAAGGATTGGGCACCAAGTTTCCCAGCTCGGTGCCCATCCATCAATGGTGAGCAGGGAGGTCCGAAGTGACCTCATGTCGGTGTACAAGCTACCTGTCGTCTCTGCGGGATCCTCTCAGGGAGCTCCGGATGAGAGCAGCAGTTCCTCCACCCCTCTGCCAGTGACTGTGGGATCCAATCAGGCTGTAGTGACTGGGGAGAAGCCAGCTGTGGAACTGGCCGCTCCCTCCCAGGCGGGGCCATCAAAGGCTTCACGGGCCATAGGATGGCCACCAAGGTCATCGAAGCCAACAGGACAGCACAGTGACCAGGCTGTCTCAGATGTCGGTGCCAGCGAGGGGGGAGCACCTAGACTCCCGGAAGTAGCACCCAGAAACATAAACTTAAGGCACCTTAGGCGCACCACAGGCTTCTCACTGATGGTTTTACATTGCCCCGCTATTAGTTGATGACAAGTTGGTGTGATGCATTACACCTTTGCACTCATTTTATTTTCTGCTTCATTTTGTTAATTCATTGAATTTTGATATGTGATCAGGCTCAGGGTGATTCCTTACTTCTGCAGGTGAAGGGGAACCCATGATGTTATGAGTGACTTGTTTGACAATGAACTTTATTGACAAGATAGTAAATGTTCCTATCCAGGCAGATGTTGCTCTCAGGTATCGAATATGGATTGTGCAGCCCTGGCTTGTGTTGGAGGTCCATCTGTGGTGTGCTAGTTGGATTAAAGCCTCCCAGGTATCCCTGCCTCCCTGGAGGTTGTCCAGGTCAGCGTCTATCCCCTCAGCGTTCTCCTGTCAGGTCTCAGGGCCTATCATCTGACAATTGGAGGTGACTGTCTCCCTTGAATGACAGAGCCTCCTTCGGCACTGCACCTCAGACATATTGAGATAGCTGCATCGCCACCTGTAAACCCTGGCAGCACAATAGTGGCGTCATCTACAGTCCCTTCCACTTTGGACTTCCTGTTGGCCCTGTGCCCCTTGTGCCTGCGCCTCTCCTCCCAAAGGTGGCTCCCCTGGAGGCTGAATGTAGACTTCTGGCCTCCTCCCATTTCTAGCCTTCCCTTCCTCCTCAGAGGAGGTGCCTCCAATGGAGAGCACAACTCCCATTCCCAGGCTAAGGGAAGGCTTCCTGAAACCAGCAAGGCCCCAGAAATGATGTTTACTCAGAGTCCTGACCTGAAAGCTATTACTCCTGTCCAAGCAGCTGTGAAGAGTTTTGAAGTATTCCTGCTCACACAGGCAAGTATCAATAACTTTAACAATTAAATGTCTGACAAATAACACTTGCGATCCCACTCACCTCTCTTATCCCACCTGTGAATGAGGTTTATAAAAATGTGGCCTACCCGCCTGACCTTTGCCCGACAACCTGAAGATCGCATGGGCCCCGAAAAATCAGTGTCAATTGATGCTTCAAGGGCCTTAAGTGGCCCGTTAATTAATGGCGGGCGCGCATCAGAGATCATCGCGCAGCCGCCCACCAAAATATCCCGATGGCGCACGTTGACGTTGGGACGCTCACCTGATGTCACCACACGTCATTTTATATGTTGCCATGCGTAGGCCACCCCCGCATACCAATGAGAAAATTCTGGCCATAGAGTTCAGTGTGCGAAGGGGAAGGATTTCTGCCTGCACGGGATCCAGTTTTGCACATAGGTTATACTGACACTTCATCTGTGGGCATATAATCCGGTCAGATAGCAAAAGTTGGTACACATGTGCCAATACATTCTTTGATGTTCATCGTGCTGAATGTCAGCTCAGTTTGAGTGTCGCTGGCCTGGTTATTCTCATCATCAGACCAAATAGCTTAACTAGACATTGCGCCGATCTGGTTTTTACGCTGTTTGGTATGCAGTCTTGGTTGATTGGAATGCTGTACCTGTCCGTCCTCTGTTTGGGGCTTCTCATGATGGGGAATCAGTTGTTCCAGCCTTTGCTTTCTGCATTGGCGCTTCCAGTTTCCTCTGGTGTCAATTGTCTTGTATACAGTGTTAAAAGCTGGGCATTTCCTGGGTGCATTTATGAGAGCATCCCACATGCATTGTATATGAGGCTTGCTTGCATTGATTATCGTGCCAATGGTGAATGATTAAGCTTAGCCTGTAGACTCTGTCTACTCAGTAGTATAACCTCATACTTGCATCTGCCTTTCAGTAGTGCTTCCATGTTGTAACCTTTACGTTGACCCAAGAGGTCTTTTTGGAGTGCTTAATTGGGGTAGATGCTGTCACAAAGTCAAGTGTTCTGTCTGTCAGCTCTGCTGCTGTGAAGTCTCAATCACACCCCTTGTCTCTGCATCTACTATGAATCGGTCAATGGTCTCTGTCAGTTGTTGCCTAAAGGACATGAATTCCAGATGGTGTATTCAGAGTTGAGCTTAAGGTGTAATTGATCTTCAAGTGTTGACCATGTTTTCTCTGGATTTTTAAGATGGTTGTTAGACACACCTGATGTGCTTAGTCTGTAGGGGCCTTCATTGCCTACTGCAATTTTAATCTTAGTGGTTAGTTTATCTATTCGTACATTTTGAGGTCCCAAATGCACAGTTTGGCACATTGTTGGAACAAAGTGAAATCAGGTAGGAGGTATGTTGCCTTCCAATTGAGAGTTGGATATTTTGTCATCATCTTTTAGCTTTTTGCAGGATTTTTTATGCTATCTGGAGCTTTTGACAGCTTTGTAAGCTTCCTCCAACTCTTTTAGAGTTAATTTAGCTCTGATTTGCAGTACCTTTAGTGGCCACTACCTTAACTGGTCATTGGTTATTGTTTGATTGTAATAGTGGCTCTGTTCAGCTCTTTCTGATTTTCCCATTTTAACTTTCAGCTCTGCCCACAACACAATAATTTTAACATGAAATTGAGCTGCCTGCCTTAAAGGCTAAGTGAAACAGTGAAGAAAGCTTTTTTTAAATCTTTTTTTCTAGTAGCTGTTAGTTGGCGCAGTGATACTTTTCAGCCCAGCCGATTGTTTTCAACTTCTCCAGAAGCAGCAATAAGGATTGTTTCCTATGCATGAGTTCTGCTTACAATGAGACCACGTGCAGTCTGCTGTTTGATTTTTGTCCCTGCTTAAACTTTGCAGGAGGTAAACTTTAACTATATAAGCTCTCCCAAGTTTAAACAATCTTACTAGGACCGCATGCCTGCTGACTAGAGTGAAGTGTGATCCCAGAATGAAGATACAGTGTATGTAGGATCCCTAGAGGGCTGGAGAAACACTTACACATGGTGAGGCTTCATGGTTGTTTCACTTTCACACCAGTTGTTTTCTTGAGCTGTATGTGAAGATTGAGGGTTGTATATTTTCAGTCAAATCTTCAAAAACCATGCTGCCACCATGTTACGTTCATTTTCTCTTCGATGTAAATGTATTGATCAGACACAAGGATTGATGAAACAGTAATGTGTGTTATTTATTTGAAGATAAGACTATGTACAGATAGTTTACTAGGAAGCTAAGTATAGTACATCTGATCTCTACTCTGCTCTTTGCTGACTGCCTACAAGTCATACGGCTACTAGATCATATTCTGACGAGGTAATGACTGACAGCAGCTTAAGATATACTCCCTCAAAGGTATATGCACATCATATCACAACACTTCTGACCTTATAATGAAGGGAAGGTCATTGATGAAGCTAAAATGGTTGGGCTAGGACACTATCCTGAAGAACTCCTGCAGAGATGTCTTGGGACTGAGAGGATTGACCTCCAGCAACCATAACCATCTTCCTTTGTGCTAGGCGTGACTCCAACTAGTGGACAGTTTTCCCCTGATTTCCTTTGGGTCGAATAGCCTATTCCTGTGCTGTAGGCTCAAGATAAAGCTCCTAGACATCACTTCAACAATGAACATTTAGAGCCAAGTATTGAATATTTGGGCTGCACCCACTGAATAGGCAGAACATCCAACCCTAATATTATTTGGTCCAAAACTGCCTTTCTACGTGGCTTTCAATTAACAAGAATTTAACAAGACTCTGAACAAAAATTTCTCACTGGCTCAAGATAAAATTTAAGTGTAATAAAATGTATTATTCAGGTTTGCTTTGCGAGTAAGTCAGCAACCATCTTTCAACATACGAACATGGACAAGGAGCAGGGGTAGGCCACTCGGCCCCTCAAGCCTGCTCTGCCATTCAATAAGATCATGGCTGATCTGATTGTGACCACCCGCCTAGCCCCAATAACCTTTCACCTCCTTGTTAATCAAGAATCTAGCTAGCTCTGTCTTCAAAATATTCAAAGACTCTGCTTCCACTGCCTCTTGAGGAAGAGAGTTCCAAAGACTCACAACCCTCTGAGAAGAAAAAAAATTCTCCTCGTCTCTGTTTTAAATGGGCGACCCCTTATTTTTAAACAGTGACCCCTAGTTCTAGATTCTCCCGCAAGAGGAAACATCCCCTCCACATCCACCCTATCGAGACCCCTCAGGATTAAGTCACCTCTTACTCTTCTAAATTCCAGTGGGTCCAAGCTTAACCTGTCCAACCTTTCCTCGTAAGACAACCCATCCATTCCAGGTATTGGTCTAATAAACCTTCTCTGAACAAAACAGTTTGAATTCTCTTTTAGTTTCCTTGAGCCCATTTTGGGAGCTCTTGCTGGGAAAGAAAGGAAATCTGAAGACATAATGACACTTTTGAATGGAATCTAGTATTTCGGGACCTCATTATTTTAATGAGAATTCCTGAAATAAATCACAAGTTGGATAAGGAATCAGAGTTGATATTATTAGATAATTAAGATTATGACTTCTAGCACTAGGTTATTTCTATGGATTGAAATCTTAAAATTTTTGGTTTTTATATCTGACTCTTAAAGAATCAAGCACAAGTGTATCTTGTTGAACCTCGAACTCATTTAACTTGTTCAATTTAATGTTCCTTTCTAACTTATTTTACAGCTCTTCCATACATAAAAATGGAGTTCTCTTTCCCTTCCAACTTGTAAATCACAATGTTTAACCATTTTCTCTTCATACCTGAACACCCTCGCCCTTTTCCCTTACACATGCACACCCTCCCCCACCATGCTCACACCCCTCTCCCTTCACACACTCACACTCCTCTTCCCTCACATCCCTCCCCACTTCTCACTTACGCTGCTCCCCTGCTCACACCCCGCACCACTTCTTACTCACACCCCTCTCCCACCCCTTATTTACAACCCTCTTCCCTCACACACTCACCACTCACACCCCTCCCCATTACTCACACCCCTCTCCCACCCCTTATTTACAACCCTCTTCCCTCACACACTCACCACTCGCACCCCTCCCCATTACTCATACCCCCCCCACCCCATACTCACACCTGTTTTCCAACACACCCTTCCCCTACCATGTTCACACCCCTCCCCCACCTCTCACTTACATCCCTCCTGCAACCCTCCGTCACACACATCACTCACACCTCCCGCTCACAACCCTCCCCAACACCTCACTCACACCCTTCACTTCCGTCACGCACAACCCTCCACCATCCCTCACTCATGCCCCTCCCCATCCCTCACTCACACTCCTCGCATCTCTCACTCACAACCCTCCAATCCTTCACTCATAACCCCCCACCATCCCTCTCTCACACGCCTCCACATCTCTCATTCACACCCCTTCCTCATTCCTCACTCACACCCACTCACACCTAGCGCTCACACCCTCCCCCCACTCCTCAATCACATGCCCTCCTATACCCCACCCCTCACTCACACCCCTCACACAACCTTTTCTCATTCCTCTCACACCCTCCCCACCCCCCACTTACATTCCTCCCCCACCCCTCACTTACACCCCTCCCCATCCCTCACTGACTCTGCCCCATCCCAACTCCTCCAACCCACACTCACACCCTCCCCATCCTTCACTCACATCACTTCCCCATTCCTCACTCATAAACCCCCCCCACCCCTCACTCATACCCATCCACATCGCTCTCACATGCCTCCCCACCCCTCTCTCACAACCCTCCCTCATTTCTCACTCACGCACCACCCTAGCCCTCACTCACACCCCTCACTCTCACATTCTTCCCCACCCCTCATTCACAAACCTTCCCTACCCCTCTCTCATTCCTCATTCACACTCCTACCCAACCTCTCATTCACAACCTTCCCACATGCCTCATTCACACCTCCCACTCATACTCCTCCCCATATGTCACTCACACCCCTCCCTCACCCCTCACTCATTCTCACCCCCCATCCCTCACTTACTCTTATCTCTCACTCATACCCCTCTCCTACTTCTCACTCACACCTCTCCCTCACACCACCCTCACATCCCTCCCTCATTCCTACTCACACCATCCCCCACCCCTCAAGCCCACCCCTCACCATGACTCACTGACCCCTCCCTATCCCAAATCCCCCACCCCTCACTCACACCCTCCCCCATCCTTCACTCACACCACTTCCTCATCCCTCACACACCCCTCTCCATCCCTCACTCACACCCCTCCCAATCCCTCACTAACAACCCTCCTGCACCCCTCACTCACCCCCTCCCACTCCTCACACACACACATCCCCCACCCCTCACTCACGCCCCTCCCCCACCCTTCACTCACACCCCTCACTAACATTCCTCCGCCTCATACCCCTCCTCCTTTAGGACCAGCATTCATGATTGATGAATGATTCCGTTTCTTTGGGGAGATAACAGATCAGTGGCTGGAAGAGATTTAGTAGATATTATTCCCTGGATATCAGGAAGGTATTTGATTCTGATACATATAATACTGAATTAAATCTGGTCCACACATCTTCACTGCTCCCCAGATGAACTCATGGGTCTCTAGGGACAGTTTGGAGGCATTTATCTAATGCAAAAAAAACTCAATGGGTTCACTACAGTCAACTTTACTTTTAATCATGCAATTCCACAGGGCTAGTCTCACAGCGGGATGCTTTCACTGACTTCACCAGCCTCTTCCCAAGGAAGCTGAGGACAAGGCTAATTTATTTTCAAACGTATGCTTGTGCATCAAACATTGCTGCAAAACATAGTGGTAGTGCACACCCAGTGGAATTTGAACCATATCAGTTTGGTTCTCTGTTTTACACTTGCCCCATTTCCTACCCCATTGCTGCTACTCATTTCTGATCCAATTAAAATCAGCCCCATGGTGTCTCCTGTGAGCTGAATACCTAGTGCCAAGCAGGACATTCTATTTGTTAACTAAACAAAAGCTGTTCAGAAATGGGATAGATTATGACACCATGAGGACATGTATATCCCAAGGCCATAGAATCACTGAGATAAAAACAAAAAGCTAAAAGCTGCTGCGGATGCTGGAAATCCAAAACAAAAACAGAATTACCTGGAAAAACTCAGCAGGTCTGGCAGCGTCGGTGGAGAAGAAATCAGTTAACGTTACGAGTCTTCTTGACCCTTCGGCAGAACAGAACCGTTCTGCCGAAGGGTCACGAAGACTCGAAACGTTAACTGATTTCTTCTCCACCGATGCTGCCAGACCTGCTGAGTTTATCCAGGTAATTCTGTTTTTGTCATAGAATCACTATTGCATGTCCTAAACAGACAGCAGCTAGTCTCTGATCATTGGACCATCACAGATACCTCCAGCTTCTCCATACATGACCAACAGATTATTTCCTCTACCAAAGTCTACCAATGTGCTTGATCTGTTTACTTTAAATCCCCCAGTAACACTCCAGGGACCAACCAGTATTTCACGGTCACTCAATCTTCAATCCATTTGAGCATCAAAATTGAACAGCCCCAGAAAACTGCTAGTCAGTATTTAGTTGACAATGTTTCCAAATGCCCATACTCCCTAATGGGCCTCTATAGATACAGACCAGCCGAATTCAATCAGCTCCATTTTGCACACAAGATCACTGGTGAAGGGCACCTCTTCATGTTTGGAACATGCATCCATACAGACAGGAAAACCCTTCCTCATGATCAACACTCTTCTTTCTCCTTCCAAAACAACTCAACCTTGACCATTGAAAACCAATTGAAGCAAAGCTGCAGTATTACGGGATGAGATTATTATGGGATGGAGTCACTATGTTGCTTTTCTCCTGCCCTTTTAATGCCCTTCACCACAGTTGACCATTGATCCATAACCTATAGCAGCAATGGAGCCACTCATCTCTGACATGGGGGCCCCATCTTTCTTTCATTCACTGCGTCATGTATGGTGGCCAAGGCTGATTAGGTCTTGAATGACCTGTGACCTCCCAACATCCTGTGCACCATACTGCAGCATAATAAAGTGTCAATTCTCCACCCCACTCCAGTAGACATATTCATTTCATTCTTTAGCGAGGCCAATCAATCATAGGCTAAATGTCTAAAAGCATTTCCCAATTTTCCCAAGTCTTTCTCAAGAACCATAGTCTATGCCCAATAATGGACTATTCTGCTGATAGATGGAGACGTTGCAAATTTTGAAACTTGTCTTTTTTGCACATTTCTTTTAATGAAGCCCATTTCTATTGGTGGGAGTGTAGCAGAAAATTTGCCATAGAATAAAAGTCACTTACCAAGTCTACTAATGTTTCAGCCTTATCTACACCACATGGACTGCAGTGGTTCAAGAAGACGGCTCACCAACACCTTCTCAGGGGCAATTAGGGATGGGCAATAAATGCTGGCCTAGCCAGTGACGCCCACATCTCAAGAACAAATAAAAGTTTCCTAAGTAACACTTCATAGGGCATTTAAAAATCAGGATCAAAGTCAGGTTAATGGGCAATCCTTTTTACAATGAATAATAATTAGCCATAGATAATTAAATCAATTTAATGAGGATGGTTCATTTTAACAACAATATTTTCCTTTAAAGACTATATTTGTTTCAGTCCTTTACTGAATTTCATCAATCCACATAAATGCCTGCAACCACAAAATCAAAATGTGAACTGATCAAAGGTCAAAATGGAAGCGAGGTAAACCAGTTGAACAAAAACTGCATCAGGAAGCTCTCCTGATGACCTTGTAGAGATAGCTACCTTCTAGTGTTGTTCTAACATAGCAGAGAAGACTCAGGTTCTTGAGGACTCAAGCCCTCTGCTGAAATAGCTGATCTCAACCACAACTAGAACTGAGAGGTGATAACAGGCCTCTTCATCCAAGAGATAGGGGGATTTCTCTTCAGTGCCTGCAGTTGTATAGGCATCAGATAAGATCCAGATTGGGCTCACCTGTAACTTTCTCTATGGTTCAATAACCTGTCAACAAAGTGTCACTTTGGCTCAACATGCACATCTCTGGGTTAATGGGTCACAGGTTCAAGGCCTTCTCCAGTATTCAAGCATGAAACCTAAGCTGATGCTTCAGTGCAGTACTGAGGGAGTGCTACACAGTCAGAAGTGCCATCTTTCTGTCTTCTTCAGAAGGTGGATATTAAAGACCCCAAATCAAAGAAGAGCAGGGAGTTTTCCTAGTTCCCTGCCCAACATTGCCCCCTCATTCAACCCCACCATAAACACCCAAATTAGTTGGTCATCCATCTCATTGCTGTGGAACCTTGCAGTCCCCAAATTAGCTGCCAAATTTCCTCACATCGATGACAGCTTAAGAGTAATTTACTGACTGCGAAGTATCGTGGGACATCCCAAGGGATGGATAAGGTGCTATACATAAAGGTAATAAAAGTAAAATACAGCAGACACTGGAAAGCTGAAATAAAACAGAGAATGTTGGAAAAGCTCAGCAGGTCTGGCAGCATGGGTGGAGAGAGAAAAAGAGTTAGCTTTTTGAGTCCGCATGGCTCTCCTTCAGAGCTCATAAGAAGAGCCAAATAGGATTGAAATGTTAACTCTGTTTTTCTCTCAACAGATACTGCCAGACCTGCTGAGTTTTCCCTACATAAAGGTAAGCTCTTTGTTCTTTGCAAATTCTTCAGGCTACCACATGAAGGAAAGGCAAGAGCCTGGGAAGTGGCCTCAATGAGGATGTGTAACCTGACAAGAATCAGTCCGCTCAGGAGAGGAGAGGAGAAAGCTGGAAGAGATGAATTGTAATAACCTATGAACGATACAATGGTCCCAATTGATTCCCTTGTGCATTTCTCAGCTTCTGCATGACTTCTCCTGATAATGTTCACATATAGTACATTTTAAATGTTAAGCATCTCATACCTGAGGACACATGGTCTCGATGTGGTGAGCTGCCAGTTGAATAAGTTTGGTTCCTTCCTGATTGGTTGACATTGAGCAAGCAAGATTGGCCACCTGCAAAGTCAGACAGAAGGATAAAATATCTATCCAATCCAACAAAGTATCTGTTGAAATAAAATAAATGTTCCTGCATATTGAACTACATATTCTAAGAGCAATTAGAAATCTATTCAAACTAGTGATAACCTGATTGCTAAAAGCACCAGCTGCACGTTATTCATCCAATCGTTTATAATATCCTTAACTTACCCAAACCTCATGTGACATAAGATACCATTTATCCTGAAGCCTCAGGGTGAATGGGCTATTTTCTGTCAGGCCTGACTAAACTAATAAAGCATGATACAAGCTCTCCCCTTCTATCTTGAAGTAGCCGTGGAGAGAGTGGAATTTTCACTCTGGATTAGAAAGAGAATTCTACCCTCCCCAGTGTTCCTGATGGCAATTTTTTCCACACTCCACCAACTGAGATCAAACCGTCCTGACAGATGAATCATCTCTTCCATGATACCACTGGAGGAATGGCCAAGCTTTCAAGGTTCAGGAGCTTGAGGACAAAACTGTGCGCCAACACAGACCCGGTTTAAATTATAATGTAACACTACACTTACAGATCGACTTAGTGTCAATATAGTATACCATGCAAGAAACTGAAGTCAAGCTGTCATTGTACATTGTCTAGAAATCTGGATCCCACCCTCATTCTCTCTCTTATCACATCCCTTCTTCCTGTCACTTTCACATTCACTCCGACACTTCATGTGTTTATATTCCTAAACACTTCATAACTCCAGGATATCAATGTATAGTGGCTATCCTGAAGGCCTCGACAGATAATCATGGTGGTTTGAGAACTTGAATTCAGTTGAAACAAAATGCTGGATCAGTAAAAGTGACCATGAAGGAGTTTGATTGTTGTAAAATTACAACAGATTGACTGAAACTTTAGCGAAGGGAACCTGCTGTCTTTACCTATAGTCTGCCCTATATGTGACTCAGTCCTGCACCAATGTGGTTTACTGTTAACTGCATCCTGAAATGGCCTAGCAAACCACTCAGTTGCATCAAAACTACGACAAGGAAATGAGTGATGGGCAGTAAATGTCAGCCTTGACATCAATGCACACATCTGGAGAATGAATTTTTAAAAGTACCCAACATCCCAAATGCTGCAGGCATCACTCATTGTTTAATTCATTCTCAGCATGTGGGCTTCATTAGCAAGGCCGGCATTCATTGCCTCTTTCTGTTTCGAAAATGGGATAAAAAGGGTGATAAAACAATCCACAACAATCTATTCTACTTTAATTAATTGGAGTAATTCTCATATACCTTTCCTGATCTTTCAGGTTCAAACACATTGAGCTAAAATTTGGCCAACCCTATTTTAATGCACATTGGGTTACAATTTGTGACCTGCCTGCGCCTGTTCAGATCCAGATGGGCAACAGGCAAACTTTGTGTACCCACCTCACCTGAATGATTATGGCATTGGCTCAGTTGGCACTCGCACTACCGTCTGCTCCAGAATGCTGCCTATGCTCTCTGCACACAGCAGGAGGGCCAGGCAGCATTGTCTGTAAACTCATGGCTCAGTTAGTCTGCTCTTCTTAAAGACAGGTTGTATCTTAAAGAGAAGTTTACAAAAATATTGCCCCAACATCAATTATTGGAAAGTGAACATTAAAACAGATGGATACAGTGCTGGAGGCATTAGTGTTTCAGGTGGGCAGCAGCAGAGATGCTGTAGTTCCATAGGGAACCAGGAGACTCTCAAGGAGCACCCTCAGAAGGGATTGGGAGCAGGTGGCCAGGGAAGTCAATTTTCAGCAATTGACCCAAGGACCTGGTAGCAGTGCCACAAGAAGTCTAATGTGGGTGGTCAATGTCACTCAATGCAACTTCACGTGACATCTCATGCTCATTATATCACCAACCTCTCATGCTGCTCAATGCATCATATCCCCGTCACTAACTCAGCAGCACTCGCCGACATTCAGGACACACAGCTAACATTCAGATACTCCACCTCACCTTCACACACATACCAATGCTGCAAGACTCACCGTCCCCTCTCACTGCCACCATGTACCTCCAGCTATTCAGTTATGGCAGGCACATTACCCGGACACAGGACTACACCATCACTGACATTCTATACTCTCTCTTGCAGGACAAGGTGGCCTACAAAAGAAGGGAACAGAGCAGAACGGATGGTAGACAAGGACGCCTACAAATCCTGAGGAGCTGGTTCCCTGCATCATGGGCTGGCTGCAATGGGGCCCATGGCACCTAGCAACACATCTATACCATCAATATTTTCTGCAGAGATGGTAGATGGATTGGTTATAATCTTCCAAAATTCCTTAGATTCTGGAAGGGTCTCAGTACATTAGAAAACAACTAACGTAACACCTTTATTTATTCAAGAAAGGAGGGAGACAAAAAGCAGGAAACTACAGGCCAGTTAGCCTAACATCTGTCAGAGGGAAATTGCTAGAATCCATTATTAAGGGGGTTATAGGAAATCATAATTTGATCAGGCAGACTGTGATAGTTTAGTGAAAGGAAAATCATGTTTAACTAATTTATTAGAGTTCTTTGAGGAAGTAACAGGCAGGGTGGATAAAGGGGAACCTGTAGATGTGGTGTACTTGAATTTCCAAATGACATTTGATAAGGTGCCACATCAAAGGTTGCTACATAAGAGCAGATGGTGTAGTGGGTAATATATAGCGTGGGTAAAGGATTAGTTCGCTAACAGGAAGCAGAGAGTATGGATAAATGGGCCTTTTTCGGGGTGACAAATTGCAACTAGTGGGGTGCCACAGGGACCAGTGTTGCGGCCACAACTATTTACAATCTACATCAATGATTTGGATGAAGAGACCAAATATATGGTAGCTAAGTTCACCAATAATACCAAGATAGGTAGGAAAGTAAGTTGTCAAGAGGAGGTAGAGAATCTGCAAAGGGATATAGACAAGTTAAAAGAGTGAGGGAAAATTTGGCATATGGAGTTTAATGTGTGAAAATATGAACTTGTCCAGTTTGGCAGGAAGAATAGAAAGCAGTATATTGGTGAAATGGAGAGATTGCAGAACTCGGTGGTACAGAGGGATCTGGGTGCCCTGGTACATGAATCACAAAAAGTTAGTATGCAGGTACAGCAAGAGATTAGGAAGGCTAATGGAATGTTGTTGTTTATTACCAGGGGAATGGAATATAAAAGTAGGGAAGTTTTACTACAGCTGTACAGGACATTGGTGGGCCCACATCTGGAATATGGTGTACAGTTTTGGTCTCCTTTGAAAAAAATATGCCTGGGAGGCAGAATGTTATGCCCCCTAGGTGTGCACGCGCGCAACCTGATTGGGTGTAAAATTGTGCGAGATGACATCAGGCAAGCATCCCGACATCATTGTGCACTCGTGCGATACTTTGCTCGACAGGTATGCTCAGAAGTTGGAAGCACGCTCGCTGACAATTAAGAGGGCAATTAAGCCTGTTAACGGTGCAATTGTCTCCGATTTTTTGTGGCCTGTCCAACCTTATGGTTGGCGGACGGGCGAATCAGCCAGGCGGCCTTTACATTTTTCATCAAACCTCATCCAAGGGCAGAATGAAATCTCCATTAGGAAATAAAATACAAATAAATATCTGTGGACAGCATTTTTATGATGTATATTTTCAGGTGCTTGATTGTGATGCATGGACATTTTTTTTGCAGCTTTTTAAACCTTTATTTCATCATTTCCAGCTCTGCAGCTACCTGAGGCAGCTCTCTGCCTTCAGGGAGCTCTCTCACAGCACTCACCTGCGCCCACGGTGACATTGCCGCCCGTCCTCTTCCCGCCCCCGCCCCGGCAGCGCGGAGCTTTTCAGCGCACGTTTCACACTGGCTGGCCGTTAAAATCGCGGCTGGGGGCCCATCGCAGTCAGCTGTCTGTTTCCTGGCCACTCCCAGGCCATCGAAGGTAAATCCAGGCCATAACTGCATCAGAAAGGGTTCACGCGACTCATTCCTGGGCTGTAGGACATATCCTATGAAGAAAGGTTGAAAAGGTGGGGCCTATACTCATTGGAGTTTTGAAGAATGCGAGGTGATCTTATTGAAACATATAAGATCCTGAGGAGACTTGATAGGATAGATATTGGGAGGATATTTCCACTTGTGGGGTAGACTAGAACTCGGGGACACCGTTTAAGAATAAGAAGTCTCCCTTTTAAGACTGAGCTGAGGAGAATTTTTTTTCTCTCAGGGATTTTATTAGTCTGTGGAATTCTCTACCCAAGAGAGCAGGGGAGGCTGGGTGACTGAATTTATTCAGGACAGAGTTAGACAGATTTTTGATAGACAATGGGGTCAAGGTTTATGGAGGGCAGACAGCAAAGTGGAAATGAGATCACAACCAGATCAGCCATGATTTATTGAATGACGGTGTAGGCTCGAAGGGCCGAATGGCCTAATCCTGCTCCGGTGTTCCCAATACTGAGAACATTGAGGATGATGGCATTGTTCTGCCTTATGCCTCTTAACTCCCAGCTCACCCTTATCCTGTTTATCTGCCATGAGGGGCAACCTGCTTTCCACCAACTCTACTTCCCTTATACCAACCTTCCTCTTCTGAGTTCCTGCTTTCAGACACCCAAGAGCTGCTGTCTGCCCAGTTACAGAACACCCAGCTGGAGAAGAGAGGGCAACAAACACAGCTCTGACACAAAGGCCCAGTCAATGGATCTGACATTTGCTGACTCAGATACTAACAATGGGCATAGCTTAGAGCCAAATATAAAGTTGGGATCATCACATGGTGAGTCAGTGGGCATGGGTGAGCTGCAGCCAGGAATGGGGTAAAAGAAGTTTTACTTGCCAGCTCATCAGGGGCAGAGGGAGGTCACAGGCAGGTTCTGCTGTGGGGTCTCAGATGGGAACCTCAATGGGGCAGTGTAGAGTGCTGAATAGGCCTACACACTGAGATGCTGGGTTCAATGACAGCCACCTGTCATTGTCAAAGAGCATGGAGGATTCCAGTTCTACCTTGGCAGAAGGCACAGTGCAGAACGTGCCCTCTCCGCAATGTACCCACTTAAACCTGATAACCATTCCATGGGGATGGCAATAAGTTGTCAATCCTCCAGGATTGGCCTGGAGTCTCCAAGAATTAAAGATCAATCTCCAGGACACTGCTGTGTGCAACCCTGGAGAAAAATCATCCAAACATGAAAAGTTTTTTTTTTGTCATGTTATTTGAGCTTTTCTCTTTACTGGATATAAAAATATCGAAAATGGGGGGAAAAAAGGCTGTTTGGCTGACGGTTAAGCATCATCCAAGTGAGTAATGAATCTTTTTGTTTTCCAATTGGCGTATGAAGGCAGTACATCACAAGATGGGTGTGTTTTGTTACGGACAGGAGGGGGGTTAATTTAAACAGCCCCCACCTCTCCTCTCACCACCCATCCATAAACAGAAAGGTGTTATCATTTGATTTCCCCCTTTATAAGTGGTGGCATGTTTCCCAACCCCTCAGTTTTGGTGTGATCAATTTTCTATTAATAACCCCACAGCAAACTTGAGATAGGGTGAACTCAAAGGGTCCACACACGCAAAACATGGAGGGACAGTCATAACATTGCCTCTTTTACATTCATACAGTAAAAGAAGGATAGAGATAAGAAAGATTTACAGTGCAGAGACCACAGAGAAAAAAAATATTGTTTCTCAAGGGTTCCAGAGTTCAGAATCAAAGTCTAGTGAGGTATTCCTTCATGGAGGTCAGCAGGTTGAAAACCAATGCTGTATAATTCGCTTTTCCAGTGGAGTTGACTTCTCACAATGAGGTAGGCATGCAGAGCTGAATCAAGCTTTTAGGCAATGGTATAGAATTTCTAGCAGAAGCAGTGTAAATAGGGCCAGGTGTCTAACCTGGGCCAGAGCTCCTTGTCTGTGAGGCTGCTGGTCAGATGATAAAAAAGCAGACTGAGACTTTGCAGTTCAGCAAGACAGTATTACTGGTTCAACAAGCCAGAGGCCCATGTCACATGACTCCCACTTCATCACACTGCCTTTGACAAAGGAGACATATCCCTCATCTAGGTCCCCAATTCTATTAGATGCCTCAGCCATTAAAATTGGGTAGTTTATGCGGTCCTTTGTCTTAGCAGACTTCTGTTGGCCAGCTTGGGTTATGAAATCCAGATGGCCTTTGTACAGCCCTCTTTGAATTTAGTTTCTGCAGTCCACAGGGGGGTCATTAGTGGCTCTTCAGGGATAATGATATGCGAGTTTCCTTGATACTGCCAGGAAGCTCCTTCTGTTTGGTGTCACAGTCACAAGGCGGAATTATCCTAGATTTGCACAAAGTACAGTAGCAGGCGGGAAAAAGGACATCTCTGATTCGCCTGCCCAGCCATTACCTTAGTCCTTCAATAATCTGGGGCCATTTTAAAAGGTGCCCCTGAACTGAACTAGCACTCGCTAATGGATCGGAAGCTGCTGCAAAGATATTGCTGCCAAAGGGAGCAAACATGCTGCTCCCAAATTTAGCAACGCCTCCCTCAGGTGCCTACTGGACTCAGTGCAGGCCCGCTGTGAAGTCCTCTACCCCTGCTCTGGGCGACGGTCAGCAAGCAAGGTGACAAATCCAGCATGGGAGATGGTGGCAGTGGTGGTCAGCGCCAATGCCCTGCAAAAGAGGACAGCCACCCAGTGCCAAAAGAGGATAATGATCTCCATTCCACCAGGGTAAGTCATTCTTCTCATTACTCTCAACTCTCACACTTATCACCCATCCACAGGGATCTCATTCACTGCCAGTTCAAGGGACATCACCAATCACTCTCTCAGACACACCTTCATCTGCCCTGTGGATTGTGTCCTCATCCCATCCATGGCACCACTCACCACCCACATATTCTGGGCATCCTTCTCATCTGGCCAGGCAGGTGTCCTGCTCACACATTCTCCATCTGTATTCATGCAGGACAAGCTGGTACACAACAAAAGGGAGAGGTCACAGACTGGTGGAGGAATGCCCGACATCAAGGTCCTTACAGACTTTGAAAATAGAACCAGCTGGCCGGTGAGGATCTGGACCATTCCTGTGCTGACGGTGAGGTCGACGCTGCTCTACCAAGTGAGGATCCAGCAGTGCAACATCCATCAGACCACCATGCTGTGAGTGAGTTCCCTCCCTGCCATGCATTAATTATCTCTCCTTGCTTTCGCAGGCACATCTGGGTAGAGTCCGAGAGGGTCCATAACCCAGGTCCTCAACTCAAGCCCCGAAGACACCTCAGAAGAAGAATCTGATGACTCCCTAATTGAAGTCCTATTACAGCGCTCACCCACACCCTCCACCAGCGCAGAGACACACATCTCGGTGGGATCTAGCTCTAGAGTAGCCTCGGGGTCACAATCTGGTGAGCATATCGTGCTTTCTGATCTGCAGCAGGCGGCGGCAGGGACTTCCCAGATCCCCGGCACCCGGAGGACTGCTGGAGGCCAGAAATTTGCTGAGCCTGAGTCAGATGATGAGTCTCGGGACTTGGTCATGTCACAGTTGCTGGAGCTGCAAAGGCAAGCTCGGGAACATCAGGAAGGGATGTCCGCTGCACTCTTCAGATTGCAAGGCACGATGGAGGAGTCCATCTGCCTTCAGTCTGAGATGATAGCACCGGCATGCCAATGCACTAACATTGGTAGGATGGCATCTGCCTTGGGGACCTTGGTCCAGGACATCACTCCTGCACAGCTGCGTGGGCTCAACTCCATCGCTGACATCATAGTTGGCTGCCAACAGTGTCAACACGAGAGGAGTGCAGGCCAGCTCGATCTCACTCCAGCTTCCCATTCTCCTCAAGGAGTCAGCCATGAACCCTCGGGCACCCATAGAGAGGAGGGTCAGCAGGTGCACACCCTGGGGCCATCTCAACGGTGCTTGTTATTGTTGCCAGAATGTTGTGGGCTGGCATAATTGAGTTCCATCATTCTCTCTGTGTGCTCTCAGCACTTCTGAGGTGGGGCTGGCCCCTATCTCTTCAGCATCCATGACCGGTGATGCTGTTCTCCTTAAAGGGTCAGGTGCTGAAGACTGACAAGGGATCAGGTGCATTTAAAAGTTCATAGCTGCATCTCCATGATATGACCCTGATCACAGAGCACAAGCGAGCTGCCCTCAGCCAGACAGGAGTCAGACATTCACAGAGGCAATTTGAAGATCTATGGAATGTCCTCATTGCATGTCATCATCACCCTCCTGGAATCGAACGACTATTAGGGCCTCCACTTCATCTCCATGACATAAGCCTGAGCACTAAGGGTATGTGTGCTGTGAATCAAACATTCACAGATGCACAGGTAAGGATGTCAGGACCGTCCTCACTGCACCTCGTCATTATCCTCCATGAATCTTGTGGCTATGAGGGCCTCCCAAGCACGCCTGCCTCGTCTGGCCAGCGCAATGGCCTCATTGCTGGCATCCCTGCCTTCAAGGACCTCATCATTTTCATCCCCTCCAATGTCCTCCTCATCGGAGGGTATGTGCAGCTCTTCCATCTCCTCCTCAGCCAGTTCCTGCCCCCGTTTGCAGTGCCAGGTTCTGGAATGTGCAGCGAGAGATGATGATGCACGATATCCTTAGTGGGCTGTATTGCAGTGCTCCACCAGACCTGTCAGGGCACCGGAACCTCATCTTCAAAATACCTATCGTTTGCTCCACCAAAGTCTGGGTCGCGGCATCAGCATCATTATAATGTCGCTCTGCTGCAGTCTGAGGCCGCCACACGGGTGTCATCAGCCACTGTTATGGCACTCGAGACAACTGCCACAATTATTTTTGCAATTTGTATGTTTCAAGATATGGGCTTTGAGTTCAGTAGTAATAAGAGTCTATAGGTTTTTACAAAACTAAATTAAACATATATTAGCAAGAGAAATGATTTTAAGCAAATACATATGTCTACAAATTACTACTATAATAACTTCTAAATCCCCTAATTAATCTGACTCCCAGTCACACTTTCATTAAGGCAATAGTAAGACACGTAGATTTTAAAAGACCCAGGTAAAGAAACATGATACCCTGAACAATCCAATTTAAAGTGAGATTTCTGAACTTCAGTTTGTTGTAGACAACAGCTTGAGGCGTAGATGCTGAAGGCTTTTCACACTTGTTAGATCTTAAAATGCCTGCCTTTATACACAGCCTTCTCTCCTTTATACCTATTTTCCCCTTTGCATGCAAATTCCCATCGTTTCACTATGTCTTTGGACTTTACCTCCCTGATCATAAAAAAAATTATGAGTACCAATTTTACCTGTAATCTTTGGGAAAAATAAACACACTGTTCCTGAACTTCACCTGGCTAGGTGACACATTTCACCCCCTCCCTTGAAAACAATCTAGTCTGGTTTATTTAAAAATGCAAATGTTCTTTCACACCTCACATTCCAAACTTCCCCCATGTTCACTGACTTAACATTTCAAACCTAGCTCATCTTCTAATACATCAAAGCCTTCAGCCTAGCTGCTTTTAATCCAATTAAGTCACACACACACATACACACACATATATAGACACAGATACCACTATTTTACAATAAATTCCAATAACATTATTATATCTTCCTGACAGCCACATTCTCTGTGGGTAGCTCTTGTCCCCGAGGAGCCAACACTGCAGCCTCTCTGGACCCTGGAAGATGTCAGGGATATGAGACCTGCTAAGGATGTAGGAGTCGTGGATGCTCCCTGGGAAGTGTGCGCAAATCTGTAGGGTGCGTTTGTGGTGTTCACACACCAGCTGAACATTCAGCAAGTGGAAACCCTTTGATGTATTAGAAGATGAGCTAGGTTTGAAATGTTAAGTAGGTGAACATGGGGGAAGTTTAGAATGTGAGGTGTAAAAGAACATTTGCATTTTTAAATAAACCAGACTAGATTGTTTTCAAGGGAGGGGGTGGAATGTGTCACTTAGCCAGGTTAACGTAGTTGACTGCTTGTTGCCATGGAGATCTAAGTGCCATGTGAGTGCAGTCAATGTAGCCTGCACCTGCGGAAAACCTGAGATGTGCACAAATCCCAGCGCTCCCGCTTCCTGGCTTTACTGATCTTGGGCAAAATGCACAAAGTCCTGTGCCTTCGGAAAGATGGCATCCGTGACCTCCTGGATACACTTGTGGTGGAGGCTAGTGAGATCACACACAGGTCACCTGTGGAGCCCTGGAAGGAGCCACTAGTGTAAAAATTGAGTGCCAAGGTCAATTTTACTGCCACTGGCAGTGGATGCTCTCCATGTGCCCGTGGTGCCAAATCCTGCAGCAGGTGGCATATGTGACCGACCAGTTCCCTAGGCATGCGCAGTCTTCGCAACAGTACTTCTTAGTCATCTGCAGGAATGGCAAGGGCCATCTATAGACCCTGGGTCTAGCGAGGCACCTACAAATTATGGCTCTCTGTGGACCTTTAGCTGCGTGCGCAGCAGACCCTGCTGCCTATTCATCTTGAGGGAGGTGCACCTCCTCCCTTTTCCCAGCCAGGTTCCTTCAGCGCTCTCTTCTTCTTCTCTGCTCCCTGTAAGCTATGAAGCATACTGCTAAATCACCAGGCTCCATGATGCTGATCTTCTCCTCATGCAGGATCAGAGAGACACATGGGTTAGCATATGTGTCCTAAGAACTTCTCTTGATTAAGTCTGAAGGCCCCTTCACGCATGCTGGAGAGCGCTGGCCACCACTTGGATGTTGCTTCATGACTGTCTGAACCCCCACCAACCTCCACCCTTCTCCATTTGGCTGTTTGGCAGCAGCTTTGCCCATTGGACTGCAGGCTGTACTCTCAGCTCAGGTGCAGGCATTCTCCTAAACCACACTGCAAGGCTGCACTGTTAGCTTGAACAATAATGGATACTGGTCCAAACCTTAATAAAGACATTGCAAGGGGCTGTTAGCGCCTCCACCAGTGACTGCTCCATGGTCACCTTTCGCAAGGGGATTGTACAACTTGCCCAGTCGTCCAATTGCTCTGCTGCCCCCTGAAACGCTCATTATTTTGCAGTCTGCGCCCGAGGGGTGAAAAGTTCTGGAGCATTTGGTGGAACTTTCATGCTTTTGCATTGCTTGAGTGGACAGAAAAGCTTCAGAGGCCCAACTACAAGCACATCAATGGAGCTGCTGCTGACCGGCCTCAGCTGCAGAAGAATGCTCACTTCTGGCAAGCTTTTCCAAGTGTGGCCTCCTCCCTCACCCCGTCCCCCCTTCCCACCCACCCCACATGTGCTGAGTATTTCCTTCAGTAGCCCACCAGCCCCCTCCTTTCCCCCACCCCCCAGGTCTGACTCGCACTGGAGACCGTGTTCCGGCACCGCACTGAAAGCCACCTGGGAAAAAAGGATTTGCTTGTGCCCCCTCCGAATGCACAGTGCCTCTTCCTTGATGTCCTACGGATGATGCTTGTGAGCGCTGCGCAAGTTCCCCTCCGAGTTCCCCTCGAAGTTCAGCTCGCCAGGCATACACCATAAGACCATAAGACATAGGAGCAGAAATTAGGCCATTCAGCCCATCGAGTCTGCTCCACCATTCAATCATGGCTGATAAGTTTCTCAACCCCATTCTCCCGCCTTCTCCCTGTAACCTTTGATCCCCTTACCAATCAAGAACCTATCTATCTCGGTCTTAAATACACTCAATGACCTGGCCTCCACAGCTTTCTGTGGCAATGAATTCCATGGATTCACCACTCTCTGGCTAAAGAAGTTTGTCCTCATCTCTGTTCTAAAAGGTCTTCCTTTTACTCTGAGGCTGTGTCCTCGGGTCCTAGTCTCTCCTACTAATGGAAACATCTTCTCCACGTCCACTCTATCCAGGCCTTTCAGTATTCTGTAAGTTTCAATCAGATCCCCCCTCATCCTTCTAAGCTCCATCGAGTATAGACCCAGAGTCCTCAAACATTCCTCATATGTTAAGTCTTTCATTCCTGGGATCATTCTCGTGAACCTCCTCTGGACCCTCTCCAGGACCAGCACATCCTTCCTGAGATACGGCGCCCAAAATTACTCACAATATTCTAAATGTGGTCTGACCAGAGCCTTATAAAGCCTCAGCAGCACATCCTTGCTTTTATATTCTAGTCCTCTTGAAATAAATGCCAACATTGCATTTGCCTTCCTAACTACCGCGTCAACCTGCAAGTTAACCTTAAGAGAATCCTGGACTAGGACTCCCAAGTCCCTCTGCGCTCCAGATTTCTGAATTCTCTCCCAATTTAGAAAATAGTCTATGCCTCTATTCTTCCTACCAAAGTGCATGACCTCACACTGCCCCACGTTGTATTCCATCTGCCACTTCTTTGCTCATTCTCCTAACCTGTCCAAATCCTTCTGCAGCCTCCCCGCCTCCTCAATACTACCTGTCCCTCCACCTATCTTTGTATCATCTGCAAACTTAGCCAGGATGCCCTCAGTTCCTTCATCTAGATCATTAATGTATAAAGTGAAAAGTTGTGGTCCCAACACTGACCCCTGCGGAACTCCACTAGTCACCAGCCACCATCCTGAGAAGGACCCACTTATCCCCACTCTCTGCCTCCTGCCAGACAGCCAATCTTCTATCCATGCTAGTATCTTACATCTAACACCATGGGCTCTTACCTTACTGAGTAGCCTCCTGTGCGGCACCTTGTCAAAGGCCTTCTGGAAGTCCAAGTAGATAACATCCATTGGCTCTCCTTTGTCTAACCTACGCGTTACCTCCTCAAAGAATTCTAACAGATTTGTCAGGCATGACCTCCCCTTGATGAAACCATGCTGACTTTGCCCGATTTTACCATGCACTTCCAAGTATTCTGAAATCTCATCCTTAATAATGGACTCTAAAATCTTACCAAAGACCAAGGTCAGGCTAATCGGCCTGTAATTTCCTGTCTTTTGCCTCACTCGGGGGGGTTACATTAGCGATTTTCCAGTCCTCTGGGACCCTCCCTGACTCCAGTGATTCCTGAAAGATCACCACTAATGCCTCCACTATCTCTTCAGTTATCTCCTTCAGAACTCTGGGGTGTAATCCATCTGGTCCAGGTGATTCATCCACCTTCAGACCTTTCAGTTTTCCTAGCACCTTCTCCTTGGTAATGGCCACCATACTCACCTCTGCCCCTCGACTCTCTTGAACTTTGGGGATGTTACTCGTGTCTTCCATCGTGAAGACTGACGCAAAGTACCTATTCAGTTCCTCCGCCATTTCTTTGTTCCCCACTACTACTTCTCCGGTGTCATTTTCCAGCGACCCAATGTCCACTTTTACCTCTCTCTTACCCTTTATATATCTAAAAAAAACTCTTGCAATCTTCTTTTATATTACTGGCTAGTTTATCCTCATATTTAATCTTCTCCCTCCTTATTTTTTTTTTTAGTTGTCCTCTGTTGGTCTTTGTAGGCTTCCCAATCCCCTGGTTTCCCACTGCTCTTCGCCGCATTGTATGCTTTCTCTTTAGCTTTTATGCTGTCCCTGACTTCCCTTGTCAGCCATGGTTGCCTCGTCCTCCCTTTAGTATGCTTCTTCTTCCTAGGGATGAATTTTTGCTGTGTCTCCCAAATTACTCCCAGAAACTCCTGCCATTGCTGTTCCACTGTGTTTCCTACTAGGCTCATCTCCCAGTCAATTCTGGCCAGCTCCTCCCTCATGACTCTGTAGTTGCCTTTATTCAACTGTAATACCATTACATCTGATTCCAGCTTTTTCCTCTCAAATTGCAGGGTAAATTCTATCATATTATGGTCACTTCCTCCTAAGGGTTCCTTCACCTTAAGCTCCCTTATCATATCTGCCTCATTACACATCACTAAATCTAGAATTGCCTGTTCCCTAGTGGGCTCCACCACAAGCTGCTCCAAAAAGCCATCTCGTAGACATTCCACAAATTCCTTTTCTTGGGATCCACTACCAACCTGATTTTCCCAGTCTACCTGCATATTGAAATCCCCCATGATCACTGTAACCTTGCCTTTCTTACACACCTTTTCTATCTCCTGGTGTATCTTGTGCCCCACATCCTGACTACTGTTCGGACGCCTGTACATAACTTCCATTATGGTTTTTTTACCTTTGCGGTTCCTCAACTCTACCCACACAGATTCTACATCATCTGACCCTACATCATTTCTTGCTATCTATTTAATTTCATCTCTTACTAACTAACAAAGCAACCCCCCCACCCCCTCTGCCAACCTGCCTATCTTTTCGATAGGACGTATATCCTTGGATATTTAGCTCCCAGTCCTAATCCTTTTGCAGCCATGTCTCCGTAATGTCCACCACATCATACCTGCCAATTTCAATCTGCACCACAAGCTCATTTACCTTATTTCGTATACTGCATGCACTCAGATACAACACCTTCAGTCCTGTATTTCCCGTCCCCTTTCTCATTGTCGTCCCTTTATCTGATGTGCTTGAAGTTAGATTCCTAGCCCTTTCCAAACACTCTGTCCTTTTAAAGTCAGTCGTGAAGCATGCCATTCTGAAGTCATGCTGACGTAAGTGGTAAATTTGACCTGGGGGGATGATTCCAGTGAGCAAGGCTTATAATGAGATTCAAATGTATTAAAATGACGATCCCGATGTGTGGCGGCGGGAAACACAGCTCATCATTGACAGGTGCAGCGGACGATTGCAACCTGACTTCAAGGTGGCGTAAAACCAATTTCTGGCCATCTTGCCATATTGTTCCCCCCTCCCTGCCCACCATGACGCCCGACGCCAACGGGGTCAGAAAATTCTGGCCATAGACTCAGCCTTTTTAGGTCTTTGTCTAGTTTGAAATTTTTAGAGATAGCAATGGGCATATCTATATATATTTTATAAGAAAAATATAAAAATGTACAGGGTGAGGTCTTAGTCTCTCACAGTTGGCCAACTAATCGCTGGAGCAGGGGAGGCAAGTCATGTGATGAAACTTCCAGCAATACATTTAATCACATTTAGATGGAAGCTCATATCACAAAGTTTTGTGCCTTGGTGGTTAACTCTGTGTTAAGCATCGACTGGTGTGACTCAGGAGCTCCAATCCAGCATGAAAGTCTCTGCTGCACTTATTGCAGAGGAAAACGGTGGCCTGAGAAGGTGCATGATTTGCCGGCCTCTGTTTAGCAGCGACTCTAAGCTCCAAGCACTCATTGAAACAGATGGGCTGTGGCAGGTGAGCACCTTACTAGTTGCTCGAAATTTCTGAGATTTTTCTAATCTTCTCCCTCAGGAACCAAGGATGTATCCCTGATTAACCCCGGCTTCTAATCTTCCATTAGCTTAACCGAACATAATGCAAAAAAGGCCGAATGTATAAGCCTTTCTCTCTCAGTTCACAGCCCCTCCATCGATAAGTCCTCAGCTGTGCCTCCTTGTGGTGACACATAAAAATTGGGCCCATCGCAGCTCCAGACGAACGTGTCAGAGGAGCTCGAAGGAGCCTTTGGCCTCCAGAAAGCCAGCGTGTAGGCGCACCAGCATGTGGACACGCCCTGACACTCATGAACCAAACTCCCAGCTCTGGGTGAATTGCTCCACTATCTTGTGCCTGTCTTGGAAGAATTGAAGACTAAGGGATTAAGCACTGACTGGCATAATGGGGGTAACACTTATTTCAATAATTAGAGCAATCTTCCTTCTCTATAGCTCCATTCTGACCTGAAGCTCCATTTAAACTGCAGTCAGCTTACACACTAACCCCACACCATTTAGAAGGGAACAGAGGGGCTTAAATACACGGAAGGTAATTGAATATGAATGAGGTGTAATTTACTCATGTTTGTTCTTTCACCCAGTGCACCTTAACAAGATGTTTCTGCCTGAAATAAACAGAGCACTTAGGATGCTGTAACTTGGAAGCTGATGTTAATGCAAATGAGTGATGATTAGCATATTTAATACAATAGAAGTGACTGCCCATTTTAAACATGGATGTTGTAACTGGCAACAAAATCATGATGTTGGGGAGGTATGGGATTCTCTCATGGGCCTCAATTTGAAAACTTATACTGTATAATCAAGCATACAATCCTAGACATTTACAGCACAGGAGAGGCCATTTGAATGTTTGTTAAAGCAATCCAAAGCACCTGTCATTGCCCTAGCTGCCTCATAATCTTTTATCTCTTGCTGTTTCAAACATTTGGGGGGAGGTGGTGGCATAGTGGTATTGTCACTGGGCTTGTATTCCAGAGACCCAGGATAATGCTCTGGGGGCCCGGGATCAAATATCCCACCATGGCAGATAGTGAAATTTGAATTCAATAAAAATCTGGAATTAAAAGTCTGATGATGACCATGAAACCATTGCTGATTGTCGTAAATACCTATCTGGTTCATTAGTGTCCTTTAGGGAAGGAAATCTGCTGTCCTTACCTTGTCTGGTCTACATGTGACTCCAGACCCCCAGCAATGTGGTTGACTCTTAACTGCCCTCTGAACAAAGGCAATTAGGGATGAGCAATAACTGCTGATCTAGCCAGTGACATCCACATCCCATGAGTAAATTTTTAAAATTATCCAGTTTTACTTTAAAAGATCCAATGATTTCTTCTTCAGCCACTCCCTGTGGCAAACAACTCCATGCTCCAACAATGACTTGCATTTATATAGCACCTTTAACATAGTAAAATATCCCAGGGTGCTTCACAGGCATATAAAAAGACATCCATTGACACTGAACCAAAGGAAGATTTTAGGAGAGAGAATTAAGAGTTTGATGAAAGAGATGTTAAGAAGCAGAGAGTTAGAGAGGCCAAGAGGCCTCTCACCACCCCCGACAAGGACAAGGGCAGCAGATATATGGGGACACTATCACCTGGAAGTTCCTCTCCACACCACCCTGACTTGGAAATATATCACTGTTACTTCACTGTTGCTGGGTCAAAATCCTGGAAATCCCTCCCTAACAGCACTGTGGATGTACCTACACCAGATAAACTGCAGCGGTTCAAGAAGGCAGCTCACCACCACCTACTCAAGGGTAATTAGGGATGGGTAATAAATGCCAGCAATGCCCACATCCCATAAATGAATTAAAATAAGATTTAGGGAGAAGATTCTAGAGCTTAGGGTCTCGATGATGGCACAGTCACCAATAGCAGTTCAAAGGGGTATACAGAAGAGGTCATACTTAGAAAAACATCATGCTCTTACTGGGTTGTAGGGCTGAGGAGGTTACAGAGATAGGGAGAAGCAAGGCCATAGAAGGATTTGATCATGAGGATGAGAATTTTAAGACTGAGCCACTGTTGGGCTAGGAATCACGGCAGGTCAGTGAGCATAGGGTAAATGCTTCATGAGGTATGTGGCTTCAAGGAATTGGGAAAGATTTTGTGATCTGGGCTTCTGGATTAAGTTGAGCAAATAAGCTCTGTTTATGTTCAGGGATTGTGAGATTTTTTGACAGTAATTTGAGCTTCATATTCCATGATTCCATTTATCTTTAGCCCCACTGGTTTATGGTGACTAAATAAGTCAAGTACAATTAATGACGTGTTGGTGTTTCTGACATTATTGCTGACTTTTACCATTACCTCCAGGGCCATGTCCCATGACTTCCTCTACTCTTCCATGTCAGCCACAAATTTGCATCATCATTACAAAAGAAAATGGCTCAATATTTAAGATTATCTAGTTAGGGCTAGCCCACCTATTTAAAATGGGTTACCATCTGTGTGAAAATAACCCTGGTCAGAAAACCCATCCTAATGTCTGCGTACTATTCCTTCAAAGCTAATAAAGCAGCAGTCTTGGAATGCTTGGGGCCTGGGAGATCAGTATGGCAGCTGGCTGGATGGGGAAAGGGAAGGAACCCAACTCTGAGATATTTTCCACAGGCAGGCACATTAAGCACCTCGGAGGTCCACATAGTTAGCATGCAGGTAATCTTAGAATGATTGGCCCTGGCTCAGTCATAGAACTTCTTGCTTCGGTTCAAGCCCCTGCTCGGGGTGGAATTTAATATTTTTGATGGGGGTCTCGCCCACCGGCCCGAGGATTGGCAGGTGCGCCATGTCACCTCCATTTACGAAGGCCTACCAGAATTAAATGCCCACCAGGCAGTTAAGTGGCCAGCATCAGGCCTTCCTCTTGATGAAGGATGCTAGGAGGCAGAAATCCTACCCCGCTCCCCCTGAGAGCTGCCGGCCAGTCAGAGGCCAATCAGAAAGTGGTGGCACCTTCTGCTAATGCACTCACCAGAGGCTCAGGATCAATGAGGGACACTAGGCCCAAGATGAGTGAGAGCAGGATCAGGGTTGCGTGGAGGGGAGTCCTGAGAGAGGGTGGGCAAGGAGGGTCAGAGATAATGCTAAGTGGGTGTCGTTCAGTGGGCTTTCCCTCCCCCCACCTCACCTGATACTGGGTTTCTCGATCAGGTACAGAGTGAAGACCTTCCCTAGAAGACTGCAAGCAACCCCAGTGTTTGTTTTTTGGTCTCTCTGCATGGTGACTGCCTCACCTGTCACTGCGTGAATACCAGTGGTGGTTGGATAAGGCACTAGGTGGGCATTAATTGCCCACTTAAGGGCCTGTTATTATTCGGGCAGGACACTGTCCACAAGCCTTCCCGACCCAGACTTAACCGGGCGGAGGTGGGAAGGCAGCAGGGTCCCCTTCCCTTACCCTCCTGCCCGATTAAATGCTGTTCCAGGACTTTAACTTAGGTGCAGTGCTGAGGGAGTTCTACGCTGTCAGAAGAGCTGTCCGTTAAATAACATGTTCAACTGTGACCTGTTCAAGATATGAAAGATTCCCCAGCAATATCCAAGGAGGAGCCTGCTGTCCCGGCCAACATTCACCCCTGGTCATTCATCTCATTGATATTGGTACCTCGCTGTGTATAAATTGACTGTTTTGTTCACATACAAATCAATGACTACATTTCAACAGTATATAATTAGCTGTGAAGTGTTTTTGGTATCCTGAGCATGTGAAATGTTCTAAATAAATATACGTTCCTTCAGACTAAACTGGCAGAAAAGGAGCTCCAATGTATAATTTTTTAAAATGCCAGGATAACTACCCCTCCTCAAGGTGGGCACCCACAACTAATATTCAAATTAGTTTAACACTGGGATTTCCACTGGGGTCAGGTACTGTGTCAGTGGGCATATAGATATTCTGCTCTGCACCCCACCCTTGAGGTTGGCCTCCCCTCAGGAACATCAGTGCCACCATTTCCAAATCAAACAGGCTATCCCTTTCACCCAAACATTAGGCACCCTACTCGAATGTTCCAGTCCCTCAATGCACTCAGCAAGCATGAATAGGTTATTCAAAACCAGCCAAGAAAATGCAGATACTTGAAGCAATTTCCTATAGTGAGGAGAGAGTCAGAGAAAAGAACCTTTTAAAAGACAAGACCCATCAGTAATTTTACACAAAGGGATGTTTCAAATAATTTTCTCATTGTTAACTTCAGGCAACATTCCAATTATATGATAAGACAATGAGTAGAGAGCTCTCTAAAGAGACCTTCAAACATCAGGAATCAGAGAGTTAGTGCTTCTACTTTGGACACAATCGACAAAATTGAGCCCAATATTGCGTCAGTTTTATTTCGTGTCTTTTTCCCTCAAGATTCTGCTCAAACTCGTTTGCATTTCACCAGATGTAAAGTCTGTCCTGAGCCAGAGCAATGTGGTGACATTTTAGCATTGCCATTGATTCATTTCAGCTCACAGTAGGTCTCACCTATGGTGTCATTCACATTGATTGATGCTATTAGAGAATTTTGCTCTCAAGGGTGGTGACTTGGTGCAGTTTGGTTAGTATAATTCAAAGTGAGTTTGATTAAAAATGTTTTTTTTGTGCTAGCGTTTTGTCCTGCACCTCTAAGTAGCCCAGTTTTAAACTATTGAAAAGGACAATTTGCCTGTTTCATTAGAGTACAGTAGTCCATTTCTTAACAATTTAAAAATATATATTTAAAAGTTTTTAAAAGATGCCCTTGTACCCAGAACAAACAGTTTAATGAAACTGGCCTACTTAAATGGGTGCAATTAATGGGAAGTCCCAATGGTGAATAATTCAGTTTAGGCTGTAGCTAGTGTTGTCGGCATGGCTGGCTTCTAGTATGATGTTTTTTAATCTGTGCAAACGATTGTGGAAACTCAGTTTGTGCGAGACTTGCTTTGCACTTGAAATTCTCCCTGATGTTGAGCAAATTGTACTGAAAATAACAGCATAACCTCGTGAATCTCCATCCCATCGAAGCTTAGAACACAGAAAGAGACTGTTCCTCTCTGGTCGACCGTGCTGGCTCTTTGAAAGAGCTATTCAATTATTTCCACTCTCCTGTTCCTTCCCCAAAGCCCTGCAAATGCTCTATTTTCAAGTATTTATCCAGTTCCTTTTTGAAAGTTATTATTGAATCTGCTTCCATTGCTCGTTCAGGCATGTGTGTTCCAGATCATGACAACTCGGTGCACCAAAAGCTTCTCCTCATCGTGTTACAATCACCATAATGATAAAGAAATTCAAATTTCCAATTAATAGCTGAAAGGATGACACATCAAGATTTCATATTTTAAGACGTTTACTGTAACAAACACCTAAAAGCACCACTGACCAAATGCTATCTTTGTAGGCAGCTTATACTTTCAACCATAAGGCAGAACATCCCCCTCTTTCAGTACAACCAAAAACACACTTTACAGACATACTTTACACTTTCCTTCAAGTAGACGTTCAATTCTCCCGGAACCAGTCCAAGGTGATTCTTAACTCCCAACAGTTTACCTCTGTTCCTTTCCTTTCTCAGTCTGGGAAATTTTAATCTCAGAACTGCCTTTTACAGTGAGGATTTTTCCTTTGGAGATTCACCCTTTAGCACAACCTAAGCATATCTTCTAGCCTTGTTTTAACTCCTCACGAATTTGGTTCCCACCCATATTCCTGCATGGTGAACCACAGAGATTTTTGGCCTTTAGCTGTTCTCTCTCTCCTGGCCCCTGGTAGACTATCCTTGTCTGTGAGTTTTCAGGGATATCTGAATTCTTCCCTCTCAAAGCCCATCTCTGTGGCAACATGAATCACATGGGCTTTGTATCAATGTAGAGACACTGATCAGGTATTCTTGAGTCCCCCAACTCTCTTTTATCTTGGAAGTAAATGGATAGTTTAAAGCACAACTGTTTATAATGCAACATTCTCAACACTTTTCTGGGTCTTTGGAGTCTACCCACTTTTAGCGCACAGGCTACTTGCGTCCGAGTGTAAACATCTTACACCTTCTTCCCAGTAAAACAACTTGGGCCCCCTTTAATCTCTAACAATCAAGCTACCCAGGCTGATGTCAGGCAGACTTCAGGACAGGTCACATGAGCCCCTTCAATAAATTAAAGACACAATGTCAAAAAGAAATCTTATAAACCTCATAATTATAATTGCTTTATTTGTTAATTACCTCATCTATGTCCTCTCGTACTGACTGTCATGCCAGCAGAAACAGTTCCTGTTAACTCCATCAAAACTTCTGATATTTTCGAACATATTTCTTAAATCTCCCCTCAAGCTTTACTGCTCTGAAGAGAACAGTCTTTGCTGGTCTCCTCAAATAATTGAATTCCTACATCCCCTGTATCCATGGCATTGCCATCCTTCCTAAAATATGGTGCCCAAAATTGGACTCAATACTCCAGCCAAGGTCTGACTAGCATTTTACTAAGGCCTTGTGCAACTTCCGTGATTTTGTATTCTATGAGCTGGGATTTTCCCCTTAGAGGTGAGTAGCTGGAGTCGGAACATTCCCTGGCTCAGTGCACGTAATTTGGGAAAAATTGCCTGGAAGGGCACGATGTTTGCTCCAGGGAAATGGGTGCAGGATGGTGTCAGGCCTACTGCCCCAGGTGCAGATCAATTGTGGCCACAGGGGCTGCCAAGTGCTGAAGGCTGGTTCAAAAGCCTGCCTTGCTTCTCTGGGACTTCTCTCCAGTTGTGCTGTTAAATATTAGGCATTCTAACTCTCAGCCCTCACACCCCACTCACTCCCCATGCCGCGTCCATGTTATCTCATGTACATCCATGGCCCCATCCCACCCTTAATGCCCCCCACACCCTCCATGCCAACCCATGCCTATCCACTCAATCCCATTGTCCCTTGCAGCCCCTATACTAACTTAGCAGCAATTCATGGCCCCCACCAACCACCCTTTGCCTTTACACCCTCCAAGCCACCTTACCCAGTATCCACCATGGGCAGACCTCAGGAGCTATGCTGAGATGGAAGTTCAGATGAGAATAAAGGGCTAAGTATCTGTTACAGACTTCACTGTATAAAACAATTCTCGTTCATGAAAGTCCATTCAATACATTTAAATCCATTTGAGTCATAGAGTCATAGAGGTCTACAGCACAGAAAAAGGCCCTTCGGCCCATTGAGTCTGTGCCAGTTAAACAAGTACCTAACCATTCTAATCCCATTTTCCAGCACTAGGCCCATAGCCTTCTATGCTATGGCATCGCAAGTGCACATCCAAATACTTCTTAAATGTTATGAGGGTATCTGCCTCTACCACCCTTTCAGACAGTGAGTTTCAGATTCCCACCACCCTCTGGGTGAAAGAATTCTTCCTCACATCTCCTCTAAACCTCCTACCCTTTACCTTAAATCTATGCCCCCTGGTTATTGATCCCTCCACCAAGGGGAAAAGTTCCTTCCTGTCTACCCTATCTATAATTTTATACACCTCAATCATGTCCCCCCTCAATCTCCTCTGCTCCAGGGAAAATAACCCCAGTCTAAGCAATCTCTCCTCATAACTAAAACTCTCCAGCCCAGGCAACATCCTGGTAAATCTCCTCTGCACTCTCTCAAGTACAATCACATCCTTCCCATAATGCAAATTCCAGAACTACATGCAATACTCTAGCTGTGGCCTAACCAGCATTTTATACAGTTATAGCATAACCTCTCTGCACTTATATTCTATGCCTCGGCTAATAAAGGCAAGTCTCCCATTTGCCTTCTTAACCACCTTATCTACCTGTCCCGCTACCTTAAGGGACCGGTGGATATGCACACCAAGATCCCTCTGATCCTCAGTACTTCCCAGGGTCCTACCATTCATCGTGTATTCCTGTGCCTTGTTTGTCCTGCCCAAGTGCATCACCTCACACTTATCCGGATTAAATTCTATTTGCCACTGATCAGCCCATCTGACCAGCCCGTATATATCCTCCTGTAGTCTAAGGCTATTCTCATCACTATTTACCACCCCTCCAATTTTCGTGTCATCCACGAATTTACTGTTCAACCCTCCTACATTTAAGTCTAAATTATTTATATACACCACAAACAGCAAGGGACCCAACACCGATCCCTGTGGAACCCCACTGGACATAGGCATCCAGTCACAAAAACACCCCTCGACCATCACCCTCTGCTTCCTGCCACTCAGCCAATTCTGGATCCAATTTGCAAATTGCCTTGGATCTCAATAGGCTCTTACCTTCATTATCAGTCTCCCATGCAAGACCTTATCAAAAGCCTTGCTGAAGTCCAAGTAGACTACGTCAAATGCATTGCCCTCATCTACCTGGTCACCTCTTCGAAAAATTCAATCAAATTGGTCAGACATGACCTCCCCTTAACAAAACCATGCTGACTGTCCTTGATTAATCCCTGCCTCTCCAACCCCTTTGAGTACTTAATCGCTTATAAAAACAAGCATTTGTATTCATAACCCCTATCAAAGACAGATAATCCTTTCATAACCCTTGGAGCTGACAATCAAACTGTGAATTCACAGCCAGCAAACCCCCACCATCCCCACAACCCCACTGTAATAATGACAGGCTGTGGAAGCAATCAAGCAGTAATAATGCTATAATGATCGCACTTAGAGTTAAATAAACAAACATCTATTGGAACTGCTGGAACTGTTTTTTTTTAACTCACAGACACAGGCTGGCAGTTTTCTTTTCAAAGTTTAAAGTACAGGGGTTTAAATAACTTGATAGTTTGATAGTTCTACATATCTTATCCAGCCTTCTCAAGCATTTATGTTTCCACCATAAAGCCATGGAACACAAACTGTGGGGTTAAGGTTCTTCCTGGACTGAAAATTGGATCTGTTTGTTCTGTACACTGAGCTTAAAGGGCCCCGCTGATTCACGCCTGTGCGCTTCACACCTCGCCCCCTTTCCCTTGCTGGCGAAAATGGGATCCGTCAGAAACGGGGGTTGAACTATTGGATCTGGGTCCTGTCTTCCATTTTTAAAGGTCTCCGGAGTCTCCCTGACTCAGCAAAATCCAACACCATGCCTCTATTTAGAAAACCAGGGAAGTCGTATGCATTTAAAAAAAACAGCATTCGCAACCTTTCCTACCACCTTCAAAGACTTATAAACGTGGGTGGTGAAATTCCCTCAGGGATAACCTGTCTTTTCCTCATATCAATGACAGCTTTCCATAGAGAAGGGGGCAGGAAGACTCAAAGACTGACCCATGCTGAACAAAACTTTAATGAAAGAGGGAAGCAGCAAGGAGGAAGGAGCAGAGATGTTGGAAAAGGGAAGGAAAGGGGCTGGATTTTAACTTGCAATTTCCAATAGGTTGCTGCCTGTAACTGGATACAGACTCAGTAATTTAAACCATCAGGCTTCATTACTAGTCCATGGGCTGAATAGCAGCCTTGAGCGAGTGAGAAGTGGCTATAGAATTGTGGACAAGCAGATGGTGAAAGATCACTCCCTGGCACTGTGGGGGTGTGGGTTCCACAGACGTGGCTAGGGAGGGAGGTGGTTGTCTGGGCAGAGGAGGCACTCCTGTTGTTCCAGCCCAAACAGAGGAAAGTAATAAGTTTACATTTTTGCTTCCGTCTTTTGCTTCCAAGCGTCTTGTGACTGGTCTTCACCTGGATGGAGGGCCACAGTGGCTGAAGTTAAACCTGCTGTCGGTGCTCAGTGACATCTTCAGAACCGATCAACATAGTTAAAGAAGGAATAAAAACAGAAAATGCTGGAAAAACTCAGCAGGTCTGGCAGCATCTGTGGAGCGAGAAACAGAGTTAAGAATCCATATGACCCTTCTTCAGAGCTAAAGAGAAGTAGAAATATGATGGCGTTTATACTGTTTAATGGGGGGTGGGGGGGTGCGTGGAGCAGGTGAAGCAAGATAGAAGGTCAGTGATAGGTGGGGGCTAAGGAGAACTTGACAAAGATGCCATGGACAAAAAGACAAAGAGAGTTTTAATGGTAGTGGTGAAGACTAAAGAAGGTGATGATAGTGGCATAATGGTAAGAAAGCAGAATGTGTTAATAGCTGAACAAGGATCATAACTCTGGGAAGGAACAACATAGAACAAGTAACATGTGGCCCTATGGGGGTCGGGGGGTGGGTGGTGCTGGTTGGGGAAAAAGGATATATAAAAAACTGAAAATGAATAAAAGAATGAAAATAAAATAAAAAAGGTTTAAAAAGGGACAAATATAGAAGAGAGAGAGATCATGATCTGAAATTGTTGAACTCAATGTTAAGTCCGGAAGGCTGTAAAGTGCCTAGTCGGAAGATGAGGTGCTGTTCCTTTAGTTTGCGTTGAGCTTCACTGGAACAATGCAGCAGGCCAAGGACAGACATGTGGGCAAGGGAGCAGGGTGGAGTGTTGAAATGGCAAGCGACAGGGAGGTCTGGGTCATGCTTGCGGACAGACCGAAGGTGTTCTGCAAAGCGATCACCCAGCCTGCGTTTGGTCTCTCCAATGTAGAGGAGGCCACATTGGGAACAGCAAATGCAGTAGACTAAATTGAGGGAAGTGCAAGTGAAGCGCTGCTTCACCTGAAAGGAGTGTTTGGGCCCTTGGACGGTGGGGAGGGAGGAGTTAAAGGAGCAGGTGTTGCGCCTTCTGCGATTGCATGGGAAGGTGCCGTGGGAGGGGGTTGAGGTGTTGGGGGTGATGGAGGAGTGGACCAGAGTGTCCCGGAGGGAATGGTACTTGTGGAATGCTGACAGGTGGGGGTGAGGGGAAGATGTGTTTGGTGGTGGCATCATGCTGGAGTTGGCGGAAATGGCAGAGGATGATCCTTTGAATGCGGAGGCTGGTGGGGTGAAAAATGAGGACAAGAGGGGCCCTATCATGGTTCTGGGAGGGAGAGGGAGGTGTGAGGGCAGATGTGTGAGATATGGGTCGGACCTGGCTGAGGGCCCTGTCAACCACAATGGGGGGATTCCTCAGTTAAGGAAGAAGGGAGATATATCAGAAGCGTCATTTTGGGAAGTGGCATCATTGGAACAGATACGACGGAGGCAAAGGAACTTAGAAAATGGGATGGAGTTCTTACAGGGATCAGGGTGTGAGGAGCTGTAGTCAAGGTAGCTGTGGGAGTCGGTAGGCTTGTAATGAATATTGGTGGACAGTCTATCACCAGAAACGGAGACAGAGAGGTCAAGGAAGCGAAGAGAAGTGTTAGAGATGTACCATATGAAGGTGAGAGAGGGGTCGAAATTGAAAGCAAAATTGATAAATTTTTCCAGGTCCAGACGAGTGCATGACAAAGCGACACCAATACATTCATCGATGTACCAAAAAAAGACTTGTGGGAGGGAGCCTAAGTAGGATTGGGACAAGGAATGTTCCACATACCCCATAAAGACAGGTATAACTGGGGCCCATGTGGGTACCCATAGCCACACCTTTTATTTGGAGGAAGTGAGAGGAGTTTAAAGAGAAATTGTTCAGTGTGAGAACAAGTTCAGCCAGACGGAGGAGAGTAGTGGTGGATGGGGATTGTTCGGGCCTCTGTTCGAGGAAGAAGCGGAGAGCCATCAGACCATCCCGGTGGGGGATGGAGGTGTAGAGGGATTGGACGTCCATGGTGAAGAGGAGGCGGTTAGGGCCAGGAAATTGTTGATATGATTTAGGGCATTAGAGGAGTCGCGAATGTAAGTGGGAAGCGACTGGACAAGGGGAGAGAGAATGGAGTCAAGGTAGGAAGAAGTGAGTTCCATGGAGCAGGAACAGGCTGACATGATGGGTTTACCAGGACAGTCCTGTTTGTGGATTTTGGGAAGGAGGTGGAAGCGGGCTGTCCGAGGTTGGGTGACTATCAGGTTGGAAGCTGTGGAAGGAAGATCTCCAGAGGAGATGAGGTCAATGACAGTCCTGGAAACAATGGATTGATGTTCAATGGTGGGGTCATGGTCCATAGGAGGAAGTGTCTGCGAGTTGACGCTCAGCCTCTGCGAGGTAGAGGTCAGTGCGCCAGACAACAACAGCAATACCCTTGTCAGCAGGTTTGATAACAAAGTCAGGGTTGGACCTGAGAGAACGGAGTGTGGTAAATTCAAAGGAGACAGGTTAGAGTGGGTGAGAGAAGCAGAGGAATTAAGATGGCCGATGTCACATCAACAGTTCTCAATGAAAAGGCAAAGAGCAGGTAAGAGGCCAGAGGGAGGGGTCCTGGAGACAGGTGAAAGTATCCGTTGAACGGGGGGAGGACTCCTGCCCAAAGAAGTGAGCACGGAGATGAAGGCGGCGGAAGAAGAATTCAGCAACATGCTGAGCCCGAAATTCATTGAGGTGAGGGCGTAAGGGGATGAAACTGAGTCCTTTGCTGAGCACTGAACGTTCAGCATCAGAGAGGGGAAGGTCAGAGGGTAAGGTAAACACACGGCAAGGGCTCAGATGAGAAGATGGGATGAAGTCAGAGGGATGGGAAGGGGTGGAGGGTCCCAGATGGGTGTTGGGATCAATACATTGTTGGAGCTAAAGGCTTTGAGTGGGTTACCTCGCTGCCTGTCCTGGGGTGCTGGTAAAATTCGGGAAAGTTGGGATCCCGGTGGAATGATGGTGGGCAAGTCATTGGATGGATTGTAATTATCATGCGAATAGGGGTTAAAACCCAAAGAGTGGACATGGGTGTCGAAATTCTCTGTCCACAAGAGAAAATGGTTAAGACCCTAAAATCAGGAACAGAAAGTTGGTGCGTTGTGTTCTCAGCACTGTGATTGCATTGGGAGTGAATGGGAGTTCTGATAAATTTCTACTCCCTGTCTGTTAGGTAGAGAATTGTCCAACAGCCAATGTAAGGGGTAAATGAACCAGGCTTGCTGGACTGTTCGCTTAATGGAGAAGTAATAAAATAACCCTATTGCCTTTGAGGCAACAGCGCTAGAATTCGATACTTGCAATCAGCCACAAGGAAACCCTCCAACTGTGTCTTGTTGCTATGGGGGAAGGTCAGGCACAAGGTATGAATTCCCAAGACCTAGATGAGCAAAATAAAATGTCACTCAGATTAGCTTGCTAAATTTAGTTCACACTAGCCTTTGACAGGCTTCCTCACTGAAAACTATTTGAATGATACGTTTTTAAATCATTGAGAACAACATAGAGTTTACAGAATAGCTACAGCTCAGAAACAGGTCCAAATGTTCTATGCTGGCCTTTCTGTTCCACACGAGCATCCTCACATTCTACTTCAAATCATCCTATTAGCACATCCTTCTACTCCGTTCTGCCTCATCAGCTTAATTAACTTCCCCTTTCTGTGTTATTTGCCTCAACCACTCCATATGGTAACAAGGTCCATATTCTCACCAACCTGAGAACCATAAACTAAAACAGCAGAGGTAGCAGCTATTTGACCCATTGGGTCTGTGCCAGCTCTTTCAAAGAGCAATCCAGTTAGCAATCCAATCTTTCCCTATATCTCTGCGATTTTTCTTTCCTCCTTCAAGTATTTATCCAATTGTCTTTTGAAGGCTGCCATTGAATTCGTTTCCATCACTCTGTCAGGCAATGCATTCCAAATCATCATCACTCACTGCGTTAAAAAAAAAGATTATTCCTCATGTTGCATCTGGTTCTTTTGCCATCTGATCCCCATTGTTATCAACCCTTCAACCATCAGAAAAAGTTTCTCTTCATTTATTCCATATCAACCCTTTATGATTTTGAACACCTCTATCATCTTAGCCTTCCCTGCTGGAAGGAGAACATGTCGGAGCAAGTTAAGAGTTAAAGCGTGGGATTTTCCCAGGATTGCACTAAGTGCGATAGCGGACGGGTAAAAGGGAATCCTACCCACCAACAAAAATGGCGGGTTTTCACATCGTACCTTCACGAGACCACCTCATTATTTATTTATCCCAGGGAAACACGCCGTTTCCATGGCGGGCGGGCTCTCATTCGCCCGCTCGCCATCACCCCGCTGTTGCATCATGCCTTTAAGAGGCAGCTGCCAGCAAAACGCTCATCACCATCAGTTCACCACCACTGCCCAGGAGACATGGCCAGCAAAGGCAAAAAGACTGCAGCCCCCCCGCTTCAACGTTGGGTCCCTCGAGCAACTGCTGGTTGCCGTGGAGGCCCCGCCGGGATGTGGTCTACCCCCGCTCTGGCCGCAGGATGGGCAGCAATGTTACCAACCCAACTTGGGAGGCGGTGGCAGCGGTGGTCAATGTGAATGCCCTGCAGAGGAGGACAGCCACCCAGTGCCGCAAAAGGATAAATGATCTCATCCATTCTGCCAGGGTAAGTCACTCTTTTCATCCCTCCCAACTCACACACTCACAAGCCCATCTACAGGGCCCTCACTCACTGCCAGTGCAAAGGAAATCACCATTCACTCTCTCACACACACCATCATTGTCCTCATCCCGTCCATGGGGCCACTCACCACCCGCACAGGCCAGGCATCCCTATCATCTGGCCTGGCAGGCATCTTGCTTACACTCTCTCCATCTCTATCCATGCAGGACAAACTGGCTCACAACAGGAGGGATGCCAGAGATCAAAGTTCTGACAGAATTCGAAAACAGGTCAGCGCTGCTCTACCAAGTGAGGATCCAGCAGTGTAACGTCCATCAGACAACCATGCAGTGAGTGATGTGTCCTGTTTCACAGGCCACTGCCATGTACTAATTATCTCTCCTTGCTTTTACAGGCATATCTGCCAAACAGCCAACAGAGTCCATGACCCAGGGTCTCCAGTCAAGCTCCGAAGAAACCTCTGAGGAGAAATCTGAAGGCTCCCTCCCTGAAGGCCAATTACAGCGCTCACCCACACCCTCCGCCAGCGCAGAGACACACAGCACCCCCTCTCTGGGGCCTAGCTTTAAAGTAGCCTTGGGATCACAATCTGGTGAGCACATCGCACTGTCTGATCCACAGCAGGCGGAGGCAGGGACTTCCCAGGTTCCCGGCACTCGGAGGACTGCTGGAGGCCAGAATGTTGCTCAGTCCGAGTCAGATGAAGAGCCTCTGGACTCGGTCATGTCACAGTTGCTGGAGCTGCAAAGGCAAGCTCGGGAACATCAGGAAGGGATGTCCCCTGCACTCCTCAGATTTCAAGGTGCAATGGAGGAGTCCATCCGTCTTCAGGCTGAGGTGATAGTGCCGGCATTGCAACGCACTGAGGTCAACACTGACAGGATGGCGGCCACCATGGAGACCTTCGTCCAGGACGTCACTCCTCCACTGCTGCGCGGGCTTAACTCCATCGCTGATGCCGTAGTTGGCCTCCAACAGTGTGTACACGAGAGGGGTGCTGGGCAGCTCGATCTAACTCCAGCTACTCCCTTCCACTCACAGAGTCAGCCAGGGGCCCTCAGGCACCCATAGAGAGGAGGATCAGCAGGTGCACACCCCAGGACCATCCATCCAGGTGACTCCGGGAGTGTCCAGCCCATCCGAATACCATCTTCCCATGTCCTCCAGCAGCTCCAGCTCCGCAGGCCGAGGAGGGTACCACTGCCACACAGCAGGACCCTGAAAGCAGGCCGGGGTCCTCCAAGTCTCGGCCCTCCAGGGCACCCACCAAAGTCATCACAGACAGGGCGTCACAGTCAGCAGGCTGCCTCCAACTTTGCTGTGGATGTCCAGGGAGCACCAAGACGTAGGTGTCTCACTCCAGGGCCTCTTCCCTGTGCTCTGTGCAGCCTTCAGACCACAGTGATGGTACAGCCTCACACACCCTGGAAACACTACTGATGCCTGCACCTCGACGATACTAGTCATTGCTGCCAGAATGTAGTGCGCAGGTGCCACAAAGTTCTCTCATTCTCTCTGTGTGCTCCCAGCACCTTTAAGGTGGGGCTGGCCCCCATCACACCAGCATCTGCGACCAGTGATGCTGTGCACCAGCTCCTGAAGGGCTGAGGTGCTGAAGGCGGACACAGCATCAGATGCATCTAAAGTTTCATGGCTGTGTCTCTGAGATGGCCCTGATCATGGAGCACAAGCAAGCTGCCCTCGGCCAGACAGGAGTCAGACATTCTCAGAGGCTGTGTGAAGATCTATGGAGTGTCCTCACTGCATGTTGTCATCATCCTTCCATGATTGAGCGACGATTAGGGGCTCCACTGTGTCTCCATGACAGGAGCATTCTCCCAGAGGGTATTCGCACTGCCATAAGCCAGACTGGAGTCAAACATTCACAACTGAGATGTGAAGATCTATGGGGACACCTCATTGCATGTCGTCATCATCCTCCATGAATCTGGCAGCGATGAGGGCCTCCCGAGTTCGCCTGCCTCGTCTAGCCAGTGCGAGAGCCTCATCCCTCTTGTCATCACCACCGAGGACCCCCTCACCCTCATCCCTGTCGGCATCCTCCTCATCAGAGGAGACGTGCAGCTCCTCCATCTCCTCCTCAGCCAGCTCCTCTCCCTGATGCAATGCCAGGTTGTAAAGGGTGCAGCAGACGATGACGATGTGTGACACCCTCTGTGGACTGTATTGCAGGGCTCCACCAGACCGGTCCAGGCACTGGAACCGCATCTTCAGCATCCCGATGGTCTGCTCCACCAGTTTGCGGGTTGCAGCATGAGCCTCATTATAGCGTCGCTCTGCTGCAGTCTGAGGCCGCCACATGGGTGTCATCAGCCTCGGCCTCTGCGGGTAGCCCTTGTCCCCGAGGAGCCAACCCTGCAGCCTCTGTGGACCCTGGGAGACTGCAGGGATCTGTGAACGACCCAGGATGTAGGCGTCATGCACACTCCCTGGAAATCGTGTGCACGCCTGCAGGATGTGTTTCTGGTGGTCGTACGTTCGTTGAGTGGAAGCCCTTGCAGTTGATGAAGTCCACTGAGTGTAGCGATGGAGACCTGAGCACCACATGAGTGCAGTCAATTGCACCCTGCACCTGTGGGAATCCCGAGATCAGGGCGAATCCATTGGCCCTTGCATCTTGGCTGTCCCGGTCCTGGGCGAAATGCACAAAGTTGTGTGCCCTCACAAAGACGGCATCCGTGACCTCATGGATGCATTTGTGGGTGGCAGATTGTGAAATCCCACAGAGGTCACCTGTGGAGCCCTGAAATGAGCCACTGGTATAGAAATTGAGCATCGCGGTCACTTTCACAGCCACTGGCAGTGGATGCCCACCATGTCCCCTTGGCACCAAGTCCTGCAGTAAGTGGCAGATGTGAGCCACCAGGTCCCTGGACATGAGCAGTCGTCAGCGACACTGGTTCTCGATCATCTGCAGGAATGGCAGGAGGCATCTATAGACCCTGGGTGTTACCATGCACCAACAAGCCATGGCTCACTGTCACTCATGGGCAGCATGTGTGGGAGCCCCAGCAGCCCCTCCTTCATGAGGTTGTTGCTCCTGCCTTTGCGCAGCCCGGAGCCTCAGTCGCTCTCTCCTCAACCTTCTACAGTCTCTGTAGGCCATCAGGCATACAGCTAGGTCACCAGGATCCATGGTTCTGACGTGGTCCTCCTGCAGCATTAAAGAGAGAGAGAGACATGGTTATCATGGGTGCACTTAGCACCTTTCCTGGCCCTGTGTGACCGCCCCTTAACGCTTCCCGGAGAGTGCTGGTCACCCCTCGGATGGCCAGAGATGAGTGCGCTGTGAGGCTGCCCTGTCAACCTGCGACATGGGGGAGACTGGTCCAAACCAGGATGCTGAGATTGCAAGGGGCTGTGAGCACCTCCAGCAGTGACTGCTACATGGCCAGTGTTGGAGAGGAGATTGTACAACGTGTGAAGATCTATGGAGTGTGCAGTCCAACTGCTGCACGGTCCAATAAAGTGATGGTGGACTTGAAGACTGTACCCGGGGGAGTGGTGGGGCTGGGGGCGGCAGAGGAGGGGTAACGTATGGAGCACTTGGTGGCCCTTTGGTGCCTCCGCGATGCTTGCATGGGCAGGCAGGCTAGGAGCCTGACTCTATCATATCACTGTGGCTGCGCCTGATCTGTCTCAGTTGCAGAGGCATGGTCAGTTTATACAGGTGCCCCTAATGTGAGGCCACTTCCCTCACTTACCCTGCCCCCACCTTGATTGCCTGTGTGCGGAATGCAGCACCAGGGCAGCACTTGACACCCCCCCACCCCCGCAGCAGTTGCCTCCGAGGCAGGCCAGCACTTGCCCCCAGACACCATTACCTCCCCCACCGCAGCAGTCGCTTCCAGGGCCAGGCACCAGTTCCCCCCGCCCCCCAGGTGCCCCTGAGGCCTGTAAACAATGGATAAGCTGTGGAAAACGCTGCTGTTCACTCACCTCAGGTCCCCCAAAGTGAAGGCCGCCAGGTGCATGTCGCCTGTGTGTTGCTGTGAAACATGTCAGTGTGCTTTCCTGCTGACATGGATGGATGACACGCTGGGGTTCCAAGAGCCTGGCGGGATGGCCTTTTAATCATCTGCTAATGTATTATAATTAGCTCCCCGCAGGCTGATGGTGGGAAACGCGTCCCACTGTCGACAGGCTGAGTGGACGATTGCGACCTGCCTTCACGCTATCGTGAAGCAGGTCATGCCATATTTTCCCCACACGCCACCCATCACACCCACCGCCAGCAGGCTTGGAAAATTCCACCTAATGATCAAGTTTCTTTGTATCTTGGAATAACAGACACTCTAGTATAAACATAATGGCTTTGAAGTGTGTCTAAAGGAACATATGCATTTCCTTCTATGTTTCAAATCTGCGTATTATATGAGAGAAATGAGTGACAGTAATGACATCAGCCGTGGGTTATCAAAGTATCTAGAGTTATAAAAATTAACTGTAGTAAAGCAGTTCATAAAGCATACTCTTCCAAGGGAAGTAGCTTTGGAGTAAACAGCTACAATTGTTTAAATGAATAGATAGTTTTCAAATGATTCAGGAATAAAAATGTTACAAAGCCTTATCTGCAACATGCACCTTTGATGTAAAGCATACTATGGTGCATAAAGGGACATGAATTACATAGGTCTATAAAGAGCTCAAAGGTACAGAAATAGGAAAGCTGCTTCCTCTGTGCCGAGTTGATGCTGTTCACTTAAATTCAACATCAGTAAAGTCTGTTCCCTATACACCACCAAGTGCCTCATGCATACTGGGAGCGTATTGTTTTGAATCTAACAAGAAATGAGGATGAACGCTAACAATTGGTTCTGCGAACTCGCCCAATGAACACACAAATGGTGAGTATGATTTACTATCTATGGTGGGTATAACCAACTCCTGGGAATCACAGTCTGAGGAATAGGGTAGAATCATAGACGGTTTCTCAATCAAGTTGGTCCCTTTGGAACTTTCTGACAGGATTCAAAATAAGTGGGGAGCTCACCATTTTTTCCAAGGGAACTGTAAATGTGAGCTGGGAGGAGAATGTGTGTCTGCAGAGACACAAAGATAATAGATAGATGTTCCCATTTCAGCAGAAACAAAATGATAGGAGTTAGCATACACATATATTCAAGGTCTTCTAGGAATAGACAGCAGAATGATCAGATAAGGGCTAAAGTAGGACCTTGAAAGCAGGACGAGAGAAATTTAAGGAAGAGCGTAATACAGTCAGGGTGGATACTGTACTAACTCCTTCCTGGTTAGTTACAAGGCTGTGGAGTGAATCTGGGGAAAGAGAAGAGTTGAAAGATGAGATGTGGAGTTGAGATGTTGAAGTGGACAGACCAAAGATAGAAAAGGCATTGGAAAATGTGAACCAATGGAAAAAGAAGCAAAAAGACTACAGCCTTGGGATTTAAAAGAAATCAGCTAGATATTTGCTGGTGCATATGGCTCACTTATATGCACAGAGAGGTGAGGCCAAATCTCATAAAAGTGGAACAATCCTGAATGAAGTTGGTAAAGAAAGGCAAGGGTGAGAAACTGATGTAAAAGCAGCAAGCATTGAGAGTGATGGCAGAAGCTTGGTCAAGAGCACTTAAAGTTTCGGTAAGAAAGGACCATCTCAAAACTTGTTCAATAAAAAAACAAAATGTGGGACTTGCAAGCCTTGGGCAGAACTTTGTCCTTGTCGGGCGGGCAAGGCAGGGGCGGGCAGGGGCAATCGGGAGTCTGACCGCCGCCCACGATCGGGTCCTGACCACGATTTCATGCTGGCAAGCCAGTTAAAGCCACCCAGCGGGAAGGGCTGAGCGGGGGCAGGGGCCTGTTGGCCGCTGGGTCCAATGGCCGGTTTTAAAATGGCCCAGGCAGTGCTAGAAAGGCTGCCAGGGAAGGACTTCTGTCTGCCGTTGCAAGGATGGACTCGAGTGCGGCAGCAAACGCCAGGCAGGAGGGCAGGTCGGGTGGGCACTCGGCCCCCCGCTTTTCTGATGACTGTCTCTCCATCCTCCTGGAGGAGGTGGCTGCCAGGAGGGACACCCTTGTCCCCGGAGATGGGAGGAGGAGGCCATCACACCTCACAAAGAGGGCATGGGAGGAGGTGGCAGCCTGGGTGAGCAGCCACGACATGGTGCAGTGCTCATTGCTGCAGTGCCAGAAACACTACAATGACCTGCTGCGCTCAGGAAGGGTGAGTACAGTGTTGGCATGGGTCAGTGTTCAATTGTTTTGGGCTGGTCATCCCCCCATGGAGCTCAGGGGTGTTAGAGTCTGAGTGCCAACTGTCAATCACGCTGGAGCTGGCCAAGGGGGTGAGCTCTGCCTGCTTGGACTGAGTGCCTTGTGGTTCGAAGGCCACAACCTGGATGTGCCCTGCGAGGTGTTCCTCAGCTGGGGTTGGCCAGGCTGCAATGGCGCTGCAGGTAGAGGGTGGACTAATCAATGCTCCTCTGTCTTTTCAGGAGGAGACATCCCATAACAATATTGAGGTGTCACAGACTGGTGGAGGACCCCCACAGCTCCTCATCCTCACCCGGTATGAACAGGAGGCCTTGAAGCTCGAGAGGCGCCATGCACCTCGATCGACCGGCCGCGGTGAGGCTGGGGTATCAGATGAAGGTAGGAGTGCAGTGCACTAAGGTGAGAGTTTCAGCTTGTGCAACTATACTAGTGCAGTCTCTTCATTGGTATGAGCCTCAAACCTGGAGTCCCTATTGATCATTGAAAGATGTTGCACCATGATGCAGATCTCCGTTATCTCACCAGGGTGCGTGGTATTGCACAGTGACAATATGATGACTTTAACGAATGACATGTACTTCTTCTCCCTTTTACATTCATCAGCAGGCATTCGCCCTCACACAGGTACTGACCTCAGCTGGTCAGTGTCAGTATGTGAGGTGGATGGGGCACCCAGTATCCCAGCTAGGTGCCCGTCCATCAATGGTGAGCAGGGAGGTCCACAGTGACCTCACGTTGGCACACGAGCCACTTGTCTTCTCTGTGGGCTCTTCTCAAAGTGTTCTGGATGACGGCAGCAGCTCCTCCGCCCTCTGACAGTGATCACTGCATCTGATGAGGCTGCGGCGACTGGGGAGATGCCAGCCCTGGCACTAGCCGCTCCCTCCCAGGCGGGGCCAGCACAGGCTCCACTGGCCAGAGGGCGACCGCCAAGTCATTAAGGCCAACAGTACTGCACAGTCAGCAGGCTGTCTCCAATGCCGGTGCCAGCGAGGGGGGAGCACCAAGACGTAGCACCCATTAACATAAGTTTAAAGCACCTTAAGCACAAGAAGGACTGGTCACAGGTGATCTTCTGTCCCCCATTTTGTTTTTCTTTTTTTAATGGTGCGACTACCAACACCAGATATTGTTCCATTCAATACTATTTGAGTTCCAACATTAAATTACATTTGCTTTTGTGTTATTGGCCTGAGTACGCTTCATTTGTTTTGTAGGTGTAGGGTAGGCCAGTATTTAATGCTGGACGTGGGTGGCTCGGAACTTTATTGCACAGGCACTGACTGTATCTTGGGGGCCAAGAAACAGGTCATTTCTGTGATCCAGGATGGAAGCGGCATCCTTGGCATGAGGTGGTAGCATTTATTTAGCAGCCTAGCTGAAGGAGCGTTGGATCAAAGCATCCCTGGTCGCCCTCCTCCCTGGAGGTTACCGAGGTCTGCCTCCACACCCTCAGCAATCTCCTCACAGTGCTCCTCTTCGGACTCACTACTGAACTCATCATCTGTTGCCTGTGCAGCTGTGTAAAGATCCTCTTCCTCCAGTGGGTTCTCCCTTGCCAGTGTCAGATTGTGGAGAGCACAGCATGCAACCACTATCAGTGACACCCGCTCTAGGGGATATTGGAGTGCTTCACCTGAACGGTCCAGGCATCCTGAAAAGACCAATTGTTCTCTCTACCACCGCCCTTGTGGAGGCATGGCTCATATTGTAACACTGCTCTGCCTCTTATCTTGGGTGGCGGAGAGGCGTCATGAGCCACCTTTTCAGGGGATAGCCCTTGTCACCCAGAAGCCATCCATCCAGACCGTCTGGAGCACTGAAGAGCCTCAGCACCTCGGAGTGTCTGAGAATGTATGTGTCATGGGAGCTGCCAGGGTACCTTGCACAGGCTTGATAATCTTCCTCCTGTGATCAGACACTATCTGTACATTCATGGAGTGGATTCTCTTCCTGTTGATGAAGGCATCCGGCTGACCCGCTGGCTCTTTGATGGCCACATGTGTGCAGTCGATTGTACCCTGGGTGCAGGGGATTCCAGCAATCGCTGCAAAGATTCTGGATTGCTCAGCCTGGCTGGCTGTCTATACGGAAATGAATAGATGTCATTACCCATCTGAACAGAGTTTCTGTCACCAGCTTGACACAACTATGGACAGCTGGTTGGGAGACTCCACACAGATCCCCCACTGAGCCCTGGAAAGATCCGGAGGCACAGAAGTTGAGGGCCACTGTGACCTTCAGAGCCACTGGCATGGGGTGTCCACCCACACAGTCGGAGCTGATCTCAGGGCCGATCATCTGACAGATGGAGATCACGGTCTCCCTGGAGAGGCGGAGCCTCCTTCAGCATATTGGCCATATTGAGGTAGCTGCTTTGCCGCCTGTAAATCCTGGCAGCAGGATAGTGGTGTCTTCTGTGGCCCCTTCCGCCTTGGACTGCCTGCTGGCCCTGCGCCCCTTGTACCTGTGCCTCTCCTTCCACAGGTCCCTCCCCTGGAAGCTACATTGGGACACCTGGCCTCCTCTCCTTTCTGCCGCTCTCTCCCTCCTCTGAGGAGATGCCTCCAGCAGAGACCACAATCCCCATTACCAGCGTAAGGGAAGGCTGCCTGATACCTGCAAGGGTCCACATGGTCCAAATCCTAAGGGGGCCTGGAAGACACCAGTGAGTCCAGAAATGAAGCCTGGAAATGCTATGAGTGATGCCCCAATCAGAGAATAAGCTGACAAGTCTCAATAAGCCACCAGCAGCAAGTTATCTCCAAAACTCCTCACTACTCACAACTACTCGCATTGACAATGCTGCTGACCCTTCTTACCCCATCTGTGGATGAAGCTTTGCAAATTGGGGCCTGCCCACCTGCCCGTTTTGCCCGTGCAACGAGCGAAAAATCACACGGGCATCGTTAATTCGCCATCAGCTGGGTTGTCAAGGGCCTTAACTGGCCTGTTAATTAATGGCTGGCACGGCTCTGACTCCCACAACACACTCGCCGAGTGAAATATTGCACGTTATTTTATCACGCCTGCATGCTCAGTGAAAAATTCTGTCCATAATCCAAAAGAGCATGGAATAGGAATTGGAACGTTAAAAATGTTAAGAGAGGCAAATATAGCAGCTCCCAGGGGTGAACTGAGTAAAGGACTGAGGCTCTCCTTTGGGTATTCAGTGTCCCCTTCCGCCTCTATGCTGTTTCACTTCGCCCATACAGCAAAGGAAATTGCTAACAGTTGTGCAGGAGGCGACAGGCTTGGGTGAGGACAGACGGTGAGATTGAGATTTTGAATCAGTACGGAATGGGATTAAGTAACAAACATCAGAAACTGAGCACTGGTTTAAGTGAAAAAGAATAATTTAACCTATGGTGACATGAAGAAGGAGAAAAGGAAAAATTTGGCCTTCTACTATTCTACAGGAAGATACTTCTTCACAGCATCTGTCTCTTTAAAAAGCCTGTGAATGTTTTGACATCATGGGCCATGGCTCCATCCTTTATTAAAGATGGATTGTGTTTTGTTGAAGATGTCGGTCGGAAATAAATTGGAGTTTATTTTGTGGCTTGCTAACTGATTGAATTGTGAAAAAACAGACTTTTATTCTAAACATGGACAAATTCTGATTCCAGTAATATGTGTGCAAGTCTTTAGCTCTGGACATGAGGTTATGATACAAAAATTGGCATTTTCAAAGTCCTGACACATGCCAAGGACTCACATATTTGATCTGATTCTGGTTGTTTGATCGTCTTGATGGCAATAGAATGTAACTGGTCAAAATAATGTGACCAAGAAGAAAGAATTGATTTGCTGCTATCTATATGATAATGATCTGGGAACATCTTGCAGTTGGATTGCACAACAGCGTTGTTTCACAGAGTTTAAAGTTAGTAGTGGTGTTGTTAATGATTTCTGCTGTTGTTGCCTGATTATTAATTCCGAGATGTGGTTCAAAATTTGTTAACATTGTTGTGCCTTCATGGCACATGTTTTGAACATCACTGTGTCTCCTGCCAACGCAATATGGTCACGCAAGATGGCTGCCGATACCTGTCAGCGCATGCACACTGGTCTGTCACTGCTGGAGCCTGCAGCCTGGAACTCTCAGTGGCAGAAGGGGGGAAGACTGAGGAGAGGTAATATAGGCTAACACTCCCAGCAACCTACAATCCACTTACATTACTGGGAGAGTGAGACAGGGTTTAAAAACACTGACCAACAAGACTGCAGTAAAATATCCCACAAGGGAAAGATTTTACTTGCCTGATTGCAAATCCTTCCCTTCTAACATTTCCAAAGCCCAACACTCCTCCTGCTGCCAGGGAAGTGATGACTGGGAACGAGCCCTGCTGCACAGTGTCTCCTATAAAGTTGGCAGCTGCTAATCTGGGCCTAATATCAGCCAACAACTGCTTACACATGGCGTCGGCAGCGAACGAGGCCTTTAAACATTAGAAGTAAAAGAGGTGAAATTTCCTACATTACAACAGTGACTGCACCTCATAAGGTATTTCATTGGCTGTTACGCACTTTGAGATGGTCATGAAAAGCACAATATAAATTCAAAACAAAAGCAGAATTACCTGGAAAAACTCAGCAGGTCTGGCTGCATCGGCGGAGAAGAAAAGAGTTGATAAATTCAAGTCTTTATTTTTTTTAAATTTATTTTTGAATTTGATTGTATTAGGGTCTTTATGCACATTTTAAATGCACTAAGGCATTGCAAAAGTAAAATAGAGTTTGTTCATTTTTCGTTTGGCACAGTTTTAAGTTTATTTTAAAGCCCCCAGAAGTTGTGTGACACAAGCTGACACTGATTGAAGATGTTGGGCATGGCTTCTTTTGAAACTCAAAGAAGTTAACTCTTTCTTAAAATGTGTTTTTTTTCCCCCTTATAGCAGTTAAGTGTGTTTTTTTCCCTAATCTCAGATTAACACTCTTTCTCATTCATTAAGCAATATCTTTTGCATTGCTAATGTAAACATTTGGGGCATTATTAACTTTTACTTTTCTTAATGTAATTGGATATCAGAAGGAAATCAGGAAATGTGCTGATGCCTGTTATTCTGTTAACCCATGGGGCTCCAAGCACAATGGATTTACTGTTTTTCTCTTTTTAACAAGAGACCATAGGAGGTGTTGGTGCAGGACTATCAAGTGTCGTTCGTTGACATAAAATAACATCCCAGAGTTACAGAACAACCTTTCCTTGAAAAGTGTTGATGTAAGTGGAGCTTCAGTAGTGTTTGGAATGTAAGTTCTTATCTGCAGACAATGATGGATCTTGAATGTCACTGTATGGTGACAAAGTTTGGCTCGAGATTGCGCCTTTCATATGCTCTGATTTACCCTATTCTGGGTCGTTTGTTATCGTCTAAGACAGATTGCTCGAGGGGGAAGATAGGAGACTAAATGCAAACACATTCTGTCTCCCATGTAAAGCCATGTAAATTTGTTGTGAAATTGAAATCGATGAGCTAAATTAACATAAATTGCTGTTCAAGCACTTGAGAAGGAGACTTAGTCTGAATTTTAAGGGGATAGATCTTATTTTTGAAAAAGCGTGCAGTAAAGTGGTCCCCATCCACCACTCTGTATCAAGGATGAGAGATTTTCTTTTGGAGGGGTGAGGTGGTTAGAATGTAATTGAACATTGACATGTCCTCTCTACCAGGATATTTTGAAAAAAAAGCAGTCCAAGAAAAATTTAAATGGAATGAACAAAAATATGTTGATAATTTAGATTACTTTAGGGAAATTTGTTAGGCGGCAATGATCGTATTGTATAGGACAGTAAAGTTCTTCCAGGGCTCATGAATGAGATGAGATGATAATATAATGGAATGTATTGCTGAAAAAAAGAGACACGGTGTTGAAGCTTTTCATCTTGCACTGACCAGGGCAGATTCGCAAGAATACCATGGCAATGCCTCTACCAATCTGAGTCCACTTGCCAAACAATCAACACCCTCTTCTCATGCAGTATAAATAGTTGTTTTTTTCAGCAATACTCAAGTTCGGTACTACCAAGCGATTATGACAATAATGGAATCAGAGGTTTGAAGTGAAAAGATAGAAACAAGGAAAAATCACATCGCCAAATGGGAATTTTTCTAGGATAATTTTCCTAGGAATCCACACAATGGTTAGGAAAGGATGTGTGTGGGAGTGTCACTGAGTAAGATAAAGAACCTAGACCTGATCCCCAAAAAGATTCCAATTTTATATTGATGAAAATTCTACTGAAATTTAGAAAGAGGTTGACACAAATGGGCTAATATTATGCTGTATTATCCTGTTCAGTGTTATACTGCATACACAGTTAACCTCACTATATGAACAGGCATTAAAAAAGTAAGAAATGGTGGATGTGTTGGTTATCCTGCAAGTGTTGTGTGTTGGACATCTTGAGGGAGCTAAGGGTTAATAACCAAACTCCCTTGCGTCCCCGAACAACAGGATGGTTTTGAAGCATTGGGAGGGAAACACATGTCTTGTCTTACGTTTTTAGGTTCTGAGTATTCTACACAAGAAATGCTTGTGTAAGGAAAGCCATGAGTGATTCAAGTACAACGCTGGTGGCTACGAGGCACAGGTAGAGGGATTCATTAATTATAGTAAAGAAAGGTTATGGTTAATTTTTTTTATTCTTTCATGGGATGTGGGCATCACTGGCAAGGCCAGCATTTGTTGCCCATTCCTAATTGCCCTTGAACCGAGCAGCTTGCTTACTAGACAATTTCAGAGGCCAGTTAAGAATCAACCACATTGCATTGGGTCTGGAGTCACATGTAGATGGAGTCACAGACAAGATAAGGACACCAGATTTTCTTTCCTGAAGGAGCCTAGTGAACCAACTGATTTTTACAACAATCAATGATCTTTTCATGGTCACCATGACTGAGACCAGTTTTTCAATTCTAGAATTGTTAATTAATTGAATTTAAATTCCACCAGCTGCTATGGTGGGATTTGAACCCATGTTCCCAGAGCATTAGCCTGTGTCTCTGAATTACCAGTCGAGTGACATCAGCACTATACCACTGTCTCCCCTTAATGAAGCCTCTTCCTCTAAGTGTTTAAGAACAGTTATGTCAGGAACTCTTATTTGAGGGAAATAGCTTGGGACTAAATAACTACAAGTGTTTACATGAATAGACAGTTTGAAAAGGGATCAGGAATAGATACGTCATGAGGTCTTATCTGTAACATGTACCTGCGATGTAGGCAGTATCTGCTCTATAAAGGAGCATGGTTTTCATGGTTTACAACAGTTCTTCGGGGGCTCAAAAGATACAGAAACCAAAAAGCTGATCCTTCTGTCTTTGTTGAGTCAATCACTCAAACTAGGCATCAGCAAATTCTGTTCTGTATACTTTGCTGTCAAGGGTCTCATTACCTGAAGTGTATCACTGTTAAGCACAGAAAGAAGGAGGTTGAATTCTACTAAGAACTACCCAGCTTCTCCAGTTTATCCACATAATTGTAATCCCTTATCCCTAGAACCATTGTGGTAAATCTCTTCTGTATCCTCTCCAAAGCCTTCACATCCTTCCTAAAGAGTGATGCTCAGAATTGGACACAATACTGCAGCTAGGCCAAATTAGCATTCTGTAAAGTTTTAGCATAACTTTCCTGACTTTTGGACTCTATGCTTCTATTAATAAGGCCCAGAGTCCCAAACGTTTTATTAGCTCTTTGTTAACCTGTCCTGCCACCTTCAAAGATTTGTACACAAATGCCCCCAGGTCTCTCTCAGCATTTGTACCCTTTTTAAAATTGTACTGTTTAGCTTGTATTGTGTTACCTCATTCTTCCTATCAAAATGTATCAGCTCACATTTCTGCATTGAATCTTATCTGCCATGTGTCTATCCATTTCACCAGACTGACTATGTTCTCTTGAGGTCTAATATGATTTTCCTCCTTATTTCCATCAGTTCCACAAATTGCATTATCTACAAATTTCAAAATTGTGCCCTGTACCTGCCAAGTCTAAGTCATTAATGCATATCAAAAACAGCAATGGTCTGAGCATTGAACCTTGGAGATCACTGTAGTGATATTCGTCCTCCAGTCTAAAAAAGACCGATTCACACAACCCTTTGCTTTCTATCTCTTAGCCAGTTTTGGATCCATGCTGCTACTGATGGGCTGTGATTGTGTGTAGTACCTTATCAAACACCTTTTTGGAAAGTCCATATACACATCAAAGGAACCCTTTCTATTACCTTACCAAAAGCCCAGTTCTGCAGAAAAGCTTCAAAGAGAATGGTTCCAGGGATGAAGAACTTCAGTTATGAGGATAGACTGGAGAACGTGGGACTGTTTTACTTTGAGAAAAGAAGGTTCAGAGGAGATTTGACAGGGGTATTCAAAATCAAGAGGGTCTGGACAGAGTAGATAGGGAGAAACTGTTCCCACTCATGAAAGGATTGAGAACAAGAGGACACAGAATTAAAGTAATTAGCAAAAGAAGCAAAAGTGAAATGAAGAGAGACTTTTTCACGCAGTGAGCAGTTAGGGTTTGGAATGCGCTGCCTGAGAGTCTGGTGGAGACAGGTTCAATTGGAGCATTCAAAAGGGAATTAGATTGTTATCTGAAAGGGAAGAATGTGCAGGGTTATGGAGAGAATGGCACTAGGTGAGTAGCTCATTTGGAGAGCCAGTGCACAGACAATGGGCCAAATGGCCCCCTGCTGTGCTGTAACAATTCTGTGGAGGACTCATTCAAGTTAGCCAAACATAATTTGCCTCTCTTTAATTAATCCATGCTTACCCAAGTGACTGTTACTGATTAGGAAAATTCTCCTGAACATACTTCAGAAATTCCTCCTCCCCATTCCTATCCTTAACACAATCACTGCCTCTTTCACCTCTCAATAATTCCCTTGAAAATCTGTTGTTCTATCTCCTTCCCTCTATTTGGTGGCCTATAAACTACACCGAGTAGAGTTCCTTTATTGTTTATTAACTCCAACAAAATAGATTTTGCCTTTGACCCTCAAGGATATTCTTTCTTTCAAACACTGTAACATTTCCTTTAATCAAAACAGCTATTTCTTCTCCTTTCTCTTTCTCCCAATCGCCACCCCACCAGCCCTCACAGAATATCAGGAGGCCAAGGTGGATGGTGGGGGAGGGGCTGCGGGGATTCATCATCATCTTAGCATGTGTGACATCTGAGATTATACTGGAACCAGTGACATGGATGATAACCTTCAATAGCAAGGAGTGAACACAGCAGCCTGGTGGCTCAGTGGACTAAGGCAGTGAGCGGCAGAGCCACAATGACCAAAAAGACCTCAGCTTTGATCTGTGCTCTGTTGACTTCAGAGTTAAACGAGGCCGATAACTGACCAGATTTCCAACTCTGAATAGCTTTACAGCCCACCCTTACTGGAAGTGCATGTGTACAGATGTCAAGTGATGGTGCTCGGCTTTGATTCCCTTACCCCCTCCCGCCAGTGTTGAATGACTTTTGACATGGCTCATGACAGTGGATATTGGGTGAAGTACTGTGCAGACAAAACTTTCAGGAGAAGAGGGGGAGAGAAGGCTGGCAGGGAAAAGTGGTGGATGGAAGGGACAAAGTAATAAAAGAAGCTGGTCCTTGGGCGCTGCATTTTTCTTGTTGAGGTTTCGCAGTTGAGGTTCAGAGTGGAACACTTGGTCGCCAGCCCAAATTCACAGAGACCCTGGTCCAATTGGAAATTGATCCCTGGACAGGCCTCCAGGTGGACTCTGCCATGGTGCTGACAATGGTATAATTCTTCCAGGGGAGATTCCCTGGTGTCACAAGGTGGGGTGGATGAAGTTGTGGGAGGGAGGGTAGGGGTGGACACTTGCTGCAGTAGCAGAAAGGTATAGAGTAAGGGGCACAATCCTCCCCAACCCCAACGACTGAAGTTGAATGTTAAGTAGTATGTTAAAAATTATAATCTTTCCCTTATACTTGACAGCCTCCTTGATGTTAATGCATGATCATATGCAGCTTAAAATTATCAGAAAGCAAAGCATGATTTTTTTTTAATTAAAAAAAAAATTAAGTCCAGGGATATGATCATCACATTTTAAGTTAGAGCCCAAAAGGAACTAGAGAGAAGCAGATTTATTGCTGACATACATCAGGTTCCAGAGTGGGAGGTAGGCACATGTTGCTGCCAGCCTGTAGCTCTTAAAGGCAGTCTGTCCCTCTTAAAGGGAAGTTGCACTGAATCAAAGGAGGCACACATCTGCCCGCCCAGCTCAATATTCTGCCCATTATGTTTGAAAGCGAGGTAGTTTACTCTGAAGCAAGGGTGCAAAAGCTGATTAATTATGAAGGCACGCGGGACAAATTGTCCGAGGTGGATTGGAAAAATACATTAAAAGGCATGACTGTACATAGGCAATGGATAGTCTTCAAAGAACCGTTACATAGCTTACAGCACCTATACATTCCTTCAAGGTGCAAAAACCCCAAAAAATTCAGTCAACTGTGGCTGACAAAGGAAGTTAAGGATTGTATAAGATTAAAAGAAAAGACTTATAAAGTTGCCAGAAGTAGTAATAAACCTGAGGATTGGGAGGTTTTTAGAATACAGCAAAGAAAGAGCAAGAAATTGGTAAAGAAAGGGAGAATACAGACTGTAAAAGCTTCTCTAGGTATGTAAAAAGGAAGCATTTGGCTAAGACAAATGTGGGTCCATTACAGGCAGAGTCAGAATTTATAATGGGGGATAGAGAAGATTCAGGCCCAATATTAACAGCTGTTATTCGTCTATATTTTTCTTTGACTTTGCAAGGTACAATTGCAATCTATTAATATTAATTGATCACTTGCCTGAAATAAAAGCTTTGATAATTCAGCCTGCTGTTCGTTTCAAAATCTTGTGAGAAATCAAAGATAATCACAAATACTCCCAGGGGGAGAGGACAGTATATCCATCAACTCCTGTTGATGCTCAGATTACATGCTGGGAAATTCCGGAGTGCACAGATCTGAGTGAAAGCTCTATCCCAATTTGTTGTGAGGCAAATACTTTCTGTAGACTAAAAATTACAGTTACTAAGAAAAACAATGGTGGATGGAAAGTATTTCAGGTGAAGGTTGATAAATCTGCTCTACAGCATCCTCCAGTGGCCACACTGCGAACCCAGAGATTTGCTGGGCATGTGAGGAGAGCCTTTGGACGAATGAGGCTGGAAAGGGAGGAGGATGGAGGTGGAGGATGGGGGAGGAGGGAAAGAAAGTCGGTGGGACAGGAGGGGAGGGATAAGAGGAGAGAAAATATTCACAGACTGAGCATAAAGCCACTCAGTAGCTAGCTAGTGCTATGACAGGTTTGCATACACTGAACTCAGAAGTCTTATCCCGCTACTGCTTATAAATTGAACTCAAATGATTTTGTCCTTAGGTGCACCAAGGCTGCCAGCTTCAATTCTGCTAAAGTAAATTTTACCAGAGCATCCTGAAAATTTTGAACTAGTCATAGTACTGATTACCGTAAGGATAGATAGGAAAATTGAATTCTGCAAGTGAATGTATTTATCATGTTTAAAACAAGAACCTGCAAATTGATGCAATGTTTTGTAAATGAGTCATCAAAATTGTTATTTATTTGCACCTCACTGTGGTTTCTGCTGTATTTGGATAACTGCATCAGGGAATGAATTCCATTGTTATGTGATTCAGACATGCTCTATAGAAGTTCTTGCAGGAAGTTTACATGATTTAAATACATGCTCTCTCTGAAATTTTAAACAAACAAGCATCAGTTCCTCTTTCATAGCAAAATTTCTGGTTTGAAATGTCCACTGGTGAGTCATACAATTTATATCATACAAGTTAGATATATACAACCACAGAGTATTCTTTTTCAATTAATTCAAGGTTATCTTCTCCCTGTTCTCAATTCTCTGCAGTCTGCACCATCCATGGTACACAGGCCAGGCAACCAAAATCCAGGCCCCAGCTGATGCTGTTCTGATCGAAGTTTGGATGGAAGTTGAAAGCGTCAACCTGAGGATAACGCTCCAACTCCTTTGGGAAAATGTCTGCACTCCCATTCTGCAGTATGACCGAGATAGGCAACTCTGCTAATCATAGCAATGGACTAACGTCTCATTGCTCCATGGTGCTCTGCGGCCAATATGTTCCATTTGTTGAGATATCTTCAATTCCACTTCTTATTGGATATGTACTGCATTCCATACTCTTGCCTCAATAGGAGAGTCAGAACCTGGTACCGATCAGAAATGCCTGCGCCTCATGGAGTCACATACTGGCCAGACCACGTAAGGTAAGCTTCCTTCCTAACAGGATATTAGTGAATCAGCAAGATTTTTGCAACAATCCAACAGCTAATGATCACCAAAACAGAGGGCAGCATTTCTTGAAAACTGAATGCAAATTCTCAAACTGCCATAGTGCAAATGCATCTCACCCTCTCTAGATTATTAGCCCGGGTCTACTGAAGCACTATAGACCAGTGACAGAATGTTTACACTATCATTCTATTTGCACTCCTGATTCACCAGCTTTTCCTGTTTGAACACTATGAACCTGGAAGTTTTGGAAAGTCTCCTGATGCGTAAATCCTTCATCTACATAGCAAGATCTCACAGCATCAGCAACTGGAGATGCATTAAAATTCATGGGAATAGAGGTTTAAATTTATTGCCCACAGCTCCATGTTGAACACATATGCGATCCTCAAAGATAAACCACGTGGAGTTCCCTGTTGTAAAGTAAATGAGCTGTAAAGTTCTCTCTCTTACAACAACACATCTTAACCTAAGCATGGCAAGAGCATTCCCTGCAAAATGCAGTGTGAGTTTTGCCACTTCCCACACCAGCTGTCCTCACTGAGACTGGCAGCTTGATACTAATTAACGCCAGCTTGTGGGTTACTTTCTGCTACAAACTGAAGTTCAGGATATACTAAGTTCGCTACACACCGAGCCTGTATTGCTGACAGAGAGAGAAAACTTTCATCACTTGCTGTCTGAGCTAGATTGCAACCAAGGTGCTAGGAATGAAATGATAATAATCTAATTTACTCTTAGCCAGTCCTCAAAAATTGACATATTGGCAATAGCTGGCTTGCTAGTCCTGCACAAAGGAAAGTCCTGCATGTATATAGCATCTTTCACTCCCTCAGAACATTTTCTTAAATTCATTTACGGGATGTGGGTGTTGCTGGCTATGCCAGCATTTATTGCCCATCCATAATTGCCCTTGAGAAGATGGTGGTGAGCTGCCTTCTTGAGCCGCACAGTGCTGTTAGGGAGGGAGTTACAGGATTTTGACCCAGCAACAGTGAAGGAACAGCGATATGTTCCCAAATCAGGATGTTGTGTGGCTTGGAGGAGAACTTCCTGTAGTGGTTTCCCATGTATCTGCTGCCCTTGTCCTTCTAGATGGTAATGGTCGTGAGTTTGGAAGGTGCTGCCTAAGGAGCTTTGATGAGTTTCTGCAGTGCATCTTGCAGATGGTACACACTACTGCTTATTGTGCATCAATGGTGGAGGGAGTGAATGTTTGTGGATGTGGTGCCAATCAAGCGGGCTGCTTTGTCCTGGATGGTGTCAAGCTTCTTGAGCGTTGTTGGAGCTGCTCTCATCCAGGTAAGTGGACAGGCTTTGGGGAGTCAGGAGGTGAGTTAGTCACCTCAGGATTCCTAGCCTCTGACCTGCTCTTGTAGCCACTGTATTTATATGGTTCGTCCTGTTCAGCTTCTGGTCAATAGTAACCCCCAGATTGTTGATAGTGGGGATTCGGTGGGGGATTCAATGCCATTGAATATCAAAGGGCGATGGTTAGATTCTTTCTTGTTGGAGATGGTCATGGCCTGGCACTTGTGCAGCATGAATGTCACTTGCCACTTGTCAGCCCAAGCCTGGATATTGTCCAGGTCTTGCTGCATTTGGACATGAACTGCTTCAGGGTCTGAGAAGTCAAAAATGGTGCTGAACATTGTGCAATCATCAACGAACATCCCCACTTCTGACCTTATGATGGAGGGAAGGTCATTGATGAAGCAGCTGAAGATGGTTAGACCCTGAGGAACTCCTGCAATGATGTCCTGGAGCTGAGTTGACTGACCTCCAACAACACAACCATCTTCCTTTGTGCTCGGTATAACTCCAACCAGTGGAGAGTTTTCCCCCTGATTCCCATTGACTACAGTTTTGTTAGGGCTCCTTGGTGCCCCAACATCCCACAGCGGCTTACAGCCAACAAAATATTTTTATTGAAGTGTAGTCAGTGTTCTGTGTAGCAGCCAATTTGCATACAGCAAGGTCTCACAAACAGCAGTGTGATAAAAGACCAGATCATCCCTTTCAGTGATGTTGTGTGAGGAATACATGTCAAAGAGAAAACTTAGCCCTTCTTCCAGTTTTGCCATGGGATCTTTGATATCTGCCTGTAATGCAGATGGGGCCTTTGTTTGAAATCTTCCCCAAAAGATGGCACCTTTGACAGTACACAACTCCCTCAGTCATGAGCACATTATGGATACTACTCAAAATTTTACATCATTATTCTACATAATCGGAAAATCATGAGCTAAAAATGTTGGATTTGCCAATGTACATTCTTAGACATCAAGGCTACATGCCACAGGCACCACTTTGGAAACATTTATATCCTTTGATTTTTTGTTTTTTGGGATTTTGATAGCTCTACAATGATAACCAATTTAATGTCTTTAGTGCTGCTGGTACCACACCAACTTGTGTGCACTCCAAGAACACAGAGTTACTACATGTTCCATTGATTCAAAAGGCAGACCAATTACCTCTGACCAGGTCTGTGTGGTGTAGCTACACCCACAGTGCTGTTAGGAAGGGAGTTCCAGGATTTTGATCCAGCGACAGTGAAGGAACGGTGATATATTTCCAAGTCAGGATGGTGAGTGACTTGGAGGGGAACTTCCAGGTGGTGGTGATCCTATGTGTCTGCTGCCTTTGTCCTTCTGAATGGTAGAGGTCGCGGGTTTAGAAGATGCTGTCGAAGGAGCCTTGGTGAGTTGCTGCAGTGTATCTTGTAGATGTTAAACACTGTTGTCACTGAGGGTCAGTGGTGGAGGGAGTGAATATTGAAGGTGGTGGGTGGGGTGCCAACCAAGCGGGTTGCTTTTTTCCAGGGGGTGTCAAGTTTCAAGAGTTGTTGGAGCTGCACTCATCCAGGCAAGTGGAGAGTATTCCATCACACTCCTGACTTGTGTCTTGTAGATGGTGGAAAGACTCTGGGGAGTCAGGAGGTGAGTTACTCATCACACAATAACATAGACCACATAATAATACCCAACTGCCACATAGTTCACAAAAGTTATGGAGTATTAATGCAAGAGTTAATTGTTTGGGATTGCCAATGCAACAAGGCAGAATCTCATGGCTCTGCATAAAAATCATTGTGTCTCACAGGTGTAAACACTGAAGCACAAAATCCTGCCAGACAATAGTTGTTTTGGACCTGGTTTTGATGGATAGTTCAATCTAATGTGAAAATATTGTTTTTCCTTCTTCCAATTCAACCTTCACCCATGAAGTGGTATCACTGGGAGCCCATAGAACCATAGAAAAGTTACGGCACTGGCCAATAAGGAGAGAAAAAAAGAAACTAGCTGCTCATTTTAATCCCACTTTCCAGCATCTGGTCCGTAGCCTTGCAGGTTACAGCACTTCAGATGCAGACCCAGGTACCTTTTAAATGAGTTGAGCGTTTCAGCCTCAACCACCAATTCAGGCAGTAAATTCCAGGCGCCCACCACCCACTGGGTGGAAAGGTTTTTCCTCATGTCCCCTCAAATCCTTCTACCAATCACCTTAAATCTATGCCCCCTGGTAATTGACCCCTCAGCTAGGGGAAACAGGTTTTTCCTGTCTATTCTATCTACTCCCTCAATTTTGTACACATCAATCGCTCTCAGCCTCCTCTTTTCTAAGGAAAATAACCCTAGCCTATCCTATCTCTCCTCATAGCTGCAATTTTCAAACCTTGGCAACATTCTTGTAAAATCTCCTCTGCACTCTCTCCAGGGCAATTATGTCCTTCCTGTAATGTGGTGACCAGGGCTGTACACAAAATTCCAGCTGTGGCCTAACCAGCGTTGTATGTAGTTCCATCATCACATCCCTGCTTTTGTATTCAATACCTCATTCAATAATAGAAAGTATTCCATATGTTTTCTTGACCACCTTGCCCACCTGCCCTGCCACCTTCGGGGACCTGTGGACTTGCACTCCAAGGTCTCTCACTTCCTCAATCCCTCTCAATATCCTTCCATTAATTAAGTATTCCCTTCCTTTGTTTGCCCTCCCAAACGCATTATCTCATACTTTTCCAGATTCAATTCCATTTGCTACTTTTCCGCCCACTCACCCAAACCATTGATATCTATCTGGAGTCGACAGCTATCCTCTTCACTATCAACTACACAGCCAAATTTTGTATTATCTGCAAATTTCCCAATCATGCCTCTCACATTTATGTCCAAATCATTAATATATACAATAAAAAGCAAGAGCCCTGTGAAATGCCACTGGAAACCGCTTTCCATTCAAAAAATCATCCATCCACCATTACCCCTTGTTTCCTGTCGCTGAGCCAATGTTGGATCCAATTCACCACCTCCCCCTCTATCCCATGAGATCTCACTTTTCTGACCAGTCTGCCATGTGGGACCTTGTCAAATGCCTTACTGAAATCTATGTAGGCAATATCCACTACACTACCCTCATCAATCCTCCTTATTACTTACTCAAAAAATTCTATTAAGTTAGTAAGACACGATCTTCCCCTAACAAAACCATGCTGATTGTCCCTGATCAATCGGTGCCTTTCTAAGTGACAGTTTATCCTGTTTCTTAGAATTGTTTCAAATAATTTGCCCACCACCGAAGTCAGACTGACCAACCTATAATTTTCTGGCCTAGCCCTCACACCTTTTTTAAATAATGGTACAACATTCACAGGCCTACAATCCTCTGGGACCTCGCCTGTATCTAGTACGGATTGGAAAATGATCCTCAGCGCATCTGCTATTCCTCCCTGGTTCCTTTAACAGCCTGGGATACAATCCATCCGGCCCTGGTGATTTATCCACCAAGCATGTCGGTCCCTCCAGCACTTCCTCTCATTATTGTATCTAATATTTCACACTCCTCCTCTTCAACTAGAACGTCTGTATCGTCTTTCTCCTCCGTGAAAACCTATGTCAAGGTTTCTTTAGTAAATATGTGACAAGCTTGACTAGCTGAGTGAGTGGAAGCATTTTAAAAATGCCTATCTTAATATGCAAGCTTCTGGTCAGAGGCACAAGGATGAATTTCCTCAGCTAGTCCCGTCGGCCTCCAGGTGTGACCATAGCATGAATAGTTTGGCGAAAGGCTGGCTAGACTAGGACAGCGTCTCAAGGTGCGGGAAGCATTTCTGATATCAGCGGGTGTGAGAGCCCAGAAGGGAGGTTGGGCGCTCGTGGAGTTCAGTGGGAGTGGACTGATGCGGTATGGGAGGTGGGTCTTGTGAATGCGATGAGCTTAGAGAGGACAGAGGGGCGAGAGCTTAGAGATAGTTTAAGAGTTTGGAGCAAGGGTAGAGATGGAACTCAGGCAGGTTTGGATGGATCCTTATTTTAATTGTCAAGTTTTGTTCGATAAAGCAATTTGGGGTGTTTTATTATGTTAAAGGTGCTATATGAATGCAAGTTGTTGCTGTAATTTATGGCAGGCCTTATAAGTTAGAAAGCCCTGATTGGAAGATATATTACAACATGTAAAATGAATCACTACAAATCTTGTTAAGAGCATAGCAATGAGTTTAATATCGATTGTTTTGCTGCTATCAAATTTTTTTCAAAGGGATATAGGTCTGCTTGAGGAAAATTAATGTGTGTGTGCAGGCCTTATGGGTTTTAACACATAGGAACATCAAAACTGCTGTTGTTGCACTATTCTGGGTGGGGGATGTAGTGTGGGTAACTAAGCTTAGATTTATTGCCCATTCATAATCAATGAGCAGAAACATTTTTGGGAAGAACGTGGACTGCTTGTTCTTTGTGCTTCCACTCTGGGACTGAAAGGTGGTGATATTTTCCAACAGTGGGACAGCCAATAAAAGAGAGGAGCACAAATCATCTTCATCAGCTATGACCTGTAATTAAGAAGCAGTTAGGCTTCTGAAAGAGCACTTGGAAAGCTTGCTTTAAAAGAAATGCTGCACAATAGGGCTTTATATAGTGAGGAAAGAGGATTTAATGGCACAGGAACTGCAAGTCTGCTGCAGGGGCTCAGGGAAAGGATGTGCATGTTTTTTTGGGGGGAGAGGCGGGATTTCTTTTGAAGAATCACCTGCATCACCAGACATGGGGTCAGTGAGCTGAAAGCAGAGAGCAATGTCTGATATAGATGCCATGAGTTCAAGTCCCACTCCAGAGCATATAATCCATCTAACACTTCAGTGCAGTACTGAGGGAGTGCTGCACTGTTGAAGGTGATGTCTTTTGAATGAGACGTCAAACTGTTCTCTTAGTCAGATGTAAAAGATCCCAGGGACACCATCTGAAGAAAAGCAAGAAAGATCTCAGGATGTCCTGCCAAATATTTATCCTTTAACCTGTAGTATAAGGGTACCTGGCATAGCAGGGGTTAATGTAGGACTCGGAAACAGTAACATCTGCAGTGTGGTGTAAATGGATACATGACCTGTGACTATTCAGTTGTGGACTGGACAGAGACCTGTGTAGAAGCAAGCATGGAGTTAGCTCATAGCCTGTATTTATGTGCATAGTTATGTGTTATCAATGAACACTTAACGTTCAACTATACAAGACTCGGGATCTCTTTGTAAGATCTACTGGATACACAACAGAACCAGCACAAAGAACATATTAGCTGGTCATTTATTTAGCTGCTGTTTGTGGGAATGTACCATGCACAAACGTACTTCACTGGCTATAAAGACTTTTGAGATGTCCTCAGATGGTGAAAGAACCACATAAATGCAAGACTTTCTTTATATAGAGGAAGCATCAGAAACAAAGCACAGAACTAAAATTTTCTTGCCTCCTCAAACTACCAACATTCAGACATAACAATAGGGACACTGAACCCCTGGAACTTGATTTGAACATCAGTTTGAGGATTTAGTTCTCTTTAGTCGCAATAGAACAGGGGTTCTGTATCAGAAATAAATAACAGAAAATGCTGGAAAAAACTCAACAGGTCGGGCAGCATCTGTGGAGAGAGAAAAACTGAGTTAACGTTTCAAGTCAAATGTGACTCTTTGGAATCTTCTTTGGAGTTCAAAAGAAGAATCATATTCGACTAGAAACGTTAACTCTATTTCTTTCTCTGCCAGACCTGCTGAGTTTTTCCAGCAATTCCTGTTTTTATTTCAGATTTCCGACATCCACAGTATTCTGCTTTTCTTTTAAGAGTTCATAAGACCATAAGACATAGGAGCAGAAATTAGGCCATTCGGCCCATCAAGTCTGCTCCGCCATTCAATCATGTCTGATAAGTTTCTCAACCCCATTCTCCCGCCTTCTCCCCGTAACCTTTGATCCCCTTACCAATCAAAAATCTATCTATCTTGGTCTTAAATACACTCAATGACCTGGCCTCCACAGCCTTCTGTGGCAATGAATTCCATAGATTCACCACTCTCTGGCTAAAGACTTTTTCTCCTCATCTCTGTTCTAAAAGGTCTTCCCTTTACTCTGAGGCTGTGCCCTCGGGTCCTAGTCTCTCCTACTAATTCAAACATCTTCCCCATGTCCACTCTATCCAGGCCTTTCAGTATTCTGTAAGTTTCAATCAGATCCCCCCCTCATCCTTCTAAACTCCATCGAGTATAGACCCAAAGTCCTCAAACGCTCCTCATATGTTAAGCCTTTCACTCCTGGGATCATTCTCGTGAACTTCCTCTGGACCCTCTCCAGGGCCAGCACATACTTCCTGAGATACGGGGCCCAAAATTGCTCACAATATTCTAAATGTGGTCTGACCAGAGCCTTATAAAGTCTCAGCAACACATCCCTGCTTTTATATTCTAGTCCTCTCGAAATAAATGCCAACATTGCATTTGCCTTCCTAACTACCGACTCAACCTGTAAGTTCAGTATCAGATGGGAATAAACGGAGGGCCTGCTGGTCAAAAATGTGGGGCTAGGGGATTTGAGCATGTTTGCTGTTAGGACAGGCTTTTTAACTAATGGTGCATCTGTACCGACTGCTTGGCAGATATCTGGAAAGAGTGATCACTTCTCTAGATTTTCAGTTTTTGCTGACTTTCGGGTAGCATTGCTATTATTTCCTTAGCATTTTCACCCTCTTCTTCTATCATAGCAGTGCCATCCAGGCCAGCAGCCTGCAGTACTTTGATAAAACATAGTACTGTGCATTCAGGAAATCTAAAGTAAAAACAGAGAGCTGGAAAAACTCAGCAGGTCAGGCAGCATCTATGGAGAGAGATACAGAGTTAATGTTTCAGGCCAAATGTGATGGGTTTTATGCCATCAAAAGGGGGAGGGGGAGGGGGAGGAGGAACTAAGGGAAGGTCTGGGATAGGGTGGAGGACAGGAGAGATTAAATGATAAAGATGTCATGGAACAAAAGACAGAGTGGTAATGGATGTAGTAAAGAAACAAAGCATTTGTCCAGAATCCGTGTGAATGGCAGAATAATGAACATAATGAACAGCATTGTTAAAAAACAGAAACATGAAAAACAAGATTCAAACTGTGACATGGCAAATAAAAAAAATCAAAATGAGGGACAGAGTTCATGGCCTGAAACCTTTGAACTCAATGTTGAGTCCAGAAGGCTGTAAAGTGCCTGGTGAGGAGGTGGGATGCTGTTTTGCAAGCTTTTGTTGACCTTCACTGGAACACTGACCATCCTCTGCCATTTCCACCACCTCCAGCATGATGCCGCCACCAAACACATCTCCGCCTCCCCTCCCCTATTGGCATTCCAAAGACACTGTTCTCTCCATGACACCCTGGTCCACTCCTGAATCACCCCCAGCACCTTGTCTCCTTTCCACTACATCTCCCCATACAACCTCAAGAGGTTAAACACCTGCCCCTTTAACTCCTCTCTTCTCACTGTCCAAGGCCCCAAACTCTCCTTCCAGGTGAAGCAGCCATTTACCTGTACTTCTTTCAATTTAGTCTCATGTATTCGTTGATCACAGTGCAGCCTCCTCCACATTGGGGAGACCAAACACAGATTGGGTGATTGTTTGGTGGAACACCTCCACTCAGTCCACAGGAACGACCCCGAGCTAGCTGCTGGCCATTTTAATTCACCGCCTTTCTCTCGTGTTCAATTTCTGTACTTGGCCTGCTGCATTGTTCCAGTGAAGCCCAACGCAAGGTCGAGTAGCAGCACCATGACCCTCTCTGATGTTAATTATGCGGATGGATTGGAGAAGCTGGGGTTGCTCTCTTTGTAGAAGAAAAGGTTAAAAGGAGATTTGATAGAGGTGTTCAGAATAATGAGGGGTCCAGACAGGGTACATAGGGAGAAACTGATCTCATTGGTGAAAGGGTTGTGAACCAGAGGACACCATTTAAGGTGATTGGCTAAAGAATGAATAGCGGCATGAAGAAAATCTCTTTTACACAGTGAGGAATGTACTGCCCGAGAGTGCGGTGGAGGCAGATTCAATCACAGCTTTCAAATGCCTGAAGGGAAAAAAAAAATGCAGGATTACAGAGCAAGGCCAGGCACTGAGATGAGTTAAAGTGTTGTTGCAGAGAGCTGACACAGAGTTGGTGGGATGAATGGCCTGCTTCTGTGCTGTAACCATACTGTGATTCTAATTATTCACAAAACCCGCAAGTTAAATTGTAATGAAGTGCCTCAGTTTAAAAAACCACCCACACTGGTGGACGCACTGCACGCACTCCTGGGGCAGAATTCTTTGTCCCACGGTGGGTGGGCACCCGACCCGATCGGGAGTAAAATAGCACGTGATGATGTCGGGTGAGCATCCCGACGTCATCACACACTTGCGTGATATTTCACTCGGCAGGCATGCACGGGAGCTGGACCGGCGTCCACCATTAACTAACAGGTCACTTGAAGCCCTTAACAGTCCAATTGTCTGTGATTTTACTTTGCCCGTGCGATTTCCTGCTTGTTGCGCGGGCAAAACGGGCAGGCGGCCAGCCGACATTTTCACAAACCTCATCCAAGGGCGGGATAAAAAGGGTCAGCAGCATTGCCAGTGTGAGTGGTGAGGAGTTTTGGAGATAGTTTGCAGCTGGTTGCTTATTGGTACTTGGCAGCTTCATCTCTGTTCGGGGCTTCATTCTTAGCATTTCCAGCCTTCACTTCTGGACTCATTGCTGTCTGCCAGGCCCCCGGACGATTCAGACCGTGTGGACCAATCCAGGTATCAGACAGCCTTCCCTTACCCTGGTAATAGGGATTGTGGTCTCCACTGGAGGCACCTCCTCTGAGGAGGAAGAGAGGGGCAGAAGGGAGAGGAGGCCGGGTGTCCCAATGCAGCTTCCAGGGGAGCCACCTTTGGGAGGAGAGGCACAGGCACAAGGGGCGCAGGGCCAGCAGGAAGTCCAAGGTCGAAAGGCCCGCAGTAGACGCCATTATCCTGCTGCCAGGGTTTACAGGCAGCGATGCAGCTACCTTAATACGTCCGAGTTGCAATGCCGAAGGAGGCTCCGCCTCTCCAGGGAGATAGTGACCTCCATTTATCAGATGATCAGGCCTGAGATCAGCTCCGACTGTGTGGGTGGACACCCCATGCCAGTGGCTCTGAAGGTCACAGTGGCCCTCAACTTCTATGCTCTGGCTCTTTCCAGGGCTCAGTGGGGGATCTGTGTGGAGTCTCCCAATCAGCTGTCCACAGTCACATCAAGCTGGTGACAGAAGCTCTGTTCAGACAGGTACTGACCATTTTTCCTTAACACACAGATGGGTCCAGCCAGGCTGAATGAGCCAGAGGGTTTGCAGTGTTTGCTGGGTTCCCCCGCGTCCAGAGTGCTACAGACTGTACACATGTGGCCATCAAGGCACCAGTGGGTCAGCTGGGAGCCTTCATCAACAGGAAGGGCTTCCACTCCATGAACGTGCAGATAGTGTGTGACCACAGGATGCAGATTCTGCAAATCTGTGAAGGTACCCAGGCAGCTCCCATGACGCTTACATCCTCAGACACTCCCAGGTGCCAGGGGTCTTCAGTGCTCCAGCCCGACTGGCTGGACGGCTGCTGGGTGACAAGGGCTATCCATTGAAAAGGTGGCTTATGACATCACTCCGTCACCCACGAACAGAGGCAGAGCAGCGTTACAATAGGAGCCATGCTTCCACAAGGGCGGTGGTAGAGAGGACCATAGGTCTTCTCAAGATGCACTTCCAATGCCTGGACTGTTCAGTGGGAGCACTACAACACCCCCCAGAGCGGATGTCACTGATAGTGGTTGCATGCTGCACTCTCCACAATCTGGCACTGGCAAGGGGGGGACCCACTGGAGGAAGAGGATCTTGAGGCAGCTCCACAGCCACAGAGGATGAATCCAGTAGTGAGTGAGAAGAGGAGAACGGTGAGGAGAATGCTGAGGGCATGAAGGCAGATGTCGATAACCTGCAGAGAAGCAGGGACATCAGGGACATCTTGATCCAACACTCCTTCAGCTAGGTTGCCAAAGATCAGCTTCAAACACATGCCAGGGCTGCCTCCTCCATCCCTGATGTCTGAAAGGACCCTTTCACTTGAACACAAAGAATACTCAGTGCCTGTGCAATAAAGTTCAGAGCCAATTACATCCAGCATTACATACTGGCGTACCCCGCATCAGTAAAATAAAAAGGTGAAGCATACACAGGTCATGACGATAAAAACAAAATTTACCTCCTTGTAACAGTTCAAAACTATTTACATAAACATTTCTGGTCATCAATCCCAGATCAGTATAGATAAAGCATATAGAAATGAACATAAAATCACCCGTGACCTGTTCCTCTTGTGCTCATGGTGCCTTTAACATACGTTTGTGGGTACTACGTCTAGGTGCTCCCCTCTCGCTGGCACCAGCATTGGATACAGCCTGCTGATTGCACTGTCTTGTTGGCCTTGATGACCTTGGCGGTCATCCTCTGGACAGTGGAGCCTGTGCTGGCCCTGCCTGGGAGGGTGCGGCCAGTGCCACGCCTGGCATCTCCCCAGTCACCGTAGCCACATCAAATGCCACGGTCACTGGCAGAGGGGCGGAGGAGCTGCTGCCATCATCCAGAGCGCCCTGAGAGAAGCCCACAGAGACAACAGGCAGCTCATGCTCCAACATGAGGTCTCTCCGGACCTCCCTGCTCACCATTGATGGACGGACACCTAGCTGGGATACTGGGTGTCTCATCCATCTCCCACATTGACACTGACCACCTGAGCTCAGTGTCTGTGTGAGGGTTTGCAGGTCCGCGCGCAACCCCAGGACCCCCTGATTCTGTCCCTGGTGCTGCCTCTCCATGAGAGTCGCCACTCTCTCAATGGAGGAGGCAGTGCGCTCAGCCATGAGGGTCAGTGCAGTGCTCACGCACCACATGGATGCATACCCTCATGGATCTCTGCCAGATCCTCCTGCACATCTCACTGGACATCCAGCATCTGGTGCCTAATGGACGACTCCAGAGGCCCATCATCTGCCTTCGACTGAGCATCATCCTGGTCTCCAGCAGTCCTCCGACTGCCGTCGCCCTGGGGATTCTCTGCCTCCGCCTGCACCTCAAGCAATTGTGAAGTGCCCTCGCCAATGTGCACTGAGATATTAGCCATCAAAATAATGCCCACCAAGATGCTGGTATCTGTGCTGGTGCCTGCTTCAGAGAGCGGATGTGACGCAGGTGCAAATGAAGCCTGGTGGTCCTCCAGTGTCAGGAGTGACCCTTCAGGGTCTAGAGGGTGAACGCCTGCTGGTGAACCTAAAAGGGGGAAGAAGGTCATGTCAGTATTTAAAGTCATCGCACTGTCACTGTGAATGTCAGTCACCCTGGTGAGACAATGGAAATCTGCATCATGGTGCCATCATCTTTCAATGATCAATGGGTCTCCAGGTTTGAGGCTTCCATCAATGAAGAGAGTACATAATGGTTGCACAATCTGAAGCTCTCACCAAGTGCACTGTGCTCTTACTTTCGTCTGTCACCCCCGCCTCGCAATGCCCGGTTGCAAGGGGAATGTGCCACCTCTCGAACTCGAGGGATTCCTGCTCGAACCTGGTCAGCAGCAGCAGGTTGGCTGGGCCTCCTCCTGTATGTGCCCTCTCTGTTTGGTTATGGCTTGTCTGCTGTCTTCTCCTGAAAGGACAGAGGACCATTGATTAGTCCATTCTCTACCTGTATCACCATTGCAGCCTGGCCAACCCCACCTGAGGAGCACCTCGCAGAGCACATCTGAGTCGTGGCCCTCGAGCTGCGAGGCACTCAGTCCAAGCAGCCAGGGCTCACCCCCTTGGCCAGCTCCAGCATTATTGACAGTTGGCACACAGACTCTAGCACCTCTGAGGTCTACTTGGGGACGGCCACACCTTAACACTTCAACACACTGATCCATCCCAATATGGTACTCACCCTTGCAGAGTGCACCAGGTCATTGGAGCGCTTCCGGCACTGGACCCAGGAGTGCCACGTCATGGCTGCTCACCTGGGCTGCCACTTCCTCCCATGCCCTCTAGGTGAGGTGTGGTGGCCTCCTCCTCCCAGCTCTGAGGACAAGGGTGTCCCTCCTGGCAGCCACCTTCTCCAGGAGGATGGAGAGACAGTCATCAGAAAAGGCGGGGGAGAGGGGGTGGTGCCAAGTGCCCACCCAACCTGCCCACCCGCCTGGTGTTTGCAGCCACACTCGACTCCATCATTGGAATGGCAGGCAGACGTCCTTCCTTGGCAGCCTTTCTGGGGCTGCCTGGGCTGTTTTTAAACCTGCCACCGGGTCTCTGTTGGACCCAGCAGCCAACAGCCCTGCTTGGCCCTTCCCAGCCAGTGTGGAGCCACACTTCACGCTGGTCGGGCTCTGATTGGCCTGCCAGTGTGAAATCGAGGTTGGGGTCCAATCGCGGGCAGCGGTCAGTTTCACAGCCGCTCCCAGACCCGCCCGACGAAGGGAAAATCCTGGCCCTAGGGTCCCCACGCACTATCGAGCACTCCCCTCCTGCCAGAGCGTCTGCACATTAACATTCAGCCCTATTGTAAATGTTAGCAAAGCAGCATTTCCAGGAAATCAAAATCTCAAATCAGCATTGTCTCTGATACAAGGAAAGGATTTTGACCAGGCATCATCAAGTGAGATGCAGCTAATTTTACAGACAATTGCCGTTTGCCCAGACTAATTGAACGGTCTCGCTGAGTAAATCAGTGGCGTTTACGCAAACCGTGAAATCCCTCCCTGGACTTCAAACTCCACTCCAGGCTTCGTTTTTAAAGTAATTAACTCCCAGCCACTGCAGCTATTAAATCTTAAAAGTCAATAAATCCTAGCACATTTATAACCCTCATAAAGAACACTCTTCAGTCACCTTCCAAACATTTAGTTCTCATTTATATATCCGTAGAGGCCTAGCTCAACGTGAGGCCATTTCTCCTGTTTACCACCTTGTGTACGCCAGCCTCTGGGCATTAAACAGAAGAGTGCCGGGCTCTCTGCCCCCCTCATTCATAAAACATTCTTATCAGGATCAGCCTACTTGCTATGTGCTGTGACTCAGCGCATGACTCACTTGCCTCTGAGTCAAAAGTTTGCGGTTGTGAGGCCTGAGTTTTTACTCCTGCATCGGGAGTGCAAGAGAGGGGGAGAATTCCCGGCTCCACGATCCCGTCTGCAGAAACGTTGGTCCTGGAACTTTCGATTTTCATTCCGGGGAGAAAGATGTAATAGGAAGTGGCCCACTAACCACCCCCCCTCCCCACCCCACCCCAAAGAAAGAACTTGAAGGCAGCACAGGGGAAGCCCGGGGGCAGCGGGGGGCTGGGCAAAATGCCACCCTCCATGATCCGGCATTTTGTCCCGGCTGCAAAACAAGAATCATTGCTCCATCATTTTTCAGTGGGACTGTTCCTCAGCTAGGGATACTTCAGTTGTGCTACCACCAATGTTGCTGAGGCATCCCTTGGAAACGGAGCTTTGTGACCTGTGAGAAGTCACTTGGCTGTTCAAATGGATGGCTATTCTGCACTTTACATCGGACCCTGTAAAGTTGGAATCAGAATGTCATTTAACAAGGGCCCTGGCAATACGAAACCTCCACTCAGGAACAACCAGTTATTCTTTAGCTGTCACCACTAGCCCTCCCACACCTAAAAGGAGTGACTCAACTTGATGAATGCCTGGTGATGACACAGGGTATTGTGATAAGTTTTGCTGCTAAGCAAAAAATAACCCTCCAGCCCTCGCTTCCTCACCAACCCCCTCACACATACACTCCCCATGCCCCATCCATGCCAACCTATGCCAATCTACCCAACGCCCCCCTCCCCCCCCACCGCCATGGTCCTTCATAGCTCCTATGGCAACTACCACCTAGAAGAACAAGGGCAGCAGGCACTTGGGAACATCGCTGCCTGAAAATCTATCCCCCAGCCACACACCAAGCTGACTTGGGAATGTTTGGCCTTTCCTTCACTGTCGCTGGGTCAAAATCCTGGGACCCAGTCCCATAAAGCACTGTGGGCATATCTTCACCACACTCACTGCACTGGTTCAAGAAGGTGAATAACCACCTTCTCAAGGGTGATTAAGGATGGAAAATAAACACTGGCCTTACCAGCGATGCCCTCATCTTGTGAATCAATAATTTAAGAAAATCCGCAGGAGGTTTCTTTGTCCATGTTTGATTTGATGCCATGAGGCTTCATAGACTCCAGCTTTAATGTTGCAGAGTCCCAGGGCCATTCCATCCCGCCTATATACCTCTTGGTAAGTCAATGACAGGACATACCTCCGGATGGTGATGGAGAAGTCTGGGATGTTGGCTGATAGGTATGATTCAATGAGGATAACAATGTCAGGCTGTTGCTCGACTAATCTGTGGGACAGCTCTCCCAATTTTGGCACAAATCCCCAAATATTTAAGGAGAAATTTGCAGGGGTAACTGGTCTGCCTTTGTCATGTCTTGGCTGAATCTGACGCCTGGTTGAATGTTGCATTTTCTGTCCAGTTTTATTCTCATTAAACCGTTTTTTTTGCAGCAGTTTGATACAACAGAGACCAGTCAAGAGTCAACTACGTCAGATCTGGAGTCACCTATAGGCCATACCAGGTAAGACTAGCAGATTTCCTTCCCTAAAGGACGTGTGTGAACCAATTTTCACAATGTTATTATTAGCTTCCTGGTCACCATTGCAGATACTATCTTTCTAATTTCAGATTTATTTAATTCGCAAACTGCCATGGTGGGATTTGAACACAGGTCTCCAGATTATTAATCCAGGCCTCTGGATTGCACGCCAGAATCACTATTCTCCCATACTTATACCCAGACTTTACCTCATTGCTTTTTGTGGGACATTTCTGTGCATAATTGGCTGCTAAGTACTTCATTTGTTAGAAAGTGTTGTAGGACATCTTGAGGATATGAACTGTGCTATGTCAATGCAAGTCTCATTTCCTTCTTTTGTGTGGGACGAATAAGCCAACTATTTTCCAATAAATTCATGAAAGTTTTTTTATACAAATAAAAGCCGTTTTACTTTTCCTTTGTATTGATGTAACAGGTGAGCCTGCGCATGCCAATCTTGGTGAGGGCACCCAGGGTCATTCAGCACGGGCCTGACACTTGGGATCCACAGGACCAGGTCCTAACTAAGTTGTGAGAAACATTTCCTGTTACATTTCAGTTCAGTTTGGCAATCAATTGTGTCATGAATACTTTATTTCTTTCAGCTGGTGATTAATTTATTCAAAATTATTTTATTTCAGTTTGACAGTTATTCAGCTGTTTTAAAACAATCGACTGTTTATATATTCCCTCAAATATTGAATCAATTGTCCCGCTGAGCCAACGGATTATTTAGTCAGGGAATTACTGTAAGATAATGAATCATTTATGTACTTTGTGAATTAATTATTTATTGGGAGCAATTGGTTATTCATTCCCATTAACTGTATATATATGTCTCTACATAAGTAACACTCATCAGTCTGTAGGTCAAACTGCCATGGAAACCTGTCAATATTTAACCATTGAGTAATTTCATTATTGACAATTCCAACTGGGGCACTTGCAATGAAAAGAGGGAAGGGATTCGGAGTTAAATTGTGGGTACCAGGGCATCATGGAAATAAGCATCACCATAGGAGGGAGCGTAGTCTTCAGAATTAGTAGCAGAATCCAGAGCACAGCAAAAGTAAAGGCTGAAGTAAGACTTTGGCATCAAGATGGCATCCATTTAGTAGGAGCTGAGGCCTGGGAGGTTGGAATAGGGGCAGCAGCTGCTGTGGGAAGGAGGCCTTTAGGTCAAGGATCAAGTGTTAGGTCACCAGCCCTCCTGGATTGACCTGAAGTCTCCAGGAATTAAAGATCAATCTCGGGGGAAAGTAATCATGGAGAATTCTCCAAATTAATTTGGAATGCGGAACTGGACTAGACTGGCCCCATTGTCCGGCTGGTGTTCAAAATGTTAAGGCAGTGTGCGCTGGTCCTCTCTCAACCATCTCATTGGTCCACTGATGTTAGGACTTACAGCACTACTGGATCTTCAGTGTTGCCTCACTTCACCTTCATAGCCAATTGTAACTGATGACAAAATCTTCTGCAATAGTTTCAGAGTTGGCAACTCTGCAAGAGCCACTAGGCCCAATGACTTGAATTGAATTGCAAGAGTTTGAAGCAACACTAGCAATGGATGGCATTCTATAAGGCCACACAGTGTGGCTGGAAAATAACCTCAAGCACTTTTCGGTGCAGTTCTGCAGTATCGTAGAGCTATATGGAATCTGCTCAGCTACACTGCCTGGGAAATCCCACAACACAAAGCTGTAGCACAGGAACAGCTGTGTGGGGAAAGTCATGTCACCTTTCCTGAGATCTGGGAATAGTGTATATAGGGCCAACTGATCAGAAACTCACAGCGTCAGTCTGTGCAGATAAACCAAACACACTGTCTTGTAGCTGGAAAAAATGGTAGCAAGCAGTTGATATCAGGGGTATTGTAGTAACTGTAGCTTTAAGGAATGTAGTGACTGTAGCTTTAAGACTTATTGTACTCTGTAGTATCATGTGACAGTGTGAATGAATTAGCCCTAAGTGTGGAGAACCTTAAGCGAGGCGTTTTTGTCCAGTAGTGGATCTTGATGGAAGCATGTAACTGGTGCTGCCCTGTAAATAAAGTTCACTGTTTCTTATGAGAAGCCTGTCTGGAAAATCAAGTCTATAACAATTGCGACAAGGATAAATTTGTTCTGGAGCTGTCCCTTAAACATAGAAACATAGAAAATAGGAGCAGGACTAGGCCACTAAGCTCTTCGAGCCTGCTCCGCCATTCATCATGAACATGGCTGATCATCCAACTCAATAGCCCACTCCCGCTATCTCCCCATATCCTTTGATCCTTTTCGCCCAAAGAGCTATATCTAATTCCTTCTTGAATACAGAATGTTTTGGTCTCAACTACTTTCTGTGGTAGCGAATCCCACAGGCTCACCACTCTCTGGGTGAAGAAATTTCTCCTCATCTCAGTCCTAAATGGTCTACCCCATATCCTCAGACTGTGACCCCTGGTCCTGGACTCCCCTGACCCCTGGTTCTGGACCCTCACCCGGTGAATGTGAATGTCTTGTTTTAAACAGGAGAAAGGGAAAATATACTCACTAGGTATGCCACTTTTTGGCAGGATCGACCCCTTTGACATCCACAGAGTATTGGAGTCAACATATAAAACGCCTCAGTTTCTATTTCCAAGCAAATGAAATAACGGTGGAGGAGAAAAGGAAAACAATTCTCCCTAGTATCTTTGCAACTAAGACTTATAACTTAATCCATAGTTTGACGGCCCCGAATGCGAATTGGTAGAATTGGTAAAGGGTCATTTCCAACACAAACCCTCCGTAATTATGCAGAGGTTCAAATTTAATTCAAGAGTAAGAGCCCCAGGGAAGACCATAGCAACATAGGTAGCGAAGTTGAAACTGGTAACTGAACATTGTGACTTCGGGGAGATCCTAAATGATATGTTAAGGGATCGTTTAGTCTGCGGTGTGCACGATGCCATTCAACAACAGTTATTAGCTGAAGTAAATATTGATTTTAAAAGAGCTTTGGAAATAGCGGCTGTGATGGAAAGTGCTGAGCAGGGTTCACAGACCTTACAGGGTGTACAAAATGGCGCCTTTTCCAATTGAGGCGGGAACAGACCACCGGGCATGGGGTGAAAACCAGGGAGTTAGCAGCAAAATGGGAGACTGTCCCTGCTACCCGAAAATTTATAAAACATGCAGGAGACAGCTCAGCAGCAAACCTGAAAATGAACTGTTACTGATGTGGAAGTAACCATATCCCTGAAACTTGCCATTTTAAAGAGGTGGAGTGCCATTATTGTCAGTAAAGAGGGCACATACTGAAGCAATGTAAAGCAAGTTTGAGTCAGGCTCCCAGGCAGCAAACTAAACTGATCGAAATACATAATGTGGAAGAACCAAAAACTACTAATTCCAATGTTTATTCTCTATTTAATGTGTAAATAGGGAAAACAGAGCCAATCACTGTTACTCTGCAGGTCAGTGGAAAACGTTTGATTATGGAAGTGGATAGTGCATCAAACACTATTATTCAGATATTTAAACAAGGGTACTCAACAATTGAATATGGAGCAGACTTCAGCCAACTTGAAAACATATACTGGTGAAACCATTCAAGTGAAAGGTATTAACACTGTACCTGTTTATTACAAACACCAGACAGCACAGCTCCCTCTGATTGTAGAGGAAGGTGAAGGACCAAACATAAGAACATAAGAACTAGGAGCAGGAGTAGGCAATTCGGCCCCTTGAGCCTGCCCTGCCATTCATTACAATCATGGCTGATCTCATTTCGGCCTCAACTCCAATTTCCCGCCCTCTTCCCATAACCTTTCAACCCATTACTAATTAAAAATCTGTCTATCTCCTCCTTAAATTTATTCAGCGTCCTGGCACCCGCTGCACTCTGAGGTGGTGAATTCCACAGATTCACAACCCTTTGAGAAAAATAATTCCTCCTCATCTCTGATTTAAATCTACCACCCCTTAGCCTAAAACTATGGCCTTCTGGAAAATTAAACCAAATTGGTCTGAAATTTTCCAGCTGAGAGCTGGGGGACTGCCAGAGCTGCTAAAGAAATGTGACAAGATCTTTCAAGCGGAACTGGGAAATATCAAGGGCCTGTAGTCTAAGATCTATGTTATCTGAATGATCTGAAGCAACTCCTCGTTTTTTTTAAAATCCAGGCCTGTGCCTTATGCCCTGAGAGTGAAGGTTGACACTGAATTAAACCAGTTAGGGAAGTTGAGTATTAGTCAGCCAGTTCAATTTTTGGAATGGGCAGCACCCATAGTCCTTGTCTTGAAACCAGATCAGACCATTGTATCTGTGGGGATTACAAGTTAACAGTAAACAAGACTGCCAAGTTGGACAAGTACCCTATCCCCAGGATCGAGGATCTGTAGGCCAAATTAGCAGGAGGGAGAACTTACACTAAATTAGATATGAGTCATGCATATCAGTAGCTGGAACTAGATGATATATCCAAAGGATTTGTAACCATAAACATACACAAAGAGTTGTATTAATGTGCACGCCTGCCTTTCAGTGTTTCTTTGGCCTGCGAGATTTTCCAGAGGATGATGGAGAGCTTGCTGCAAGGACCACCTCAAGTCGTGGTCTACCTGGACAATGTCCTAACAACTGGGTTAACAGGAACGGGACACTTGGCTAACTTGGAAGAAGTCTTAAAATGATTCTTGGAAGCAGGGGTGTGCTTGAAAAAGGAAAAGTCTATCTTTCAGGCAAGTGAAGTCCTTTACTTGGGCCACCAGGTGGATGCCCAAGGGTTACACCCGGTAGAGGAAAAAGTTAAAGTTATCAAGGAGGCACCCTCGCCTACAAACGTCTCAGAGCTCAAGTCATCCTTGGCTATGGTAAATTATTATGGTCACTTCCTACCCAACTTATCAACAGTCCTAGCACCTCTACACATTATTAAAGAAAAACCAATGTTGTTCTTGGAAGTCACCTCAAGAAGAAGCCTTCACGAAAGTTAAACAGCTCTTCCACTCTTCAAACTTGTTAGTACACTATGAAGTGAGAAAAGAATTGGTGCTAACTTGCAACGCATTTCCCATATGGCGTGGGAGTGGTACTATCTCACAAGATGAATGACAGTTCAAAAAGGTCAATCGGCTATGTATCCAGAACCCTCTCCACGGCCGACAAGGGTTATACACAAATCAAGAAAGAAGGATTATTGATTATTTTTGGAGTTAAAAAATACCATCTTATGTACATGGCCAACACTTTACTATAGTATCTGATCACAAACCGCTCTTGGGTCTGTTTAGCGAAGAAAAAGCTATCCCTCCCACAGCTTCCGCAAGAATTCAAAGATGAGCTTTGATTTTATCAGCACATGAATATACTTTTATGCACAGACCAGGGATGCGTATAGCAAATGCAGATGTCCTAAGTCGCCTTCCTTTGCAGAAGAACACTGAACATGCTCCGACTCCCCAAAAGATCATCTTAGTGATGAATTTCCTGGATTCTTCGCCAGTCTGTGCAAAACAAATAAGAAACTGGAGGAACCATGATCCAGTCTTGTCCAGAGTACGAGACCAAGTATTGAAAGGATGGTCCCAGGAACCAGTCCCCGAAGAATTGAAGCCATTCTTCACTCGAAGGAATGAATTGAGCAGCCAGGATGGTATCCTATTATGGGGTGCACAAGTCATCGTTCCTTCACAAGGAACAGAACCGCTCTCAATTGAGTTGCATAGTGTGCATCCTGGAATTTCCAAAATGAAAATGCTTGCAAGGAGCTAGATCAGGTGGCCAGGTATAGACAGTGATATAGAAAAATTGGTTAAACACTGTCTTCAGTGCCAGCAATAACAGAAGTTCCCTGTTGCAGCCCCACTGCACCCGTGGGAATGGCCTGGTCGACTCTGGGTGAGACTGCATATAGATTATGTAGGTCCATTTCTAGGCACCGTGTTTCTACTAATAATTGATGCACATTCCAAATGGTTAGACACGTACAAAGTTAGATCACCAATGTCAGGTGAGACTATAGAAAGGCTACACCAAAGGTTTCCTCTACATGGATTACCCAAAGTCATTGTCTCAGACAATGGTTCTGCATTTACTAGTGCTGAATTTCAAAGATTCATGAGCCTAAATGGTATCAAACAAGTAACGACAGCACTGAGAGAGCAGTATAATTTTTAAAGTTGGGATGAAAAAGTTATCAGGAGGGTCATTGGAGACTAAACTTAGGCGTTTCCTGTTTCACTATAGAACAATCCCCCCACACTACTACAGGTTCAACACCTTTAGAATTACTTATGAGGCACCGCCTTCATACGAGATTAAGCCTGTTACTTCCCAATTTGGAGGATAAGGTAGAGAACAGTCAAGGAAATCAAAAAGTGACTCATGATTTGCATAGTCGAAAGTGAGAATTTACTCTTGGTGAAACAATATTTTTACAAAACTTTGGTGGTGGATCGAGTTAGTTACCTGGTGTAATAGTTTCTGTGACTGGACCATTGTCATACCAGTGGAGCGCCGGATCACCTGAAAACAGGTGGATCATTTGAGAAGAAGGGAGGTACCCCAACAAACTGATGTTCCACCTGTAACCATTGTAGAAGGTGTGGTCCCCGTTGTGATTCATCAACCAAGGATAGACATAGCAGATGTCTCTGTCGGAGTGGGTAACACTGAACTGCCTTTGCCTAAGGAGGTACCTGATGTTGCTCTGGTTCCAGAAAATGAAGATTCAATAAAAGGTTCTAAAGTCGTGGAGCTACAACATTCCACCCGGATCAGGAAACCACCCGAGAGACTGAACTTATAATTTCATAACCCATGTATATATTTGTAATGTCATGAAGGTAGCTGTTCTTGCAAATACAAATTGTAAAAGAAAATATTAAAGGGGGAGGAATGTAGTAACTGTAGCTTTAACAAATGTAGTGACTGTAGCTTTAGGACTTATTGTACTGTGTAGTATCACATGACATTGTAAATGAATCAGCTCTAAGTGCATAGAAGCTTAATGGGGGAGTTTTTGTCTGGCTGTGGATCTTAATGGAAGCGTGTAACTGCTGCTGAAGCCCTGTAAATAAAGTTGGCTGTTTCTTATGAGAAACCTGTCTGGAAAATCAAGTCTATAACATGTATCCAACCCATGTTTGCCATCGGTGCCACTGCTGCCTTTGCAGCACCAGCTGGTGTCTCCTATCAAGATGCTTCCCTGCCCCTCAGAGCTGGAACATCTATTGGCAGCAATGTTGTAACAGAAAGTGGGTACTGATATATAAGAGCATCGACTAGAGTGAAGGTGCTGGCTATTATGTGCAAACCAAGCAACTAGGAGTAGGAAAACTTGTTCCCAGAGGCTTGCAGGATTGACAGTGTGCCAACTTTAAAAGATTGCATCTTATTAAAGGTAAGTAATCTAACGGGTAGAAGCATGGTCACTGTGGCTGTTGGACTGGTCTTAATTGCTTTAGGGGGTCATAGAAAAGTTCCAGTTTTCCCTCTTTAGCCCTGAATTTTTGCCTCTCTCAGGAAATGACATGGTTGCTCAGGAGGTCAGAAGTACCTAGTCATGATCGTCCAGCAATTCTGAATGTAAAAAGGTTTGATAGTCAAGCTGGTCTTTCTGCGTCTGCCATTTTTATCTGTTTGTATACTTTCTGGGACTAGTTAAGGATTTCCTCAACTCCAACTTATTTATTTGGTAAGTTGCTGATAAGATTTTCAATCAATGACCAACAAGCTAATTTTCTGATTGAGATGAACACGGGAATTATATGATTTCAGCTGATGTCTATACAGGCGTAGCTAAGTTTGTTGACAGTATAAAGCTAGGTTGAAAAGTAAGCTGTGAGGGGAATCTTGTAATGGCTTATGGGCTGGTGAAGTGATTGGGCAAGAAAATGGTAGATGAAGTGTAATGAAGAAGAATAAATGTTGGAATTCAGACAGATTCGGATCTCTTTCTGGATAAATCACAGAATGGTAACATGCAAATGCAGCAAGCAACTAGAAAGGCAAATGGTGCGTTTGCCATTATTGCCAGGGGGTTGCTATGTAAGAGGAAAAAGGCCCTGCTGCAGTTATATATCAGCTTTGGTGAATTCATACCGAGCGTACTTTATATAATTTTGGTCTCTTTACCTAAGGAAATATATATTTGCCTTAGTAACAAAGGTTCACTAGGTTAATTCCAGAGAGATGAAGACTGTCCGATGAGGAGGGATTGAGTAGAATGGATCCATGTCCTCTGGAGTTTTGAAGACTAGGAGGTGACTTCATTTCATGTACAAAATTCTTAAGAGGGTTTGACATGGTAGATACTGAGGAATTTTTTCCAGAGCTCGGGAATCTAGAACAAGCGATCTCAGTCTCAAGGGCAAGGATACAGCCATTTGAGACAGGGAATAGGAGAAACTTCATCACTCAGAGGGTTGGAAATAGTTGATATACTCTACTCCAGAAAGATGTAAATGTTTAGTCATTGAGCCATTGAGTTAATGTAGAAGATCAGTCATGATCTTATTAAATGGCAGAGTAAGGGGCCTATGGCTCTTGTTCCAATTTCTTATACTCTTAGGCACAGAAATAAAATTGGGAAGATTCTTGGGTGCTTTACCTTCGACTGCCTCAGGTCTTCCCTGCCCACGATGCTGGCCACTGGGATCAGGATGGTGGACGAGAGAAATTCAAGTTGCAGCAGCTCTTGGTGCTCTTGGCGTAGGCCAGGTATGCAATGACCCCTGGCAACACGTGTTGCAACAAGAGTGTGCCAGACGCTCTCCAGGAAGGATTCCGGCTCCTGGTGAGAAGAAGGGGGCATGGCAAAGGCGGGCAGCTCCCCAGCCCCTTCTTCATGCCCATCACCATTTTGATGAACTGGTTGTAAGGCAGCAGGTCCATCAACTGGGCATTCAGCCATCACACATCATTGGGCATGGCCCAGGGATGGAGGATCGGGCAGGGCTGAGGGCAGGCATGCTCCTCACTGGCAGCAGGGTGTAGAGTGGGAGTAAGAAAACCTCTGGGAGCAAGTGGCTACTCTGGAATCCACTTCCAGAGCACCTCATAACAACCTTGCTGCGAGTGGAGGGGAAACAATAACAGAAACAAAGAGCAGAGCTATTAAATAAAATACTTCAGCTCAAAAAAAACATGCAAAAAGGCTACAAATGCAAAAGGCTGTTTTAAAGCGTTAAAAGAAAGTGCAGAAAGGGAGGAGGGGTTTGGTGATGATTGTTTTGCATGAGAGACTTCAAGGAGGTGAAACTTGTTGTGGCTTTGTAACCATGTGCTCGCACACAAGGCATGAGGCGACCACTTGAGGGAAGGGGCGGTGCTGCCAGTAAAGGCAAAGGCTAAAGCTGAGAGTTGAGCCTGGCGAGGGCACGGGGCATGGTGTTTTGCACCTCGTGCATCCTCCTCTCCTGGACCTTGGGGAGGTGTAGCTTGTTTGGAAGGAATAAGTAAATAGGAACAGCCACAGCACCTTATTCTGACGACAGGTCATCGACCTGAAATGTTAACACTGTCTCTCTCGCTACACAGATGCTGCCTGACATGCAGAGTATTTCCAGCATTTTTTGTTTTGATTTAAGAACAATAAGTCACTGTTTCACCTAGAAAGATGGATCTTGGTCTTTCTTTCAAACATTTTTTATGCTCCTTATCCAAAATTATGAGTTCAAGTCCTACTGTGACAAATTTAATATTGAATTTAATAAATAAACCTCCACCCAGCCTGACCTACATGCAACTCCAGTACTAAACTATTGTGAATGTTAATGAGTTCTGATTACAACCCTGTACCTTTGCAGGGCAGCCAGGGAGAAGCAATTAGTGCTTAATTACCAACGTTTCCAGGACGCCAAGAAGAAATGAACAAATTAACAACCTTGTAGAACTGGCATTTGTTCACAGTAGGGTTAAAAAATAAACAATTAAGCGGAGGACAGAAGTGGTTTTCCCCCTTCCTCATCTCTAATTCACCTCCCCTGATAAGTCACAGTAAGATCTGAATTCGCAACTTTATCTATCTGTGCTCCGCATCTCCTACTGCTGCGCTTTACATTAATTGCATCACCATGACTGACTTGTCTGATGAGCCTTCTCAGCGGCTAAGAGTATAAGAAATAGGAGCAAGAGGAGGTCATACCTCGTCCCCACCACCAGCCCCCCAGCCCTGAGCGTACTTCACCATTTAATAAGACCACGACTGATCTTCTTAACTCTCTTTTCCCATCATATGCCCATATCCTTGTTTTCCCTTTGTGCCCAAAGGCCCATTAATCTCAGTCCTGAGTGGCTCAATGACTAATTATCTACAGCTCTCTGGGATAGAGTTTCCAACAATTCCCTATGTTCTGAGTGACGAAATTTGAATGAAATCCGGGGAAGCAGATAACTTTCAAAAAAGGGGGAATCAGACAAACACTTGGAAGGGAGAAGACATTACAGGAGAGGGGGACTTAACTGGATAGCCCTTTCAAAGAGCCAGCACAGGCATGGTGGGCCGAATGTCCTCCTTCTGTGCTGTATCAATCATTCTATGATCTATGACTCCTCGGAACTGGAATTGCCCCACCATGCGCTCCACTCTGGGACAAAGTTCAAGTGCTCAAGAGCCAATTGTCCTGGAGTGAGAGCCTGAGGCCATGAGGTGATTTGTTTTGACAGGGCGCATTTTAGGTGATGTAGTCTGCTCTTGGCTATACTCCCATCCTTCCACACAGACGCCGGCCCAGTAAATGGCCTCAAGACTCAAAGTGTATCATGAAGGTGCTCGACAGAAGCCAACATTGGAGGAACACAACAAAATGTAACATGCATGACAGTTAATGAGAGTGATGTAAAACCAATTCTTGGCAATAATACAAGACTCTAATTGTAAGGAAGTGGTATTGCTAATCCGAATAATGGAAGTAAATGTCCAAAATGGAGTTTGCGGACATGTACACACTTCTGATGCAAAGTGTGCCGGATGTCATATTGATACAGTGGTTAGTGGCACACACTTAATGTTTCCCAGAAATATACGAAGTAGGCAGATCATGACATCAATCAATGAGTAACATCGATTTAACACCTAAAAATCTAAATTTTGTTTCAAATAAAGTTTTCCCAATTTCAATTTGTCTCTTTGTAATTTATGATTTTTCAGTCCAATTAGTTTCTGAGGTACACTTGTTAAAAAAGAGACTCTGACAGCACATTCACTATTTGTCATTATAACTGAGCCACATTAGCATGATATCGGTAATGGATGAACGAAAATCATGAGCATCTGAAATAAATGGACACTATGAATAAGCACGAAGAGCTTAAAGAAAATTAATTGGTGAATCCGACAGTGGATCTGGAGCTGGAAACCGGAGAAACACCAGGGCCCATAATTTCACTCCCTGGGCCCTGCACTTTCTATCATTTCTCAAATTACCCATATACTGTATCCCAAAATGTTATTTTCTGCAAGAAATCTATAGAATTTACAATTGAATAAATCAATTCTGATTGCTTCCATTCTCTCCCAAGGGACACTGTTCCATAAATTGCTGCATCTTGCTGCTTGCTTATTTTCCCATCCTCCCTAACAATATTTAAATCAATCAGCATTAGTCAGCCATCCGCAGCCTCGGGCCCTCTCTCCCACCCACCATTGAGATTCTCCTGAAAACTCTGACCCCAACTCCCCCTCCCCCCTACTCCACCCCTCCCTCCAACCACCCACTCCCCACTCCACTGCCCGTCAGGCAGCCAGAGGCTGCTTGATCTTCACCTGCTGGCAGATATTCTCGGGTTTGCAGCTCTGATTGGTCATAACACTGGACCTACTGTCTCCATGTGCATGCCCCCGCTTAGCCAAATAGCCTTTTCCCCTCATCTCCAATACTTTCAAAGTTAATAAAAGTGGTCAAAGAAAAAGAATAAGGAAACACAATTAATGTTAATACCCCTCTAATTTTTCTTCTAGAGTTTCTCGCAGCTACGTCCAGGAGATCATCTGCAATTCTTGGAGACTGCAGGACAATCCTAGTGGGTATGAAGTCACAGTCTCCCCACCACAACCTGCTTTCCGTTACACTCAGCCTTAAATGGTACGTCAAGCCCACAGTAATTGGATAGCCTAACATGACCTGGTGTGGCCTGATGTGCCTTGGCATGGTGTGGCCAAGGTACATCAACATTTTTTTTGGAGTGCTTAGGTGATTTGTTTATGTACAGGGCCCTTTTATTTATTTTTTTGTGTGTAGCCATGCACGGTGCTTACTTAAAGGGCCACAGAGCATAGAGGCAACAATGGACCTGGCAAGGTCAGGCTGTGCATGGCTGGGCCAGACAGACAGGGCCTGACAGACAGGACCATATGTACAATATTTTTCACTATCACAATAAGCATCTGTGGCTGGATCCCAAATGTAAAGTCTCCATCCGAACACATCTAAGAAATAGCACTAATTCTTGAATTTTGTCTTTGTGGACATGTTACATAAACAAATTGGTGCAGTGACTTTTAAAAATACAATCTCATAGCATGTCGATTTGTTCAACATCATTCTGTGCTTGAATAAGCTTCCATTGAATTCCATATGAATCGGCATTATGAATGTCACTAGGTATATTTATCCATTCACTGCAGCACATTTTGATTTTTTGTGTTTGCTAACTTTACATCCTTTATTTCCAGTTTGTTTGCAATATGGATATGCTAAATTTTCAATAGATGTACCCTCTTCTGCCAACAGCTTACTTGGAGCAAAAGGATTGTTTTCTAATAATGATCAACAAGACGACAAAAAGATTTATAAGGGTAATCCAGAACTGAGAAGTTCTAACTATCAGGAAGAACTGAATGTATCAGGATATCATATACGCATTATAACCAGGCATTGATATCGAGAACTCCTTAAACTGGAGACTTCAACTGGACAGGTTGAATGTTACTAATAGAATTATTGTACCAAAACCATAACTACTATGACTATGATTACTATTAATGATATGACAACTATTGTTACCATTATAACAGTTACTTCAATTATTACTATTAGTGTTATTACTGTCAAAATTAATACTGTTACAATTAGAAGGACAATTATTATTACTATGACAGCGATTATCATTAAAATTAAAACCACTGTTTTAATACCACTACTACTGCCCTTATTTTGAAAACTAATACTGTAATAACCTCAGTATTGCTGAAAAAAGAGACATGATATTGAAGATTTTCGCCTTGCACTCATCAGGACAAATGCAAGAATTCCAAATTTCAAAGAAAGCAATAATTTATCCTGCATGACAAAAGGGTGCTGGCTAGTCAGCTCTGATTGGTCATGGTGTTGCCATGGAGAATGCACCAGGGAGATATTGTTTGCAATGCTTTTGTTTAGCTAAAAAAGATGTACAATGCCTGGGCATGCTCTTTCTGCTTGCAGAGGACAGGTTTCTACGTATGAATATATGTAGCTTCCAGCAAGTGTAAGTGTATCAGTCAAGCTCACAATGTAGCTCACTTATCCTTGCTAGAAGCTACATATATTCATATGCAGGGTGTCCATTTTTATAATAATAAAACACCTTGGGCTTATTTCCTGTACATGACACAAGGCACCAATTGCTCATAAGGGACTGGGTAAACACGTTATGGGTTCATTTATTAATACTAGGCACATGAAAACAGTTATAAATGGGTATAAAGCTTGAAGGCATCAGAGCTGTGTGTGTGCTCTGCTCAAAGAAAAAGCGAAACTTAGACTGGATCACATGACACATTTCCCTTCTAGTGATGTCATGCTGATACCCCTTAATGGCATGTTATAACACAGGGTCCTGTACTCTGCAAGCATTGCATCTTTTGTAATTAAACAAAAGCATGGGGAACAATAGCTCCCTGGTGCATTCTCCCTGGCAATGTTTTGACCAATCAGAACTGACTGGCTAACCAATCAGCATCCTTTTCTCATGCAGTATAAATTGTTGCTCCCTTTGATGGCATGTCTCTTTTTTCAGTAATACTGTAATAATTACTATTACTAATCTTACAATTACTATCATATCTCTATCAAGCCTATTACATGTGTATGGATAAATTAGAAGGCAAGTTATGCACCTATATTTCACAAACATTATCCTAACTATAGAACTCACCAAGTTTACAAATCATAGGAGACCGCTCAATGCAGCTCTTTACTTGAGCAATCCAAATTGAAACTCACCCCTCTTCACTCTCCATAGGGCAGTGTATCATTCTCTGCTTCACACATGTATCCAGCTTTTCCTTTGGAAGTGTTACTCAGCAAGGCATTCCACCTTTTTTCTCAATATCTCATTGGCTATGATATTGATGACCCTTCATCATTGACTCACCAAACCAGGAAGGAGAAAGTATTTCCCTATTCACTCTGTAAAACTTCTCCATCATTTAAAGCCCTCTATTAGATCTCCACTTCTTCTTCTTTGCTACAAGCCCCAAGTCTTTGTTCATGATGATGGCTCCACACTCTCAGTATCATCATAGTGAACCTCTGTTGTATGTTCTTTGTAATTATAATGTCCAATTTATAATAAGGTACCCAGTACTAGGCATAGCATTCTGATCTGTAGCCTGGTAAATATTTTGTGTATGTTCATCATTACTCCTTTACTCTTGTAGTTTTTGGGCTGGATTTTTATGACTGAGGTGTAGACCGAGTTGGTAAATTTCAGTTTCAAGGACTCCCTCACTATCCCCCCCCCACCATACCCCATGTCCGCTCTATACCAGTTTATGTCTGCCAACCACCCCCAAGACCCACTCATACCACCATGCCACTCCCTTACCAACTCATGCCCCCACCCATTCCCCCATTTCCCCTCATACCCCATGGCCACTCACCCAGTATCACCATGGGCAGACCTCAGGAACCATATGGAGATGAAAAAGAAATAAACTTCTAACAATCTAAGAGAGCTCTCACTCATACACACTTAACACTGAAAAAAACCTCTCATTCATGAAACCAAATTCAAAGGTTTTAAATCTCAAGTCTTCAATCTCCAATAAAACAAACAAACTCCTATTCAGTAACCACATCAAAGGCAGCTAATCCTTTGAGAAACTCATTAAACTATCAAAATGTGAACTCAGCCTCTCCCCCGGATGGGATGTGTTTTTGTTGCTTTTGAAACTCAGTCAAACATTCATATTGACCCCGGCTATAACACCAACCTTTTGGGAATGTCAACAAAGAACTCTATTGAAACTGCAGGAACAGATAATATTTTTTTTTCTAAGTGACACCAGATGGCCTGTCAATCAATGCAGTCCAGCAGCTGGTATTTTTTTTTTAACTCTGATAGCTTCAACCTGTTTTGTTTCTATGTTTGAAGGGCTGGGAATTTCAAAAAACTTCAGATCATGACACTAAAACATATCTTATCTGCTCTTCAAGAACGTTTATATCTACTCCATAAATTCATGATTCCCACTCTGGGGGGCAAGGTGCTTAGAACAGCAAAAATGGTGTGTGTTTGAGCTCAGCACTAATTTCAAATGGCCTTACTGAGTTTGGGTTTCCAGTCTGTGAGATTTATGCTCCACTCCTTCCCTTGTCAGCAAGAATAGGATCTGTCAGAAATGGGGGCGGGACTTCTGCATCCGGGTTCCACACGCCATTTTTAAAGATCTCCCGAGTCAACCCAATTCCGTGAAAATCCGGCCCTTTGTCTCTGTGTAAAACTCAAGTCTTTTGGTCTTTTTTATGCTTTTATCTAACAGCGATTCTCTGATTTATTGTATATATTCATATAAAAGTCAAATTTTGACACCTATTTCTTCAGCCAAAAGTCTTGGGATTGACTTTTACAAGGAAAGTGCTTTTGAGGGGTTGACATGCATGCTTGATTTGGGCCCCAAGTGAAATCCAAAAAGATCATTACAATCGGAGAAGGTAAAAACCAACAACACGAAAGAATTCATATTAATTACCTAACATTTATTTATTTTATAAAATTACAAACTATATTATTCTCATCTATATTAGTTATCTAACATTTATTCATGGATTTACCAATATTCATTTTCATTGGTATTGATACATTTACAGTGAAATCAAATCATTAACAAGAAGTCTATACAGTGGCTGGAGTGCGGTGGAAAAAGTACAGAGCAGGCTGTAAGATGCTCTGTTCCAGTAATAGGTTTACACACAGGTTTGAGTTGAGCTTGCAAGCTCTAACAGAAATACAAGGCTAGGAATTCGCTAGCCCTGTTTTTTTTGAGGGGCAGAGGTCACAATTTGTGACTTAATTGCCCCTGCTCAGATCAAGGTGGACAGCACACAATCTTTGTGTACCCATCTCTTTTGAATAATTGTGGCATTAGTCCGAGCAACCCCTGCAGTGCTTACCACTCCGAAACACTGCTGGCAGCTCCTGCAACAGTAGAAAGACCCTGGCAGAGTTGTTTGTAGGCCACACAGTAAGCCAGCCTTCATAAAGGGAGGCTTTCTTGAAAAGAGAGTCTGTACAGAAATATTTGCTGCAATGTGAATTATTGCAAAATGAACACCAGGGCATTTGGAGAGATTCATCAAGATAGTGGCATTAGGAGCATCAGTGATGCAGGTGGGCAAGAGAAGAGATGCTATGTTTCATTGGGAATCCAGGAGACCCTTGAGGAGCAGCCTCAGAAGGGAGTGGGAGTGGGTGGTCAGGAAGGTCAACTCCTGGAGTCTGCACCTACAGGCAATGCAGAAGTGCCAAAAGAGGTGTAATGATCACACGCAGTACTCAACGTCAATGAATGCATCTTCACATGCCATCTCCTACCCATGCCTCTTCAAGCCTCTCACATTGCGCAATCATTTAGCCACCAGCACTGCCTGGCACTCAGGAGTCACACCTCACATCCAGAAACTCCACCTCATCCTCATATACATTCCAATGCTGCCAGCTTCACACACATCTCTCACTGCCTCCACACACTTCCAGCTATTCAGCTATGGGAGGCACATCAATCACCGTGTTACACAACCACCGACATTCTGCCCTTTCTCTTGCAGGACAAGGAAGCACACACGAATGGAATGGAGCAGATCTGACAGGGGAGAAGGACATCCCCACAGAGGGGATGGCTCCCAGTATCATGGGCTGGTTGCTACAGAGCCCATGACACCCTGTATCACTAAGGACATCGATGATGGGGCATATTCCTGCATTATGCCACTTCTCAATCCCCAGCTCACCCTCACCCTGCTACCTGGCACAATAAGCAAGCTGCAGATGGTGTGACCATTTGATCGCACACCACCAAACACCCCATCTCTCACACCAACTTTCCCGTTCTGAGTTCTTTCTTTCAGACATGCAAGGGCTCACCAAAATACCTCCAAGAACAGTCCAGAGTCCTTCCAGACACTTTGCAAGAGAAGGTGTTCCAAAAAAATTTAACTGGCCTGCAACCAGGGCACCGGGCCCTTTAAGTAATATTAATGCAGGGCCTCCCTTGAAGCTGATTTCTTTTTATCTTGAGTAAATAACGTAGATGCTGCCTGGACATTTGTTGTCCAAATTTGAGATCCTGGCATCGTATCAGCCGATGTGGCTGTGAGATGTCAGGATAGCGCCATAACAGAACCTTCTACATGTCATTACAGTGGATTACAGCCCTAAATTACTTATGGATATATTGAACTTTTAAGGAAGATATGAGTTTTTTTTAAAAAGACATACGAGCAAACACACTGAGCAAAAGTGGTTGAGAATGTAAAGTAACCACCTTCTGGAAAATTCCAGTGTAGATTATACTAGACCGACTAGTCCAGAGAGAACATGGAATGTTGCACCTAAAAAGGTGTCAAGGCTTACTTCAGATAAGGGAGAATTTTCTCCCTGTCGGACAGACTAGTCAGGAGCGGGCGTGGAGCTGATCGCTGCCCACGATCGGTTCCACATCGCCATTTTATGCGGGTGGGCCAATTAAGGCCCGCCCAGCGTGAAACGTGTCCCAGAGGAAATCCAGTCACCAGCGTCACACCACCTCTGCCAGGCAGGCACCAACGCAGGTACTAGCACCTCGGTGGGGATTAGATCATCAGCTAGTGTCCCGGGGCACAGCGGTGAGAGCACTTCACACTCGCTTGAGGTGCGAGCAGAGACAGAGAGAGTGCCCAGGGCGCCGGCAGTCAAAGGGCTGCAGGGGTCCAGGCACATGCTCGGTCGGTGGCTGATGATGGACCTCTGGAGTTGTCCCTAAAGCAGCAGATGATGGTAATCCAGCAGGGTGTGTGGGAGGATCTGGCGGAGATACATGAGGAAATGTGTGGCATGGTCTCCATGATGGAGGGGTCCCTGCAAAGCATCAGCAATGCAGTGACCGTCATGGCCGAGCGTAATACTTCCTCCATGGAGAGAGTGGCGACTCTTGTGAAGAGGCTCCTCCAGGAGAACAATCAGGGCCTCCTGGGGTTTCACTCGGAGCTGCAAGTCCTCACAGCGGCATTGACCTCAGCTGGTCAGTGCCAGTGTGGGAGAGGGATTGGGCACCAAGTACCCCAGCTCAGTGCCCATCAATCCACGGTGAGCAGAGAAGTCCGAAGTGACCTCACGTCGGAGCGGGACCTGCCTGTCGTTTCTGTGGGCACCTCTCAAGGTGCTCCGGATGAGGGCAGCAGCTCCTCCACCCCTCTGCCAGTAACCATGGGGTCCAATGAGGATGCAGCGACTAGGCAGATGCCAGCTATGAAACTGGCTACTCCCTTCCCAAATGGGACCATCAAAGTCTCCACGGGCCAAAGGATGCCTGCCAAGGTCATCAAAGCCAACAGGACAGTAGAGTGAGCAGGCTGTCTCGAATGCCAGTGCCAGCGATGGGGGAGCATCTAGACGTTGCACCCGAAAACGTAAGCGCAAGGCACCTTAGGCACACCACAGGCTTCACACTGGTGGTTTTATGTTGCCCCGCTATTAGTTAATTATAATGTGGTGTGCAGCTCAACACCTTTGAATTAAGTCTCTTTTCTGTTTTATTTGTTACATTCATTAAATGCTTTACTTGTGAACAAGTTTCAAGGTGATTCCTTACTTCTGCAGGTGAACTGGGACCCATGATGTTATAAGTGACTTGTTTGTCAATGAGCTTTATTGACAAGGCATTTAGCTAATGTTCCCAACCAGGCAGAGGTTGCTCTCAGGTATGAAGTATGGAGTCTGCAGCCCTGGCTTGTCCTGAAAGTCCATCTGTGGTGAGCTAGCTGAAGGTTCATTGGATTAAAGCCTCCCAGATGTCCTTGCCTTCCTGAAGTATGCCCGGGTCAGTGTCTATCCCCTCAGCCTTCTCCTGTGCGTGCTCATTCTCAGACTCACTACTGGACTCATCGTGTGCATCCAGAGCAACTGCATCAACATCTTCTTCCTCCACTGCGTCCCCCCTTTCCAGAGCCAGATTGTGCAGAGCACAGCATGCAACCGCCATCAGTGACACATGATCTGGGAGGTACTGGAGTGCACCCCCTGAGTGGTCCAGGCATCGGAAGTGCATCTTGAGAAGACCGATGGTTCTCTCCACCGCAGCCCTTGTGGAGGCATGGTTCCTATTGTACCACTGCTCAGCCTCTGTTCTTGGATGGCGGAGAGGCATGATGAGCCACCTTCTGAGTGGATAGCCCTTATCACCCAGCAGCCATCCATCCAGCCAAGTTGGAGCACTGAAGAGCCTCAGCACCTGGGAGTGTCTGAGGATGTAAGCGTCATGGGAGCTGCCTGGGTACCTTGCACAAACTTGTAGAATCTGCATCCTGTGGTCACACACTATCTGCACGTTCATGGAGTGGAAGACCTTCCTGTTGACGAAGGCACCGGGCTAACCTACTGGCGCCTTGATGGCCACATGTGTGCAGTCTATAGCACCCTGGACGCGGGGGAAGCCAGCAATAGCCGCGAAGCCTCTGGCTCACAAAGCCTGACTGGCCTCGTCCCAGCGGAAGTGAATGAAAGTCAATGCACGCCTGAACAGAGTGTCTATCACCTACTTGATACAAGTGTGGACAGCTGATTGGGAGACACCGCAAAGACAACCCACCGACCCCTGGAAAGAGCCGGAGGCATAGCAGGTGAGGGCAGCCATGACCTCCAGCGCCACTGGCATGGGGTGTCCACCCACACAGTTGGCACGGATCTCAGGGCTTATCATCTGACAGATGGAGGTCACTGTCTCCATTGAGACACAAAGCCTCCTCCGGCACTGCACCTCAGTCATATTGAGGTAACTGCTTTGCTGCCTGTAAACCCTGGCAGCAGGAAAGTGGCGTCTTCTGCGGCCACCTTCCACCTTGCACTTCCTGTTGGCCCTGCGTCCCTTGTGCCTGCGCCTGTCCTCCCACAGGTGGCTCCACTGGAGGCTGAAAATGGACTCCTGGCCTCCTCCCCCTTCTAGCCCTCCCTTCCTCCTCAGATGAGGTGCCTCCAGTGGAGAGCACAACTCCCATTCCCAGGCTAAGGGAAGGCTTCCTGAAACCAGCAAGGCCTCCAAGAATGATGTTTACTCCAGAGTCCTGACCTTTAGCCTGTTATTCCTGTCCAAGCAGCTGTGAAGAGGTTTGAAGTTGTCCTGTTCATACCGGCAAGTAGGAGTAAGTTTAAACATTAAATGTCCACCAAAGACCACTCACGATCCCACTCACTCCTCTAATCCCGCCCGTGGGTCAGGTTTATAATAATGTGGTCTACCCGCCTGCCCGTTGTGCCCATGCGACGATCTGAAGATCGCACAGGCTCCGAAAAATCACCGTCTATCAAAGGCTCAAGGGCCTTAACTGGCCCGTTAATTAATGGCGGGCACGTATCGGAAATTATTGCACGCCCGCCCACCAAAATATCGCGATGGCATGCGGTGACGTTGGGATGCACGCCCGACATCGCGCGTCATTTTACTCATTGGCGTGCGGGGGCGGACCCCATACGCCGACATGAAAATTCTGCCCATAGAGACATTTGAAAGGAAGAGATGAAATGCAAAAGACTGAACTTTAATCTCCTGCGGTTGCGAAGACAATGGAGACTGATTACCACATCTCAGCAGAACCCATCTCCTGTTGAGTTATATCTCAAAATATAGAAATGATCTGAGTTGAAAGAAAACAGACTCTGGGAAAAAGACATCTTTGTTTTTGTCCCTTCCAGGAATATACAATGCAGTGGGTTAAAAAGCTAGCTGCAGACAGACCTGATCTTGTTTTCTAGTGTGTGCTAGTGACGGTCACAGCAGAGGAAGATCAACTAGACACCCCTTTGTAGCTTTCAGGCCAAGGCTCTCTCTCTCTCTCTATCTCTGTTGCTGGAGGCAAGTCAGCAAAGCCACAGTCAAAAAGGAAATATGATGTGTGTGTGTGTCTGTTTCTGTGTGTGTGTTTATGTGTGCGTGTGTCTGTGTGCCTGTGTGTGTCTGTGCCTGTGTGTGTCTGTGTGTGCGTGTGTGTGTCTGTGTCTGTGTGTATGTGTGTGTCTGTGTCTGTGTGTGCACGTGTGTGTGTAGCCTGTGTGCCTGCGTGTGTGTGCGTGTCTGTGTATGCGTCTGTGTGTGCGCGCGTGTGTGTGTCTGTGTGCCTGTGTGCGTGTCTGTGTCTGTGTGCCTGTGTGTGTGTGTGTCTGTGTGCGTGTCTGTGTCTGTGTGCCTGTGTGTGTCTGTCTGTCTGTGTGTGTCTGTGTGCCTGTGTGTGTGTGCCTGCGTTTTTATTGTTATTTTTCTTGGGTTTTTAGTAGCTAATAAGCTTGATCTTTCTTTGACTCAAGAAAGCCTGGTTAAATTGGCTCCTTCGAAAACATAAATACCTTTGGACTGGGAGAAGGTATCCATGGGGTGAAGGGATCCCTTTTAACTTAATGTTATTGTGACCAACCAAGGGGGTTGAATAAAGAAGGGGAGTCAGTTCATTCCTCCTCACCCAGGGGCATAACAAAATTGGGGCCCCGTTCAGGAAGTTAACAAATTGGGGGAGCTTGCCTGTGGACCGGTCGTAACATGCACATTCTCAGCTAGAACACTGCGCAGACAGCACAGGAAGCAACCAGAAAAACAGGGAACACCAGTAGAGTGGCACCAGGCCTTTGCAGTCAGCACCACAAGAACCAAATTCTATTCCACAATATTCATTAGCTTTGGAATCGATAATTTGAAAGTGGTCTTATCTCTTGTTCAGTGTTACCTTCAGGCTCCTTCCGCTCTTCAACATCCCTACTCTCTCATCTTTCCAAGGTGCCAAGGCTTTGGTCTCAATGCTAAAGATTACAGGGCAAGAGAGAAGCAGCCACAGCAGGGCTTCCCAAACTGGGTCACAACCCCAACTCGGCAGCAGGATCACAAGATGAGTCATAGAGTTATAGAGTTATACAGCACAGAAACAGGCCCTTCGGCCCATCGTGTCCATGCCAGCCATCAAGCACCTATCTATTCTAATCCTATTTTCCAGCACTTGGCCCGTAGCCCTGTATGCTGTGGTGTTTGAAGTGCTTATCGAAATACTTCTTAAATGTTGTGAGGGTTCCTGCCTCTACCACCCCCTCAGGCAGTGTGTTCCAGATTCCAACCACCCTCTGGGTGAAACATTTTTCCTCAAACCCCCTCCAACCCTCCTGCCCCTTACCTTAAATCTATGCCCCCTGGTTATTGACACCTCTGTTAAGGGGAAAAGTTTCTTCCTATCTACCCTATCTATGCCCCTCATAATTTTGTACACCTCTATCAGGTCCCCCTCAGCCTTCTCTGCTCTAAAGAAAACAGCCCTAGCCTATCCAGTCTCTCTTCATAGCTGAAATGCTCCAGCCCAGGTAACATCCTGGTGAATCACCTCTGCACCCTCTCCAGTGCAATCACACCCTTCCTATAGTTTGGCAACCAGAACTGCACACAGTACTCGAGCTGTGGCCGAACTAGTGTTTTATACAGCTCCAACATAACCTCCCTGCTCTTGTATTTTATGCCTCAGCTAATAAAGGCAAGTATCCCACATGCCTTCTTAACCACCTTATCTTGAGATTTTGGGGTCGCAAGCTCCAAGGCAGCCAATAGCTGGTGTGGAGCTCGGGCTGAGCCCTAACAGCTGTGAGGCCCCTTTAAATTTCCTACTGGTGGGAGTGGACTAACGGACAGAACTTTGAGGCCTGATTGCTGCTGCTGCAAAAAAAAGGGCCATGAAAATGTAGGTGAGAAAACTCTGTAGCTTAAACACTTCCTACCTCGCGCAACCTCACTCCCAAACCCGCTCAACAGATGAAGCCCCTCATCCCTGCCACTCTCGCTCAACAACCGTTGGAAACACACCCCAAATTTTTCACTATGGTCACACAAAGACGGGGGCAATAAAATAGGGTCACACCAGGAATACGTTTGGAAAGCACAAAAGATACAGAACTCCAGCAGAAAGGGCACAGTTGGCTGACAGTGGAGAAAAAAACAACTCAGAGGGTAATATGACAGAGAAAGAAGATGATGTGATCGGAGAGACAGGAAGGGAATATTAAAGAGATAAAGACAAAGTGGTGGAGATCACCAACAGATATAATAAGAGATTAAACAGGTAGAAACAGAGGAAGGATAAAAAGAGAAAATAACAGGTGCATTTAGTAGATAAATAGAGAAAATCACAAGAGAATGTGACAAAATAATGGAGAAAGAGAGAAACAGAAAGGAAAAGGGGATAAGAAAATAACAGAACAAAAACAATTTAGGGTTATTTTGAAAATTTTGGATTAATTGGTGATTATCATGATTTAACTTGTCGACAACTGCAGGTTTAGCATTCAAGCACCAATTAGCCATAATTTTTCTGGAGATGTATATGTTGCCTGCCCTCACCCACTTGCTTTGAGGGCATGGAGGGAGCTGGCTTGAGGGACCGTTCTTGGAAGGATGCCTCAAGGACTGAGGGAGAGGGTGACCAGTTTCATCAACGTGGTGGTGGAGAGGAGGAGATACAGGACAGGAGGGGCATGTCCTGCGGCCACAGGAGGCAGCAACGTTGCAGAGGCAGCTGATGCTGTACATGTGGGAGATCACCCAAGAGGACCCCTGGAATCAGGACATGGCTCCAGTGCGGCAAGGAATCTAATGAAGATCCCATCCCAGAAATATACTTTTTAATAACTGCACCAGCGTGATAAACATCATAACCTCAACACAGTTCATGCATTATCTAACTATACACTGACATTCACACACTTGACGCTACTGCATGCCTCACAGGCACTACTCACACCTCAGGTACATCTCACAGCTCTACAACCTAACGTAATGTGAGGGATCAGACACACACACACACACACACAGCCACCTACCAATACACTAATTCACAATCTCCGCTCTCCAGCACAAGATACACAGCAGGAGGCAGCAGATCTTGACTTGGGGAAGGGAGGCATGACTGCATAACATCACTCCGCTTGAGGAGGTCATGCCGGTGGTGATCGGTGTAGTATATTGCAAGTTCTGAGCATTTGGTTGTACTGCCCTCTCTCCTGCCATCTCTGTTGGGGAGGTGTAAGTGAAGTTTGTTCAACAATGTCTTGCCAGCAGCTGAGCCCATGTTGGTGCAATACACAACAGGAAGATGGTAACAAGCCTGGGGTGTAATTTTCTTTTATATTTTATTTGAGAAATTAAGGACTGAAGAAAATTGTGTCACATTTTTGGAACCCCTGAAGTTGATTTTGAGGAAGTTTGAGCAATTTGGAAGATTACCGCATGTGCACATCATGTTCCAGCACACAGCAAATCAGTAATTGAAAATGAATTGTTCCAAAGGCATATTTGGGAGGTTTGGGGAATTTGACCCTAACAAAGAGGACTGGTGTAATCATGAACAGAGGTTGGTTGAAAGCGAATAGAATAAGAGATGAGGATAAAGTAAATGTTTCCCTCATCATGATGGGACCAGATGCTTTTAAGGTGGTGTCCAGGCAATGCTGCCCACAAGACCCCAGCACTATGGACTATTTTGAAATTAATGAGATTCTAGATTCATATTATGGGACAATTTAGAATGAGAGTTGCATTCCATTAAGCTGTTGCCTAATGAGGCTGTCGGTATGGCAGAACTCTGAAATCAACCTTAAAACACATTTGTAGGAAGCCTAAAAAACAATAAAATCCAGGCCAAGCTTCTGCGTAACGGTGATAAGGTAACATGGCAGGAGACCTGCAATGAGGCCACAGCCATGGAAATGACAGAAAGAGATAGGACGGAATTTTGTCCTTGTCGAGCGGGCTGGGCAGGGGCAGTCGGGAAGCTGACCATCACCTGCGATCAGGGCCGGAGTGTGATTTCATGCTGGTGGGCCAATTAAGGCCTGCCCAGCGTGAAATGCGAGTGGCAGCGCTCAGCGCTGTCTGTGCGGGCGGGGGAGGAAGGCGACGGTGGGGGGAGGGTGTGGTGCGATCAGGGAACTTCACACATGCGCGCGAGTGAGCGCTTGAAAATCTCCCCGAGGCAGAGAGCTGCCTCAGGGAGATGAAGAGTTTTAAAAATTAGAAATAAAGATCTTAAAAATGCTATAAAACATGTCCCCTCGTGTAACTCTGTCACATGAGTAGAGACATGTTATAAATGAAATTTAAAACATTTTATTTTATTTCTATTTAATATTGGAAAACTCATCCCACCCTTGGATGAGGTTTCCAAAAAAATGCAAAGGCCACTTGGCCTTTTTGCCTGCCTGCTAACCGTAAGGTTGGACGGGCAGTGAAAATTTTACGTTAATTGATACTTTAATGGCCTTAATAGGACTTTTAATTGTCGGCGGGCGTGCTGCCGATTCCTACACGCACCTGTTGACCGAACTATCGTGCGACTGTGTGTTGACGTCAGGACGCATGCCTGACATCATCGCGCATCATTCCACGCTCAAGCAGGCCGGGTGCACACCCACCCGCCAAGGTGAAAATTCTGCCCCCAGTGAAGATTGGAGAGAAACTCCATCAGTGTCATGTCAACATCTTCCCGATGGTGGGGGGGTCCAGGACCAGGAGTCACAGTCTGAGGATACGGGGCAGACTGAGATGAGGAGAAATTTCTTCACCCAGAGAGTGGTGAGCCTATGGGATTCGTTACCACAGAAAGTAGTCGAGGCCAAAACATTGAATGTTTTCAAGAAGGAGTTAGATATAGTTCTTGGGGTGAAAGGGATCAAAGGGTATGGGGAGAAAGCGGGAGTAGGCTATTGAGTTGGATGATCAGCCAAGATCATAATGAATGGCGGAGCAGGCTCGAAGGGCCGAATGGCCTACTCCTGCTCCTAGTTTCTATGTAAATTATTTACTTGAAAGAGAAAACCTGACAAAGGGTGAGCATGATAAACCTCCTGTAATCCAAATTCTTTCTACAGCCCAAAATGAAAGTCAGAAAGAAAGTGAAAGATTGTCGGTATTACAGAATCCACCAGTAGAGAAAAGGGAGTCAGCAACTTTGATTAAGACAAATCATTCAATATCACAGTTCCAACCATTAAGTGGAGTTGATAATAAAAGTCAAAGTTCAGGTTTGTCACAGTCAGAGATGTTGAGAGAACAGAGTCAAACTAATAGAAATGTAAGGAGATACCAATCAGAAAAAAAGAGGGCAGATAGAGTAATTGAGAGGATGGAGGAAGCAAGAATAAGGTGTTCTTTTCATTATTTCTTGTTAAATTATGTTTTTCTCATGTGAAATACATGCTAATGTTAAGGAAAAACACTTTTTTTTACATTATTTTAAATTATTCCAAGAGCTTAGTGAGCTATATTAGACCTGGCCTTAAAATAAAACATTCTCCCTCCCAGGAGTATTTAGATGAAACAAAACTATCTCAGGACACAATATACAAGGTATGTTATAACAGAAATAACTTCTGAAGAGTTAATCTCTTTCAGAGCAAAATTCCCAATTGAAGAATTCTAGAGAAATTGAGGCCTGAGGTATACAAAGTGAGTTTACAGCTTTTAAAATGGCTACTTAATAATATTTCATTCCAAGCTTAAATCTTGGATTACATCATAGTAATAGTTGGAACATTACAAAGTATAAATGCAAGATAAACTCATCCTTCTCAAATGTAAATACACAGTACAAATCCAACTAGAAGTAAATGAAATGTTCAAATCCATCTGAAAATAGATGTAGGATATTCAAACAAATAATAAACTAGTTTATACTCACAAACAAAAGTATAAAGCATAGTTTCTGCCTTGATTCAGCTATAGGGAGATCTAATAAAGACCTCAAACCTTCTTCAGCCTTGCAGGTCTGACCTCCTTGTAGATCTGAACCCATTGAAAACCTAACAGTCGAATTTAAAGAAAATCTGTTGCTTTTAGAATAAAATACCTGTTTTCTATCTTATTCTGAGGGTTCTTTGTTTGAGAGAATTCTCGTAGGGTCAATATCTCTTTCTGAAAAGCAGGTGCAGCTTTTTGTTTGTAAACAGTTTCAAGGCCCTGCCTCGCTGTCTGGTAAAACCTTCTCAAGGCTTTTGCATTCTGTGTACAATTTTCTCTCTCTCTCTGCTCTTGACAAAGGTTTTTATTTTAGCTGAGTTAAATTTTTAAGCCTTTCATTAGCTGAGTTAAGGACTGGACTTCATTAAAATCATTAACACTAGTATCAGTCATGTTGTATATATTTTGCTTGTGATTGCTGTAAAAAACAAATAAACAACCCAACCTGTTACATTTTCAGGTATTGCTATCGGTGGTTCAGTCATATTGTATTCTGGGAACTTATGTACATGCACCTTATTACATTTTAATGTATACATTGTTTTTCCTTCAAGTGGGGAGGGAATGTAGTGTATTCCAAGACCTGAGCATTTGTTTATGCTGCCCTCTCTACTGCCCTCTCTGTTGGGGAGGTGAACATAAGGTTTGTTCAATAATGGCTGCCTGTAGCTGAGCTTGTGTCAGTCTTGCTCAGTGCAATATACAACAATCTGCAGAGGAGTGGGAGATGTCATGGCCAGAAGCAGAGCAAGAGGCATATCATTGGGAGGTATGTGCCCACTCCAATTTCCTTATGATGCACAACCATAGCTGATTGCCAATCCCCCAAGGCTATCCTCATTCCCAAGCTCCCAGTTCTTGTCACGCACACCTGCCTATAGTGGATATCTCACCCCTGGAAGGAGAGGAGGAGGAGAGTGAAGAAGAATTTACTGCATCAATGGCTACCACTGGGACAGGCATTAACTCTGAGACCATCGCCTCAGAGAACTTACAGAAAAAGTTAGAAGATAGATCCTCACAATAGGATGCACCAGGCACTAATGGACAGCAGCCATATGGGATGAAAGGGGGGTAGTTTATTGGGGTGGCAAGGTCACATACCAGCCGCAGCAGAGTTAGATGAGGACCTCATAGTGTCAAGCTTCCAAAAGGTATCTGATACTTAAGGTTGCAGCTTCCACTGTAGTTATTAAAGATTGCATTGAATGAGAAAGTGATGCTATACAAGCTCAAAGGTCTTCCACTGCACAGTTTGCGCCCTCCAGGGAATGACAAGCCGCTGCTATGGAAGTTCAGGCAGCTGCTATGGTAGCTCTGGATTACTCAGTTGCGAGGAGCTGTTACAGTGCCTCCGGTGCCCAGACATCTGTCCAGCATTCCATTAGCCTTTATGGTTATTCTCTGTATTTATTCATGACATTTTAACAATTATTAACCTGGACCTCAATGTTTCTTTTGACCCCCGCTGTTTCTAGCCTTTCATTGTTTAGAAAGTACTCTGTTCTATCCTTTTTAGGTCCAAGTGCATGACCTTATATTTGCTTACACTGAAATCTATTTGCCACTGTTTTGCCCATTCACTTAAGCTATTGATATCTCCATAATGTTATGCTTCCATCTACAATGCTGCCTATCCTTATGTCATCAACAAACTTGAATATGAGAGACTTTATCAAATCCCTTTTGGAAGTCCATATGAATTACACCCTCTCACTACTTTAGTCCCCTTATCAAAACAATATCATTCACTTTCATCAAGTAAGACCCTACCCTTTAGAAATCCATGGTGGCTCTCTCGCTGATCAACTGAAACACCTCAAGGTGCCGGTTGCATTGTGATAATTTTTTTCAGAAAAATCTATAATGTTTTTTATTAATTCATGGGATGTAGGCATCGCTGGCTAGGCCAGCCATTATTGCCCATCCCTAACCGCCCTTCAGAAAGTGGTGGGTGAGCTGCCTTCTTGAACCACTGCAGTCCATGCAGTACACAGTGCTGTTAGGGAGGGAGTTCCAGGATTTTGACCCAGCGACAGTGAAGGAACGGCGATATATTTCCAAGTCAGGATGGTGAGTGACTTGGAGGGGAACTTCCAGGTGATGGTGTCGCGATGTGTCTGTTGCCCTTGTCCTTCTGGGTGGTAGAGGTTGTGGGTTTGGAAGGTGCTGCTTGGTGAGTTCCTGCAGTGCATCTTGTAGATGGTACACACTGCTGCCACTGTGCATCGGTGGTAGATGGACTGAATGTTTATTGATGGAGTGCCAATTAAGTGGACTGCTTTGTCCTGGATGATGTCAAGCTTATTGAGTGTCATTGCAGTTGCACTCATCCAGGCAGGTGAGCAGTATTCCATCACACTCCTGATTTGTACCTTGTAGATGGCGGATAGGCTTTGGGGAGTCAGGAGGTGAGCTACTTGACGCAGGATTCCTAGCCTCTGACCTGCTCTTGCAGCCACAGTATTCAAACGGCTAGTCCAGTTCAGTTTCTGGTCAATGGTAACTCTCAGGATATTGAAAGTGGGGATTCAGTGATGGTAATACCATTGAACATCAAGAGATGATGGTTAGATTCTCTCTTGTTGGAGATGGTCACTGCCTGACACTTGTGCGGCACGAATGTTACTTGCCACTTGTCAGCTATTGTCAGCCAATTAAGGCCATTGACAGGCTAATTAAGATCATTAAAGACCTGCCCATCCAACCTTAAGGCTGGTGGGCAGGCCAGGAGCCCCAGCAGGCCCCTGAGAATATATGAAACCTTGGGCAGAATTTTGCCTTTGGTGGGCGTGCAGGTCCCACCGGCTTGGCGGCGGGCGGACAGCCGACCCCCGCCCCCGAAATGGGGCCTGCTGCCATTTTGAGTGGGCGGGCCAATTAAGGCCCACCCAGTAGCCTTCCCAACAGGAAGTGCTATGCACTTCCTGTGTGGTGGGGGGAGGGAATCCCCATCTGTCAAAGTGCGCTCCTTTGTGCATGCATGTGAAAGAGCGCACTGCTCCCTAAGACTAAGTGCTGTCTCAGGGAGATTAGTAACATTGTACAAAAGTTAAAAAATAGAAAAATAAAAATATTATTAATATGCCCCCTCATGTGACAATGTCACACGAGATGGGACATGTTAATAAAAAGGACATAAACTTTATTAGACTTTTTAAAAACAGACCTGAAACCTCATCCCGCCAGTGGATGAGGTTTCATGTTTTATCAGAAGCCCGCTGGGGCTCCTGGCCTGCCCACCAGCCTTAAGGTTGGATGGGCAGGTCTTTAATGATCCTAATTAGCCTGTCAATGGCCTCAATTGGATTGACAGGTTGGCGGGCGGATAGCTGATTTCGCTGGTTCCTCCTGACGTCATCCCGCATCATTTTCCCGTCGGTGCCCAAATCAGGAAAATTCTGGCCCTCATCCACTGGCGGGGATGAGATTTCATGTCCGTTTTTAAAAAGTTTAATAAAGTTTATGTCGTTTTTATTAACATGTCCCATCTTGTGTGACATTGTCACATGATGGGGACATGTTAATAATATTTTTATTTTTCTATTTTTTAACTTTTGTGCACTGTCACTAATCTCCCTGAGACAGCACTTAGTCTCAGGGAGCAGTGTGCTCTTTCATGCACATGTGTTAAAGAGCGCACTTTGACAGCTGGGGATTCCCTCCCATTCCCCCCCACACAGGAAGCACATAGCGCTTCGTGCAGGGAAGGCCACTGAGCGGGCCTTAATTGGCCCGCCCACTCAAAATGGCAGCAGGCCCCCCTTTCGGGGGCGGGAGTCGGCTGTCCACCCGCCGCCGAGCCGGTGGGGCCCGCACGCTCACCAAGGGCAAAATTCTGCCCTCCATTTGCCAAATCTTTGCCCATTCGCTTAACCCATGTCCCTTTGTAGCTTCCTTATGTACTATTCGCAACTTATTTTCCTACCTATTTTTGTGTCATCAGTAAATTTAGTAACCATACCTTTGGTCTCTTCATCAAAGTCATTTATATAAATTGTAAAAGCTGAGGGCCCAGCACTGATTCCTGTGGCACATCACTGATCACATCCTGTCAACCTGAAAAAGACCCATTTATGCCAACTCTCTGTTTCCTGTTAGCTAGCCAATCTTCTATCTACACTAATATGTTATTTCCTACACCATGAGCTTTCATTTTCCATAATAACCTTTGATGTGGCATCTTATCAAATGCCTTCTGGAAATCTAAGTACAGTACATCCACCAGTTCCCCTTTTATCCACAGCACATGTTACTTCTTCGAAGAACTCTAATAAATTGGTTAGACATGTTTTCTCTTTCACAAAACCATGTTGATAATATCTGTGTTGATCTGGAATATGCCATCCTGGTCATTTACTACAAGTTATTGGTCAAATGCATGGAATGTAATAATGAAAGGTTAAAATGGTATATAAATGTGAGTGAATCACTGTCTAGTAGCAGTCATATAGAAATCTTGAGTGTAATAGCTAAACAAAGACCTGACCCTGCATCATTACAACATTAATTTGTGGTTTGAAGTAATGAGACAAATTCAGATGAGAAAACAGTCCGACACTAAGCAGCACCATCAGTCAGTGCAGGTAACAGATACAGAACAGTGCACTGCATGCATCAATAGACCATAGAAAACAACAGCTAATCCACCAGGGAATAAAACGGCCAAACATGATAAACTGAATATCTGTCTTTAGTGCCACATGGAATTCACCCTGAACATTCCAGTCATTATTTCAACTCTGATAAATTAAACGGTCTGATTCAGATTGTAATTAATTGTCTCCCAGATTGCATTAGCATTGCTGTGAAATGTTACAGGGTTAACGATCCTCGGGTAGGTGATTGAGGTTTTTCTCTATAAATTCTTTTCAGATTAATAACTCTGGTTATGGGCGCAGAATGAAATGTAAAATTAGGCAGTCATTATTCTAGCTGTGAGATCTGATCGGACTGATGTTGGTGCCGGTCACCTTGTCAGTCCGCCTTTACTACCCTTCACTTATCACATTTGTAATTGACCCAGGTTCACTGAAACACCATCACTTAGACAGCAGATCCATGATTAGCTGCGGAAAACAGTCTTAAATCACAACCACAACTTATTGCACAAAACAGCATAAGAACCATCAATGTGGGAAAAGGTAACAATTAAATTTGTTACCCTCCCTAATTTCCACAACACAAGGTAGTTTTTTCACCACATAATCCACCCTTGTACTAAACTGATTTGTGCATTTTTGTAATGAGGTGTTGGTCCATTTAAGACTAGTGGACTAACCCCCTTGTACAAACACAAGGTGATTCAATACAAGGGTGTTAAGTAGACAGAGAAGCAACCTATTCTGTTCTCACTCATGATTTGCATGTGCAATATTTTGGCCCATTAACATACTTCTTTAATATCTCATATAGACTCATAGACTCATAGATATTTACAGCACAGAAGGAGGCTGTTCAGCCCATAGTATCTGTGCCGGTCAATGAAGATCTGACTACACTAATCCCATTTTCCAGTGCTTGGCCACTAGCCCTGGAGACTATTGTAACGCAAGTGAATATCTAAATATTTCTTAAATGTTATGACTCAACCACCCTTTCAGGCAGTGAGTTCTGGACTCCCACCACTGTCTGGGTAAAAAAATCTCCTCAACTCCCCTCTTAGCTTTCTACCACTTACCTTCAATCTATGGCCCCTGATTCTACTAATGGAAAAAGTGCATTCCTATCCACACTATTTATCTCCCTTATAATCTATCACCTCTATCAGGTCCCCTCTCAACCTTTGCTGCTCCAAGGTAAACAACCCCAGCCTATCCAATCTTTCCTCACAGCTCAGGCTCTCCAGCCCAGGCCACATCCTGGTAAATCTCCTCTGCACCCTCTCCAGTGCAATCACATCCTTCCTATAATGTGATGACCAGAACTGCACGCAGCACTCCAGTTGTGGCCTAACCAGCATTTTATACAGTTCCAGCATAATCTCCCTGCTCATGTGTTCTATGCCTTGGCTAATAAAGGCAAGTACCCTAAATGCTTTCTTAGCCACCTTATCTACCTGCCTGCTACACTTTTTCAGGTTGAATTCCATTTTCCACTGCGCTACCCACCTGATCAGTCCATTGATATCCTCCTGCAGTTTATGGCTATCCTCCTCACTATTTACCACCCTGCTACTTTTCGTGTCATCCGCCAACTTCTTGATCATACCCCCTACATTTAAGCCCAAATCATTTATGTATGCCACAAACAGCAAGGGCCTCAGCCCTGCGGAACCCCACTGGAAACAGACTTCCAGACACAGGAACATCTCTCTACCATCACCCTCTGTTTCCTGCCTCTCAGCCAATTTGGATCCAACTTTGCCTTGGATCCCATGGGCTCTCATTTTCTTCACCAATCTGCCATGAGGGACCTTATCAAAAGCCTTGCTAAAGTCCATGTAGACCACATCAAATGCACTACCCTCATCAACACTCCTGGTTACCTCCTCAAAAAAATTCAATCAAATTTGTCAAACACGACCTTCCCTTAACAAATCCATGCTGACTATCCCTGATTAATCCTTGTCTCTCCAAGTGCAGACATATTCTGTCCCTCAGAATTCTTTCTAGTAACTTCCCCACCACCAAGGTTAGACTGACTGGCCTGTAATTTCCTGGTCTATCCCTTCCTCCCTTTTTTAATAATGGGACAACATTGGCGGTCCTCCAGTCCTCTGGCACCTCACCTGTGGCCAGAGAGGATTTGAAAATTACTGCCAGGGCCCCTGATATCTCTTCACCTGCCTCTCTCAACAGCCTGGGATACATCTCATCCGGGCCTGTGGATTTATCTACGTTTAAGGCCACTAAACCCACTAGTACCTCCTCTTTCTCTATGTTAACTTTCTCTAATATTTCACTGTCCTCCACCCTGATGTCTTTACCTGCATCGTCCTTTTCCATTGTGAAGACCGATGCAAAGTATTCTCTGAGGACAGTACCTACATCTTCCAGGTCCACACACATAGTACCTCTATGGTCCCTAATTGGCCCTGCTCTTTCCCTAGTTATTCTATTGCCTTTAATATATTTTTTAAAAACCCTTTGGGTTTTCCTTCATTCTACCCACCAATACTTTCTCATGCACTCTCTTAGCTTTCCTAGTTTCCTTTTTAAGTTCCACCCTGCACTTTTTATACTCCCCTAAGGACTCTGCTGTATTGAGCCCTCGGTATCTGCCATAAGCTTCTCTTTTTTCCTTAATCCTGTCCTTTATGTCCCTTGACATCCAGGGTTCTCTGGACTTGATCCCCACCTTTGTCTTTACGGGAACATATTTGCCCTCTACTCTGTCTATTTCCTCCTTGAATGTCTCCCACTTCTCTGACACAGTTTTATCTGCAAGTAGCTGCTCTGCTCCCAGTTTGCTTGGCCCAAATGTATCTCTTCTTAATAAAATTTGTCTTTCCCCACTTTAGAAACTTTTATTCCTGGCCCAACCTTATCCTTTTCCATAACTATCCTAAATATAACTGAGTTATGGTCACTATCTCCAATATGCTCCCCTAATGATATGCCTTCCATCTGCCTGGGCTCATTTCCGAATATTAGGTCAAGAACTTTCACCTCCCTTGTTGGACTTTCTACATACTGACTAAAAAAGTTCTCCTGGATGCAACTTGAGAATCTTGCTCCCTCCCTACCTTGCACACCAAAACTATCCCAGTTAATATTTGGCTAGTTAAAATCCCCTACTATTGCTGCCTTATTATTCTTACGCTTCTCTGAAATTTGATTTGATTTGAAATTTGATCCTCTATCTCTCCCTGACTGTTTGGGGGCATATAGTACACACCCAACAGCATGTTTGCCCCTTTTGTGTTTTTTTCTACTCATATGGCTTCATTTGATGATCCTATCAGGATATCATCTCTGCTCACCGCTATAATTGATTCCTTGATCAATATTGCAACTCCCCCCTCCCTCCTCTTCTACCCCCCTCTCTAACTTGTCTGAATGCCCTATAACCCAGGAATGCTGAGCTGCCAACCCTGCCCTTCTTTAAGCAAAGCCAATGATATGATTAAGAATATCCTTTGCACTATTTCCAGGATTTGTTAGGATCCCAGCTAAGGTTACCCCTGGACAAGCCTGATCCCAGAGTGGAATCCAGCTTCATAGATCCTAACTTTAATTTTTTGTTTAGATATGTGGAGAGTAGCTACTGAACAGAGTCACAGGGGTCAGCTGATGAACTTTTAACAAAGGAATAAAACATTTATTTAACAAGAAAAGATGAACTATATTACAATACTCCTTCACCCACAACTATACCTTTATATGTGTACAGATTTGTAAGGATAATACAAGTTACTATCGATACTCTAATGTTCACAGTAAGTACACAGTCCACATAAATCAATAGGCATCCTGTGCTCAGTCACACCACACTCTGAAACCAAGTGACAGATGCCACCTCAACCAAATGCTATGGATCTCTCCTCAACTGCCACACCCCACCCCCCACCTCCCCCAAGTTGCTTGTCGTTGTGAGCCAGCTGGTCTTACTGCACTCCATCTTTCACATGAGGGTTTCCAATTTCCACTCTCCAAGACCTTGGAACCTTCTCTCAAACCGATGCTTTTTCTCATACGCCTTCGGCAAGGGCTCACCTCCGGGGTTTCAAACTCTCCTTCCCATGTTCCTCTCCCCTGGTTCACCACATGCATTCAAGCTTTCTTCTTTGCACTCTGTCTCACAGATTCAGCTGTCAACAATACACCACTGCTTCACATGCCCATAGAGAAATGTTACAGACCTTCAGCTGCCTCTTTAGACTGAGGGGCGACTTGATTGAGGTGTACAAGATTATGAGGGGCATGTACAGGATGGATAGGGAGCAGTTGAAGGATCAGCCACAAGGGGACATAAGTTCAAAGTGAGGAGCAGGAGGTTTAGGAGGGATGTGAGGAAAAACCCAGAGGGTGGTGATGGTCTGGAATGCGCTGCCTGGGAGGGTGATGGAGGCGTTGCCTCACATCCCTTAAAAAGTACCTGGGTGAGCACTTGGCATATCATAACATTCAAGGCTATGGGCCAAGTGCTGGCAAATAGGATTAGGTAGGTAGGTCAGGTGTTTCTCACGTGTCGGTGCAGACTCGATGGGCCGAAGGGTCTCTTCTGCACTCTGTGATTCTGGCCTCTCATAAGCCTTTATATCACTTTAAATCTGCTTCCTGCTGTGTTTGTCTCTTTAAGCTTGAAGTTTGGAGCCTTTCTCTGCTCCTCGCTCTTAACTTCACTTAACAGGACTTTTTCCAGGCTCCTGTCCTTGCTTTGACTAAAAGGTCTTCTTGGGACTTTCTCCTGTTCCACTCCCCTGGATTTGGGGGCTTTCTTCTTTAGTTTGGAACCTGCTATCTGTCCTTTTTCATATCTTGCTTGTCCTGGCACCTTCTCCAACTGAACTTAAAACTGCTGTTTCTTTAGTTTTCTGTGTGTGTGTGTGGGTGGGGCCTGCCTATCTGGACCCCTGTTGCTAGGTAACAGCACAGTTTTTTCTAATCGTGTTTGCTTCAATTTCTCTTAGAGCGGCAAAACTCATTAGAAATGCAGGCACCTTTTAAAACGAAACTAAAACTGAACTTGACCTTTTCTTAACACACAGATACAGAAATACAGATCAAACTTAAACGTTAAAGCTCAAACTCATTTCTAACACCCACAAATACAAATATAACTTATTTAAACTATGTCTATTTCCTAACAGATTTCATTTTTAAAAATCCATTCATAGGATGCGGGCATTGCTGGCTGGGCTAGGATTTATTGCTCATTCCTAGTTGCCCTTATGAATCTGATGGAGAGCCACTTTCTTGAACCGCTGCAGTCCATATGCTGTAGGTACACCCACAGTGCTATTAGGGAGGCAGTTCCAGGATTTTGCCCCAGCGACAATGAAGGAACTGTGATATATTTCGAAGTCAGGATTGTGTGTGGCTTGGAGGAGGACATGCAGGTGGTGGTGTTCCCACGTGTCTGCTGTCCTTTTCATTCTAGGTGATAGAGGTTGTGGGTTTGAAAAATGCTGTTGAAGGAGTCTTGGTGAGTTGCTGCCATGCATCTTGTAGATGGTACACATTGCTGCCACTGAATGACAGAGTAGATAGTCAGAAGCTTTTTCCCAGGGTGGAAGAGTCAATACTAGGGGACATAGATTTAAGGTGAGAGGAGAAAACTATAAAGGTGATGTCCAGGGCAAGTTTTTTACGCAGAGGGTAGTAAGTGTCTGGAATTCGCTGCCAGAGGAGGTGGTGGAAGCAGGTACGATAGTGGTGTTTAAGAGGCAGCTTGACAAATACATGAATAGGATGGGAATAGAGGGATACGGACCCCGGAAGTGCAAAATGTTTTAGTTGACGGGCAATATGATCGGCGCAGGCTTGGAAGGCCAAAGGGCCTGTTCCTGTGCTGTACTTTTCTTTGTCCTTCTTCTTTGTTCTATGCTGACAGTGGAGGGAGTGAATGTTTAAGGTGGCGGATAGGGGGCCAATGAAGCAGACTGCTTTCCCTGGATGGTGCTGAGCTTCTAGGGTCTTGTTGGAGCTGTATTCAGTGGAGGGCATTCTATCACACTCCTGACTTGTGGATAGGCTTTGGGGAGTCAGGAGGTGAGTTTCACACGCAGGATTTCCAGCCTCTGAATTGTTTATGTTGCCAGAGTAGTTATGTGGCTACACCTTATGTACAACTCAACCCCCTCCCACGGCACCTTCCCATGCAACTGCAGAAGGTGCAACACCTGCCCCTTTACTTCCCATCTCCTCACTGTCCAAGGGCCCAAACACTCCTTTCAAGTGAAGCAACATTTCACTTGCACTTCCCTCAATTTAGTCTACTGCATTCGTTGCTCCCAATGCGGTTTCCTCTACATTGGAGAGACCAAATGCAGACTGGGTGACTGCTTTGCAGAACACCTTTGGTCTGTCCGCATGACCCAGACCTCTCTGTCGCTTGCCATTTCAACACTCCACCCTGCTCTCATGCCCACATGTCTGTTCTTGGCCTGCTGCATTCTTCCAGTGAAGCTCAACACAAACTGGAGGAACAGCACCTCATCTTCCAACTAGGCACTTTACAGCCTTCCGGACTGAATATTGAGTTCAACAATTTTAGATCATGAACTCTCTCCTCCATCCCCACCCCCTTTCCGATCCCCCTTTTTTTTCCAATAATTTATATAGATTTTTCTTTTCCCACCTATTTCCATTATTTTTAAATGTATTTCCATCCATTGTTTTATCTCTACCTTTTAGCCTATTTCGATCCCTTCCCTTCACCCCACCCCCACTAGGGCTATCTGTATCTTGCTTGTCCTGCTTTCTATCCTTAATTAGCACATTCCTTAGATAATATCACCACCTTCAACACCTCTTTGTCCTTTTGTCTATGACATCTCTTGGCTATCTCCACCTATCACTGGCCCTCTATCCAGCTCTACCATCACCACCCCTTAAACCAGCTTATATTTCACCTCTTTTCTATTTTTACTTAGTTCTGTTGAAGAGTCATATGGACTCGAAACGTTAACTGTGTTCCTCTCTGCAGATGCTGTCAGACCTGCTGAGTTTTCCCAGGTATTTTTATTTTTGTTTTGGATTTCCAGCATCCGCAGTTTTTTGCTTTTATATTTATGTGGCTAGTCCAGTTTAGTTTCTGGTCAAGGGTAACCCCTAGGATATTGATAGTGGGGCATTCAGTGATGGTAATGCCATTGAATGTCAAAGGGTGATGGTTGGACTCTCTCTTGTTCAAGATTGTCATTGTCTGCCATTTGTGTGGCAGAAATGTTACTTGTCACTTATCAGGACGAGCCTGAATGAGACATTGAGGACATGCTTCATGTAGACATGACTGCTTCAGTACCTGAGGAGTCACAAATGGTACTATGCATGGCAAACATCCTATCTTCTGACCTGATGATGGTGGGTAGGTCATTGATGAAGCAGCTAAATTTGATTGGTCCTGCAATGATATCCTGGGACTGAGATTATTGTTCTCTGACAAATACCCTTGTGCTAGGTAGAGGTAGGAAATAGGAGCAGGAGATATAGATCCTCGAGACTGTGTCACCCCTTAAATAAGTTCATCTTTGGTCTTAAGTTCACTTTTCCCTCCAATCCAGCTATTCCTTGATTACCTAAATCTATCAATACCTATCACTCTGGCCTTGAATATATTCAACAGCTGAGCATCCATAGTCCTTTGGAGTAGAGAATTTCAAAGTTTCACCATCCTGAATGAAGAAATTTCACTTTGTCTCAGTCCTAAGTGGTCGACCCCTTATCGGTAAACTATATGCCTAGTTCTGGACTCTAGAATCAAGAGAAATAGTCTCTCAGTATCTGCTATTTTTAATACAATTTTTAAAAAATAATTTTTATTTACTTATTTTTATATACGTCATCCCTTTTATAAATCCTTTTTTTCATTATTTTTAAAATCTTTTTTCCCCAACTACCACCCCCTTTCCCTACCCCCACCACCGACCATCCCCCTGCCCCCCCCAACAGGGTCATCTGTCACTTGTTCAATCTGTTTTTTCAGAGTGCTGACCCTTGTTCTGCCTTTAACACAGTCTGCTTTCTCACCATTATGCCACTATCAGCACCATCAACACCTTCTTTAGTCTTCACCACTACCATTAACACTCTCTTCATCTTGTGTCCCTGACATCTTTGTCAATCTCTCCTTAGCCCCCACCTATCATTGACCTTCTATTCTACTTTACCTGCTCCACCCCCCCTTAAACAGTATAAATTTCATCACATTTCTACTTCTCTTTAGCTCTGAAGAAGAGTCATACAGACTCGAAATGTTAACCCTGTTTCTCCCTCCACAGATGCTGCCAGGTCTGCTGAGTTTTTCCAGCATTTTCGGTTTTTATTTCAGATTTCCAGCATCCACAGTATTTTGATTTTACATTTAATAGTTTCTCACCATTTAAAATACACTATTCTTCCATTCTTCCTACTAAAGTGAATACCTCACATTTTCCCTCATTATACTCCATCTGCTACCCAATCACTTGTTAATATCCCTTTGCAGTTTTACATTCCCAGGTTTTGTATTCCCAGCAAACTTGGATGCATTATTCTAAATCCTCGGTCATTAATATAGGTTACGAATAGTTGAGGCCCCCACACTGATTCTTGCAAAAACCCACTAGCAACAGTCTGCCAATCTAAAAATGAACAATTTATTCCTATTGTCTGTTTTCTGTTCTTTAATTAAATTTTTATCCATGCTAATATATTACCCTAAACCCAATGCACCCTTATCTTGTGTAACAACCTGTAGAAACACTCTGAGAGGCTTCTTAGTCAAATAAAATGAACTTTATTACACGGGAGCTTTCGTGGCTGCTTGTATCCAGCCAGGCCCCCAAACAGCCATTTTACCCAGATAACCCCTCCACTGAATTTGTTCCTCTTGCGCTAGCCACACATTGGTTCAACAAACCACATGACCCCTAAACTAGTCTTAGAGTGACAGTCATCACACAACCTTTTGTGTGACCCCTTATTGAATGCCTTTTGAAAATCCAATGGAAGATTACTACCAGTGCATCCATTATCTCTGCAGCCACTTCTTTTAGAACTAGGATTAGCCATCAGGTTGTAGGGATTTGGTGGCATGTAATTCCATAAATTTTTCCAGTAACTTTTAAAAAAAATGTTAATCACTTTAAGTTCGTCGCTCTCATTAGACCCCTGTTTCCCCACTATTCCTGTTATGTTTTGTGCCTGCTTGCACAAAGGGAGATACAAAATATTGATGAAGAGTTTGATGAAGAATCTTACGGACTTCAAACGTTAACTGTATTCCTCTCCGCAGATGCTGTCAGACCCGCTGAGTTTTTCCCGCTATTTTTGTTTTAGATTTCCAGCATCCACAGTATTTTGCTTTTATGATACAAAATATTTGTTTAACTTCTCTGCTATTTCTTTATTTTTCTATTAGATTTTCTCCTTTTTCAACCTCACATTTACTGTAGCTACTCTCTTCTTTTCTTCAGACATATAGACGCTCTTACACTCATATTTAATTTTCTCCCTCTTTATTAATTCTTCAATAATCCTCACAAAAGCAGAACACTGCAAATGATGGAAATCTGAAAGAAAAACAGCATTCCAGCATTTCCTGTTTTCACTCTGATCATCATTTGTTGGTTTCTAACAATTTCTCAATCCTCAGGTTTATTACTCTTCTTGGCAGCATTTAAATTTTTCCTTTAATCTAATACTATCCCTAATGTCTTTAATTAGCCAGAGAGGGACCACTTTTCCTGTGGAGTTTTTAATTTCTCATGTAATATATATGCCTTTAAATGTTCAGCATTGCTTATCCATCTTCATGCCCATTTTGTCGTGCGTTCAGTGCCCAGTTGGGGTTATTTGGGGTTTGTCTATTCCCTCACAGTAAACTGCTTGAGACTGTAGTTTGTTAAAACCATTACTCTTTATTTACAGCTATCATGTACATAGTGGGAACTCTGCACAAGGTTGGAACTTCTGCTCCCTCCAGACCTCTATTATTCAATCGTGTGATGTTACTTGTGCTTGTTACTTGTGATGCATCTTGTGCTTCTGATGATAACCCTTAAATTCCCAATTTACCTTAACCAACTCCCTCCTGATAACTATGCTACTGGCGTTATTCAAGCTTATTAGTTTAGATTCGGACTTAAGTATGTTATTCTCAAACTCAATGTGAATTCAACAATACTAGCCAGAGGCTCCCTTACTAATTAATCCCAGGTTAGGTTACTAATTAATCCTGTATCATTATCAAATACAAGGTCTAAAATAGCTTCTTTCCTGTTTTTTTTCTCACAATGTATTGTCCCAGAAAATGGTTCATGTTTGCACAAAGGCTGCAATGAAGTATGGAGCCAGTGGCTCTGATGGGACCCAACTTGAGAATCAGTGAACAACTTATTGGTAAGTAAGTGCCGCCAAATAGCATTGTCAGCCTTTCACCACATTACTGATGATTGACAGTAAACTGATGGGGTGGTAATTGGCCAATTGGATTAATTGTTCCTTTTGTGAATAGGATATACCCAGGTAGTATTACACTGGAGCAGCTTGTTTAGAGCTAGGGCTAGGTCTGGAGCACAACTCTTCGGCACAACAGCCAGGATATTGTTGGGGCAAGCATATCCTTTGCTGTATCCAATGTGTTGACATGAAGTGAGTTGAACTGGCTCAAGACTGCTTCTGTAATGGTGAAACTCTGCGTAATTTATCTCACTAATTCTATGCATTGCACTGAAATAGAATTTGATATTAATTGTTTCTGAGTGCTTAGATTGTACTCAGTAATAAACCATCACTGGACTCTGTTTGCCTTGGTCTGCAGGCCCACCAATTAATCAACAGTTCCTTGTTACGGACAAGGAGGGGGGATAATTTAAACAGCCCTGATTTCTCCTCTCACCACTCGTCTGTAAACAGAAAGGAGTTTTTGATTTTTGATTTCCCCATTTGTAAGGGGTGGCATTTTTCCCAATCCTTCAATCTTGGTGTGATAAAAACAAAATACTGCGGATGCTAGAAATCTGAAATAAAAACAGAAAATGCTGCAAAAACTCAGCAGGTCTGACAGCATCTGTGGAGAAAGAAACAGAGTTAACGTTTCGAGTCCGTATGACTTCTTCAGAGTTTTGGTCTGATCCAATTTCTATTAATAACCCCATAGCAAACTCAAGATTAGGTGAACTAAAAGGGTTAGTTTCTTTTACGTGCACGCAAAATGTGGGAGGGGATGTCGCTACATCGCCCCCAGTACATTCATTAAATTAAATTAGGATAAGGGTAAGAAAGAGGTAAAGGGCAAAGACAACAGAGAAGAAAATAATTATTGTTTCATGTGAATCCAGAGTCCAGAATCAAAGTCTAATAGTGTATTCTTTCAGAGTTGACAGATTGAAGACTGATGCTGGATAATTCACTTTTCCAATTGAGATGACTTCCCCAATGAGATGGGCCCGTAGCGAGTAATTTGTCTTGTTGGGCCTGGTATGGAAGTTCAGAAGTTCTGAGGGCTGGGCAATTTAAACTGAGCAGAGCCCTTTTTGCTGTAACTGACTGCTAAATTGGAAAAAAAAACAGCAGTCTGCTTTTTTTCAGCTCCACAAGGCAATATTACAGATTCTAGCTTTGGGAGGTGGTGGGTGCAGAAGCGGGGAAGTTATGTGCTATGACTCTCCCTTCTCCACCTTGGTTTGGACAAAGGATATATATTCTTAGTCTGGATCCTTAAGATGATTTTAATGTTTTTTTTATTCATTCATGGAATGTGGGCGTTGCTGGCTAGGCCAGCATTTATTCCCCATCCCTAATTGTCCTTGAGAAGATGGTGGCGAGCTGCCTTCTTGAACCGCTGCAGTCCATGTGGTGCAGGTACACCCACAGTGCTGTTCGGGAGGGGGTTCCAAGATTTTGACCCAGTGACAGTGAAGGAACAGTGATATATTTCCAAGTCAGGATGGTGAGTGACTTGGAGGGGAGCTTCCAGGTGGTGGTGTTCCCATGTATCTTCTGCCCTTGTCCTTCTAGATGGTAGAGGTCATGGGTTAGGAAGAAGCTGTCTAAGGCGCCTTGATGAATTCCTACTTACAACTTGTAGATGGTACACACTGCTGCTACTGTGTGTCGGTGGTGGAGGGAGTGAATGTTTGTGGATGGGGTGCCAATCAAGCGGGCTGCTTTGTCCTGGATGGTGCCAAGCTTCTTGAGTGTTGTTGGAGTTGCACTCATCCAGGCAAGTGGAGAGTATTCCATCACACTCCTGACTTGTGCCTTGTAGATGGTGGACAGGCTTTGGGCAGTCAGGAGATGAGTTACTTACTGCAGGATTCCCAGCCTCTAATCCGCTCTTGTAGCCACAGTATTTATATGGCTGGTCCAGTTTAGTTTCTGGTCAATAGTAACCCTCAGGATGTTGATAGTGGGGGATTCACTGATGGTAATGCCATTGAACATCAAGGAAACAGAAGTTTCCGGGTCTTTTTGTCCTCACAGATGGATCGTCTCCGTTGGCCAGGGGCCTGGCCTTAGAAATGTAAAGGGCCTTTGTGCAGGTCCCGGGGATTTGATCTCTGCAGTCACAGGGGCATTAGTGTTTCTTTAGTGATAATGAGGTTGCTGCTATTCTGAAGGTCAAAATTCCTTTCGTATGAGTCATAGCCAGTTATGGCTGCAGTCAGTTTAAAGTCTTTGTCCAGTTTTAAGAATTTTTTTTTTTGCTTATGCAGTGATATATACATATATTTTATAACAATATAGAGTGAGGTCTTAGCCCCCTGACATCCTGAAGCTGTGATTTAATCTAATTTTAAAGCACTTTCCACATTCACTATCTGCCTACAAGAGAGAGAATCTTTTTATCCATTCTTGGCATGTGGGTGTTGTTGGCAACACCAGCATTTACCGTTACTCAGGCTATGATGATGGGCTGCCTCCTTCAATGGCTGTATTCTTTGTAGTGGTTTGACACAATCGAGTAGCTTGCTAAACAGCTTCAGGGGGTGGTTACTAGTCAACCACGTTGCTGTGGGACTGGGTTATAGACCGGACCAGGAAAAGATGAAAGATTCCCTCCCTGATAGGGCATCAGACACCCGGTTGAGTTTTTAAGATAATCTGATAGCTTCATGGTCACTTTTACTGGGAGCTGAGCCTGGATTTAATGCAACCCATTGTGGCAGGAAACATGGAGGCCCATTTAATTGTGAGAGAGGCTGCGCATCCGTCTCCTGCTGTCGGCAAAACCGCCCATGATTATGTCAGAGGGTGGTAGGGACGGACGTGGGACTCCTGACCATCCGCAGCGGGATGTCAATTAGACTCATTAGTGAGCCAATTGACACCCATTATCCCTGAGCCTACTGTAGTTTAGTATTGGAGGATTAACTGGAGTGACACACAGCTTTCCCATGCCCTCGGAAAGCCACCCAACAAACTCTGTCAGATGGGGGCGGTGGGTGGGGGGGTGTGGGGGTGGCGGGGGGAGTTTGGGAGCTGAGTGGGGGAGGGGCAGGGAGTCCCTTGCTATCAGGCACCATGTGCCCGTCGAGGGACCTGAATCAGGTATGGGGGTGGCCATTGAAAGTAACCCCCCTGCTGTTGCCTCCTGTGCCCGCACGACCCCCTCTCAAGATCCCCATTCCACCTTCCGTCTGGGCTCCCACGATAATCCTGGGCCTCTGGTGGGTGCAGTACTGCCAGCAGCCACCACACTGGCGGCAGGAGGAGCTGCTGGCCTCCGATTGGCCGACAGCTCTTGGCAGGTAGGACGTCCATCGCTGTGGACCTCAGTCGCGGGAAAGACCGAACCATGGCCATTTCAGCGCCTAAACAATGCTTGATTCCATCGGCCCTACTCCATGGAATGGATGGGGGGGTGGTTCCCTGCAGGCTCTCTGACTGGTGGGCGAGACCCCTGGTGGCCTGACAGAATCTTGACCCAACCCTGCCCTGGGCTTTCAGGTCAAAGTGGCCAGGAGGCAGGATATTAATGAGGACAGTCCAAACAACCAGAAACAATTAATAGCTTACTCTATTTTGGTGAAATTCAGAGAAGCAGTGAAATAAATTAGACAAAATGCAACTGCTTTTGTGATGATTTGTTTTACCCACATAACAAAGTGAATTTTTAAAATCATGTTCAATGAACGTACAATCCTGTAAGTACTGTCTTTCAGTCCGGGATGTACTTAACCATGGGCAGAAATTTTCGCTCGGTGGGTGGGCGCGCGACCGACCCGCTTGAGCGTGAAATGACGCGCGCTAATGTCGGCTGAGCGTTCCGACGTCAACGTGCAATCGCGCGATAATTCAATCGGTGGGCACACACCGGAGATGGCAGCATACCAGCCAACAATTAAAAGGCCTATTAAGGCCACTAAGTTGTCAATTAAATTAAAACTTTCGCTGCCCGTCCAACCTAATGGTCAGCGGGCAGGCCAAAAGGCCAAGCGGCTTTTTGCATCTACCTGCCCATGGATGTGGTTTCCAAAAGCAAATAAAAACAAAATAAAAACTTTAATTTTTCATTAATGACATATCCCTGTTCATGTGACAGAGTCACATGAGGACACGTGTTTTATTACATTTTTATTTTTGAATTATTTGTTTATATCTCTTCATCTCCCTGAGGCAGCTCTGTGCCTCAGGGAGACTATGCAATGCTTACTCGCGCACATGCTCAAAGTTCACGCTCAGCCAGCTCGCACTCCCCCACCCCCATCCACACAGGCAGCGCTTAGTGCTGCTGCTTGCATTTCATGCCTTAATTGGCCTGCCAGCGTGAAGTTGCACTGGAGTGCTGATCTGGAACGGCGGTCAGCTTCCCGACCACCCCTGCCCACCCTCGCTCAGCCCGCCTGCCAAGGGCAAAATTCTGCCCCATATGAGAATGGGACCATATTAATGAAAGTATGCTAATGAGCCATAATATGCATTTGCAGATCATAAGTGAATGCAGAATAGGTTGCTTCTCTGCCTGGTTAACACTTTAGTACCAAATCACTCTGTGTTTGTAATGATGGGGTGAATCCACTAGCCTTAAATGGACCAACAGTTCATTATAAAGATGTACAGAATAGTTTAGTACAATGGTGGGTTATGTTTTTGTTTATATGGACATCACTGGCAAGGCCAGCATTTGTTGCCCATCCCTAATTGCCCTTGAACTGAATGGCTTGCTAGGCCACTTCAGAGGACAGTTAAGAGTCAACCACATTGTTGTGGGTGTGGAGTCACACGTAGGCCAGACCAGGTAAGGAAGACAGATGGTTTATACAACAATTGATGATAGTTTCATAGTCACCATTAATAAGACTAGCTCTTAATTCCAGATTTATTAATTGAACTTAAAGTCCACCAGCTGCTGTGGTGGGACTTGAACTCATGTCCCCTGAGCATTATCCTCTGGATTATTAGTCCAGTAACATTACCAGTACACCACCATTTCTTCATGCGGCGCGATGAGGATTATAGGTCATGGTTTGGAAATTAGGTTGGTGGCGGGGTAGGGGGTAACAAATTTGATTGTTACCTTTGTTACCTGTCGTCATGCTGCTTTGTGCAAGTTATGTTACAATATGGTTGTGATTTAAGACAGTTTTCCAAAGCTAATCATGGATCTGCTGTCTAAGTGATGGTGTTTCAGTGAGCCTGGGTTAATTACAAATGTGATAAGTGAAGGGTAGTAAAGGCGGACTGACAAGGTGACCGGCACCAACATCAGTCCGATCAGATCTCACAGCTAGAATAATGACTGCCTAATTTTACATTTCATTCTGCGCCCATAACCAGTGTTATTAATCTAAAGACAATCTGAAGAGAGTTTATAAAGAAAATCTTTCATCACCTACCCTAGGATCATTAACCCTGTAACGCACACATCCAATGGAACCGAATGCCAAGATTATTCATTAGATGTGAATGCCTCATTTCACGGAAATGCCAGTGCAACCTGTGAGACAATTAATGGCACTCTGAAGCTGACCATTTAATTGAAGAAATCTGAAATAATGATTGGAATATATTGGTTGAATTCCACATAGAACTGAAGACAGATATTCGGGACCAGATTTTGGCTACAAGGCGAATAACGAGCTGGACCTGCCTTGGTATCGAGTGCCCTGATACAAGCAATCTTTGTTCTAAGAAAATGGGTGCTAGATGGAGTCAGGCTCCTGGACCATGGAAACAGAATGTAGCAACCACGGGGCTGGCGAGTACCAAGGTGGGCTGGTTAGAGGGCCCACCTTGGTTCTCTGGGACTTTGTACCAGTTTTTTCAGAAGCTGTTAGGCCCTCCAGGCATTACCCCTCACACCACCCCATGGCCCCTCATGCCCTCTATGCCAACTCAATGCCAACTCATATCTCGTACCCATGCCTCATCATCCCTCATATTCTCCATGCCAAATCATGCATCCCACCCACCCCCCATGCCCTCTCATACCCCCACACCACCTCCATAGCCACTCACCCAGTATCCACAATGGGCAGACCTCAGGAGCCATGTGGAGATGAAAAAAATAAATATTTAACAATCTAATACATCTCTTGCTCATACACACTTGATAGTGAAACAAAGTCCCCTGCATGAAACCCATTCAAAGGTTTTGCATCTCCTGAAGTGGTTAAACCCTTACAGAAAAGAACTTTCATTCAGACCCTACATCAAAGACAGCTAATCCTTTAATAGCCTCTTTAAACTGTCAATCAAATTGTGAACTCAGAACACCCTGCTGAAATAATTTTAGTTTTTCAAAATCAGGCAAGCATTCATAATGACATAATAATAGCTCCTGGGGAAATAACAACTCTAATGAAACTGCTCAACCAGAGGTTGATATTTTGTTTCTAACTTGCATAAACTGGCCTGTCATTCAAAGCAGTCCAGCAGAGGGTTATGCTTTTAACTCTTACTGACAGCTGTGGCCTTTATTTTAAAGGGGTTTCAAGAGGGGTCATTGAGAAAAACTTCAGGCCATGACAGTTTTATAAAACCTATCTTTCCTTCAAATTATGATGCCAGCACTGCGGGCTAAGGCCCTTGCAACAGCTAAAATGGGGCCTGTTTGAACTCAGCACTACGTTTCACTGGGCCTACTGAGTTCAAGTTTTCCTCTTGTGTGAGTCACGCCCTGCCCCTTTCCTATTACCGGCAAAGATTGGATCTCTCTGGAATGGGCGCGGGACCTCCACTTCTGGGTCCCACCCACCATTTTGAAAGGTCAGTGAAGTGGGGAAAATCCGGTAAAGCCCAAGACATGTTTCATACATTGGTAGATCAGCTGTAGTGTTGCTGGCTCATTTACTGTTTGCAGAAATCTGTTCTTTGCTGCTTTGTTGCTGATGGTTTGTTCTTGAAGGATCAATCTGTATGCAACTTACATCAGAAAAATCCCCCTTCTTAGCATTGGTCAGTGATTGTACCCCTGCCTTTGTGTCAGAGAAATGAGTGTTCAAGCTCCACTTCAGAACACACAACCAAGGCTGCATCACTGTTGGAGGTAACAAGGTATCAATTTGTTGGTATGTGGCGTTGGGCTTAAAGATGTTTTTTTGTTGGCATTCCCCCAAGGGCTATTATTTTGTCATTATGAATGCTTGCCTGATTTTCAAAAGCTACAAGTATCTCACCAGGAGGTTCAGAGTTCTTTTTGTTTAATTCATCTATGCAATGTAGTTGTCGCTGGCTAAGCCAGCATTTATTGCCCTTCCCTAATTGCCTTTGAGAAGATGATGGGTGAGTTGCCTTCTTGAACCGCTGCAGTCCTTAAGGTGTAGGTACACCCACAGTGCTGTTATGGAGGGAGTTCCAAGATTTTGACCCAGCGACAGTGAAGGAATGGCGATGCATTTCCAAGTCAGGATGGTGAGTGGCTTGGAGGGGAACTTCCAGGTGGTGGTGTCCCCATGTGTCTGCTGCCCTTGTCCCTCTAGATGGTAGCGGCCGTGGGTTTGGAAGGTGCTGTCTAAGAAGTCTTGGTGAGTTCCTGCAGTGCATCTTGTAGATGGTACACACTGCTGCCACTGTGCGTCGGTGGTGGTGGGATTGAATGTTTGTGCATGGGGTGTCAATCAAATGGTCTGCTTTGTCCTGGATGTTGTCAAGCTTTTTGAGTGTTGTTGGAGCTGCACCCATCCAGAGAAGTGGGGAGTATTCCATCACACTCCTAACTTATGCCCTTTAGATGGTGGACAGTCAGGAGGTGAGTTACTCGGTGCAGGATTCCTAGCCTCTGACCTGCTCTTGTAGCCACAGTATTTATATCTCTAGTGCAGTTCAGTTTCTGATCAATGGCAACCACCCAGGATGTTGATAGTGGGGGATTCAACAATGGTAATGCCATTAATTGTCAAGGGGCGATGGTTAGATTCTCTCTTGCTGGAGATGGTCATTTCCTGACACATGTGTGGCGTGAATGTTACTTGCCACTTGACAGTACAAACCTGGATATTATCCAAGTCTTGCTGCATTTGGATATGGACTGCTTCAGTGTCTGAGGAGTCACTAATGATGCTGAACATTGTGCAGTCATCAGCGAACATCCCCACTTCTGACCATATGGTGGAAGGAAGGTCATTGCTGAAGCTGCTGAAGATAGTTGGGTCTAGGACACTACCCTGAGGAACTCCTGCAGTGATGTCCTGGAACTGATTTGATTTATCTCCAACAATCACAACTATTTTCCTTTGTGCTAGGTATGACTCCAACCAGCCGAGAGTTTTCCCCCTGATTCCCATTGACTCCAGTTTTGCTAGGGCTCCTTGATGCCACACTTGGTCAAATGTTGCCTTGCTGTCAAGGGCTGTCATTCTCGCCTCCCCTCTGGAGTTCACAGGTTGATTGACAGTTTAAAGAGGCTATTGAAGATTTAGATTTCTTTGATGTGGGGTCTGAATAGAAGTTTGTTTCTATAAGAGATTAACAACTTGAGGATATTGCAAAGCTTTGAATAGGTTTTATGAATGGGAGGTTTTTTCACTACCAAGTGTGTATGAGTGGAACTTGTATTACATTGTTCAAAGTTTATTTTTCTAATTTCCACATGGATCCTGAGGTCTGCCGCGTAACACATGATTGAATCGGGAGGCCTGAGGCAAGCCTGAAATTGGGCCTTGGATCTCGTTAGTAAACCCAAATAACATTGGGTGAGCTACTGTCCCTTGTTGCACCATTACAGACAGATCACCAATTAACAGCGGGTTACTGCCAGAGATAGGAATTTCCAGCAGGCTGGTCTGGTTTGGGAAGTGGAGATAGGAATAGGAAGATGGTGGTGGAGTGGGAATGTCACTGGACCAGTAATCAAGCGACCCAGGCTAATGCTCTGGGGGCACGGGTTCAAATCCCACCATGGCAGCTGGTGGAATTTAAATTCAACTAATAAAATCTGGAATTAAAAGCTAATATTAGTAATGGTGACCATGAAACTATCATTGATTGTTGTTAAAGCCCATCTGGTTCATCAACGTCCTTTAGGGAAGGGAACCTGAAGTCCTTACCTGGTCTGGCCTAAGTGTGAATCCAGACCTCACAGCAATGTGATTGACTCTTAACTGCCCTCTGAGATGGCCTAGCAAGCCACTCAGTTCAAGGGCAATTAGGGGTGGGCAACAAATGCTGGATTTACCAGTGACTCCCACATCCTATCAAAGAATGAAAAAAAATGAGGTGTTCAGTCAGCCAAGCACTCTTTCACAACTGTTGCTGTTCGTGACTCCATAGCAATGATCATTTTGTATTTCCTTTAAAAACTGTCTCCATTTTGATCATCTAAAGACTTATAAATACTGAGACCTGTAACATTGAATATTGGTCAGAGAATCTGAAACAAATGAATATGTAAGGGGCCTAAATGCCTGCTTTAAGCAGCTGCCAGGGGTCCCTGAAGAATTATTCCATTCAATGTTCGAATGGAGATCTTCCCAGCGTCTTTTGTTAATGGAAAATTAGTCCTTGAAGCAGCCCTCATGGTACCCATTTGACATCAGTAAAACAGACACTGCAATGTCCATTTTCTACCCTGATGGCTTTCAGATGAGATGTCAAACTGAGACCTCTCAGGAAGATTGGAAAGTTCTCACGGCACTATTTCTAAGAAGTATTGGGAGGTTCTCCCTGTCCTGGCCAATATTGATCCTGCAGCCACCATCACTAAAAACAGATTATCTGGTGAAGTGTTTTGAGACTTCCTGAGATCATGGTGTTATACACATATCAGTCCAATATTCCTTCAGTGTCCAGCAGAGCTCAGCTGTCTCATGGTGGCTTTGTTGGTGGATTAATGCACAGTGAGAACTTGGCTCACTTGGCTGGGTGTCCAGCACACAAGCCTAAGGTTGGACTGGCTGGGTCAGTGCTGGTTGTCCAGGACATGGGCCAGGATTTTCCGGTCCTGCCACGGGATATACGCCGGGCCAGCAAATAGTCCATTGACTTTTGGCAGGACTGGACCATCCCAGTGGAAAATGGACATTGCTGTGTGGGGCTGGAAAATCCCACCCATGGTCTTTCTGGTTGGAGTGAGGGGAGTTCTTCCTGATGCTGTAGCCATTGGATGTACCCAGGCAGGATCCTGAATGCATGGCTCATCAAAAATCTGAAAGCTCCAGTCTCTGTCCTCCACACCAATGTTCTCTCTTTTTCTCTCATTCTCCCCCACTACATTTTCTTTTCCCTGTTACTCTGTCTTCCTTTGTGTTTCTCTTTTTCCATATCTTTGCCATCTCTCATGCTTTTCTCTCTTTATCAATCACTGCATCTATTATTTTCTTATCCTTCCACTTTGTTTCTGACTGTTTAATCCCTTCTTGTCTCCATTGGTGCCCCCCACCACACTGTCTTTATCTCTTTAATACTTTCTTCCTTATTCTCTATTCCCATCTCCTTTTGTTTCCTCTGTTATGTTATCCCCTTTGAAATCAAACCATGCCAGTGTTTCTGTGGCTGCGATCTCTTGCATTGGGACCATAGCCTGGGCACCTTGGAAAGATGATGATGGGGAAATGAGAAAGAATAGAAGGTTATTGGAGCTGGTGCTGTGGAAGAGATATGATCACCTTCAACTTGCCTATTCCAAAGCTAACCAATACAGTGTTTCTGTTACACATTGCCCACCGCAACCTGTGTGTCAGGAAGAGAGACAGAGAGAATGGAAACACAGTTTCCTGATGGGTGGGTCAGGTGAATATTGCTCCCCCAGTTTTTGGAGCATCATGCTTAGTGTAGGAAATATTCAGGAAAGCATTCTAATTGACAAGGAATGTACAGAGGCAAATTCGACTCATTCAGAGGACAATGTACACACTTAGCACATTTAACTTACAGGAGAACAGGGAAGCGTAGTGCAGACAATTAAAAGAAACAAAAACAGCATCAAGATTAGCCAAGGGATCTCTGGAAAAGGAGATGGTCTGTCATTATGGCAGGAACTTTAAAAGCTTTTTCAGCTATTTCAGAAGTCAGGAGACTGTTGAGGACTGTAAATGTCACTAAAGGATAACTGTAGGGCAAATTCAAACTGATTCTCAAATCATGGCAAAGCTGCTCAATAAATTGATTCTGCATCAGTCTATGCTGCTGTAGCTGATGCTTATATTCCAGTTGAGGATGTTGTGTATTGAGAAGCATTATTAATATTAATATAGATATTATTGTCATCTTGAGTAGATTTAGGGAAGCTAAAAATTTATAGGAGTCCTGTTCCGCATTAAATCCATCCAAATATAATAAAAGCAAAGGCATTGCCATTGCTGAATCCCCCACTATCAACATCCTGGTGATTATTATTGACTAGAAAGTGCAGTTGGATTAGCGGTATAAATACTGTGGCTACAAGCGCAGGTCAGAGACTAGGAATCCTGAGGTGAGTAACTCACCTCCTGACTCCTCAAAGCCTGTCCACCATCCACAAGGCACAAGTCAGGAGTGTGATGGAATACTCTCCACTCGCCTGGATGAGTGCAGCTCCAACAACACTCAAGAAGCTCGACATCATCCAGGACAAAGCGGCCCACCTGATTGGCACCACATGCACAAACATTCACTCCCTCCACCACCGATGAACAGTAGTAGCAGTGTGTACCACCTACAAGATGTACTGCAGATACTCACCAAGGCTCCTTCCAAACCCATGACCACTAGCGTCTAGAAGGACAAGGGCAGCAGATGCATGGCAACACCATCACCTGGAAATTCCCCTCCAAGCCACTCACCATCCTGACTTGGAAATATATCCCCATTCCTTCACTTCACTGGGTCAAAATTCTGGAACTTGCTCCCTAACAGCACTGTCGGTGGCTCAAGAAAGCAGCTCACCACCACCTTCTCAAGGGCAATTAGGGATGGGCAATAAATGCTGGCCTAGCCAGTGACACCCACATTCCACAAGTGAATTTAAAAAAACATGTGATCTGCGAGCCCCTTGCCTGCATCTTCAGTAGTTCATTCGTGTCAAGGATAGTTTCCTTAGACTGGAATCCAGTTCACATAGTTCCAAGTTTCAGCAAAGGAGGCAGAGTGGAGCCAGGGAACTGCAGGCTCATCAGCTGGACATCCATTGTTGGGAAAATTCTAGAAGGGATCGTAAGAGATGCCCTTTATAATCACTGGGAAAGGGGTGGGACTATTACAGATTCACAACACAGCTTCTGAAAAAATTGGTCTTGCCTTATAAATTCAGTAGAGTTTTTGACACAAAGGTAATACGATAGAGCAAAACCCAGCACCCATTCTCTACCTGGACTTTCAGAAAGCATTTCATAAGGTACCTCACACTAGATTTTGTCGCTGGGTCAAGATCCTGGAACTCCCTCCCTAACAACACTGTGGGTATACCTACACCACATGGACTGCACCGGTTCAAGGTGGCAGCTCACCACCACCTTCTCAAGGTCAATTAGCGATGGGCAATAAATGCTGGCCCAGCCAGTGAAGCTCACACCTCATGAATGAATTAAAAAAAAAGATTATTTCACAAGCTAGAAAAATGTGGTAGTAGTGGAAATTTGAAATATCAGATTAGGAATTGGCTTCAGTTTTGCAGCCATAACAATTATAGTTAATGACTGTAGTTCAGATTGGAGACATGTTACTAGGTCCAATACTCTTCACAGTCTTAATTGACAACCTGGACAGTGGTGTTCTGTGATGGTCAGTGAATTTGCAGATGACACGAAACTCTGTGCAAGGTTTGAGATGGTAGAGGAGTGCAATAAAATGTAAAAAGATTTAAATCTGTTAGGGAAGTGGGACACACAATGGTGAATGGTGTTTAATTTACAGAAATGTAGTGTCATGCACGTTGGTTGGGCCAGTGCAGGGTATACATATCAGTTGCTGGGTACAATACTGAAAGAGGTTTAGAGAGAAACAGATCTTGGTGTTTTTTTATTCATTCATACGATGTGGCCATCACTGGCAAGGCTGGCATTTATTGCCCTTGAGAAGGTGCTGGTGAGCTGCTTTCTTGAACCGCTGCAGTCCATGTGGTATAGGTACACCCACAGTGCTGTTAGGGAGGGAGTTCCAGGATTTTGACCCAGCTCATCAAAAATACTACAGCATGTACAGTGTTTAGTGGGGATGCTTCACCCATCACGATGTGCGTGGGGCAGGCTTGACAGACCAACTAGTTCAACCTCTTACTTCACTGGGGCCCTAAACTATAGGAACAGGGGTGGGCCATTCAGCCCCTCAACCCTCTTCTGCCATTCAATGAGATCATGGTTGATCTGCAACCTAACTCTGTATACGCTATGCTTTGCCCCATATCCCTCAATACCTTTGGTTAACAAAAAATAAAATAAAATAAATAATTGATCCAGCATTTTTTTGTGGAAGGGAGTTCTAAACTTCTACCATCCTTTGTGTGTATAAGTGTTTCCTAATTTCACTCCTGAAAAGCCTGGCTCTAATTTTTAAGCTATGCCCTGGCACTTGACTCCCCAGCCAGTGGGAATTGTTTCTCTCTATCTCGAGAGTTTCTTTCAGATGACATATTAAGCTGAAACTCGGCCTGCCTTCACGAGTAGATGTAAAAGATCCCATGGCACTATTTCGAAGAAGAGCAGGAGGGTTCTCCCTAATGTCGGGGTCGATATTTATCACTCAAGCAACACTAAAAGACACACAACTAGAACAGAAAAAACTGCAAATATTCCAACAGATGGTGTGGGTATAAGATCGGAGTTAGTGGGTAGAGCTTTTCCAGTGCCCTTGGGGTGGCTTTGAAAGTGATGGCTTGTGTGGGGGTGTCTGGGAAAAAGGAATAAAATGTATTGGCCCAGCTCCCTGACATTCTCCCCTCAGCCTGCTTGTGCTTTTTCCGGAGGTGGGTACACTGTGGTGATGGCAACAGTGGGAACACAATCAAGCTAATTAAGGAACCAGTTAATGACAATAATTGCAACAGTACAGCACTTCTACAGCTTCTCCACTATGTCTACCCTCCCACACTCCCCTACGCCCGGCAAGGGGAGAGGAGATGGCTGCAGAGCGGGAGGTCAAGGCTGCTTTACAGCTGAAGGAGACCTAAACATTCCCAGCAGAAAATGGCAATTCTGTTGTCTTCCCATGTCACAGCATTCCAGTGTGGAATTCCTGGATACCTCGGATGTCTCCAAATATCGTGGGTCTAATGAGGTCTCAGCCTGATCCTAATGGCGACTCCAGGGCACCCATTCTGCTCCTGCTGCCCGGGGCCTCAGCAGCACTGCCGTTGGTCACACAGTGAGAGCTGCCGGCCTGCTTCCAGCCCCTGAACTCACCCACCATCCCTAATGGGATGGTGAATGAGGAGGTGACTTCTTATGGCCACCTCCCTTAAGGTTCAGCAACGTGGCATACCGCTGCCTCAGGGACTTCACGACCCGGAAACAATCCTGCCATCGGGTTGCTGATGCTTGCAGTGAATCTCAGCCCAGTGGTCCAGGTCGTTCTGACAAAAGCCCAACACTTGGCTCACCACAGTTGCTGCCAAACCTGCTGAGCATTGCTAACATTTTCTGCTTTCATTCCTAATTCTCAGCAACAGAAACATTTTGTTTTTGTACCTGAATGCGGGTCATCTGGTTCTTATTTCATTGCTGTTTGCAGGGGTCAACTCCTGCAAACAAATTGTCGGCTGCATTTCCTACATTACAGCACTTCAGAGATACTTGGTTAGTTGTACAGTGCTTTGCACTATTTACAGAGAATATTCACTGCCAATGCTCCAGGTCTCTTGTCCTATTCGGGGCCTTGGCTCCTTAACACAGTCATTCACCAGGCTTCTTCTGCTGCCCAGTTTCTGACTGCAGCCCTGTTCTCTCATGAAGCTTCTCAGGCTCAAGGATGCTGCTAGTCAGTTTGACAAAGTTTCCAATTGCTTTCCTTAGCCACCCTCAGGGGCTTCAAGCTTCCCTAGGCCTCTACCACTCACAAGCCCTGGATTCATCTTTGTTCTTTCTCCTTGCCTCATGGCATCTGGCTCCACCCCTCAGCTTGTCAAAGACACTGCTCCCTGCCAGGAGGAGCCTACAGGGGCCGACCAGTTCCCTGCTCGGTGCTGTCCCCCAATGTCGTCACCTGCTGCCAGAGGCCCCACTACATTAAAATGGTGGGCGGGCTCCCGATTTTGGTGCCTGCCTGACACCATATGGTGAGAAACTGGTGTGTTGGTGTTGGGTTGATGACCGAACATCATCACACCAGACTTTATGCATGCACAGCACATCCCAATTTACAAACGTAAAATCCCAGCCCAGGTATTTCTTTCAAAATAAAAATATTCACATTTATTCAGAATCTCCATGGGGTATTACACCCAGAAAGAACTGCACTGTTTACTTATTGTAATGCATACAAACTAACTCAATTTACTGGATGCTACAAACTGTACCGGACAGTAAGTGGAACAATACACAATTTACTATGAATATTGAACATGTAGCTATAGTGCATCACAAAGCTTCAATTTCAAATGTTGCTGAATAAAAAATATAAATTCCAGCTTGCCACTTTGATGCTGAATAAACACTAGGATTCGATTCTGGTTACAGTCAGTCCTATAGATGAAACAGAATAAAATACCTGGAGAAATGTTGCAAGAGGTAATAAGAAACAAAGTATTTAGACTTTCAGCAGCTAGCACATAACTAAATCAATCACTCGTTTGCTGAGAGTGCAGTTACTTTTCTTTGCATGAAGAATAACTAATGAATGATCAAGCATGGAGTTAAGTCTTGACTGTCCCCACTCCCATTGTTACAATCTCTTAGAACAAATCTCTCATCCCACTAGAGCTACCATTATAGGCTTTGAGGCCCTTCATGTAATCCGGAAAAAAAAAACAGCTCTGTTCTATTCTAGTGAGAAATGCATGAGGTTTTGGCTTTCTACCAGGTTGTGGATCATTGAGAGGATGAGTAGGAACCTGCTCATGGGCTTTAATTGATATTCAAGCTGGTGGCTTATGTGCCCCACAAGGAGAAGCTGAAAGCGATAGGACTACATGTGCGACAGGAGACTGCAATCATGAAGAAAGAGTGGAGTTGGGTATAACAGAATCGGAAGAAGGAGGCTATTCGGCCCATTATGCCTGTGCCAGCTCTGTGTAGAAACATCCCCAATTAGTCTCCGTCCACTGCCCTTACCCCATTCCCATTCCAATTCAAATTGTCTTCATCAAATATTTATGCACTCCACTTTTTACAACTATCAATGATTTTGCTACCACTATTGTTTCTGGGAAAGAATTCTCGGCCCTACAACCCTCTGCATGAAATGTTTTCGCCTAACCCCTCTCTTGATAGCCAGCAAACACACTTTGAAGGCAATGTTCAGTGTACCTCATGTCCTGTAAACTCAGGACTGATTGCCATGAGGTGCAGAAATGCATTGAGCATTTGAGGAAGAGATCCAAGGCAAGGTAAGAATATGACTGCAAGGTAGCAACTCATAAGAGATCGGGTGACAGAGTTATGTGCCAGTTGTTTTAGGCTAACAAACATTAAGAAGGATGTTTCAAGAGGAGTAGTCCATGTGAGAACATGGCGGCAATGGGAAAGAAGATGCACAGATGGCATTATCCTTCAGCCATGATTTACACCAAATGTTCCATTAGTATGTCTGTCTACACTGATTCTGTGCAATGCTTTACAGTTCATATAATGGCAATATGCTGCCCAAATATTTCCATTTACACATTTATACTCTTTCATTTTTAAAGTACGATATGTGGCGTACAACAGTCATAGCTGTAATTATAGAGATGGAAATAGTTGCGACTATAGAACAAGGTACAACAACAACTTGTAGTTGTACACTGCCTTGAACATTATAAAACATTCCAAGCTGCGTCACAAAAGCATTATAAAACAAAATATGATACCGAGACACATAAGGTGATATTAGAATAAATGACCAAAAGCTTGGGAAAAAATGAAGATTTTAAGAGAAACTTGCATTTATATAGTACTTATCACGTCCAACAGAGATCGCAAAGTGCCTTACAGACAATAAAGTACTTGTTGAAGACTAGTCTTTGTTGTACTGCAGGAAACACAGCAGCCAATTTGTACACAGCAAGCTTCACAAATATTAATGTGAGAAAGACCAGATAATCTGTTTTCAAAATGTTGATTGAGTGATAAATATTTGCCAGGACACCCTCGGTTGTCATGGGATCTTTCATGTCCACCTGAAAGGGCAGGCAGAGTCTCAATTAAATGCCTCATCCAAAAGATGGCACCTCTGACGGTGCAGCACTCCCTCAGTCCTGCACTGGAGCGTTAGCTTTCATTTCTGTGCACAAGTCTCTAGAGTGGGACTTGAACATTGCATTTCAAAGACAACAGTGATACGAAATGAGCCATAGCTGATACTGCTGAGGAGCATTGAGAGAAGGAAGGTGAGGTAGAGAGGTGGTGAGGTTGAGGGAGGGAATTCCAGAGCCTGAGGCCTAAGCAGCTGAAGGCACAGTCACCGATGGTGGAATGATTGAAATCAGGGATGCTCAGGAGGCCAGAATTAGGTGAGTGCAGGCATCTCAGGAGGTTGTAGGGATGGGTGAGATGACAGAGATAGGGAGGAGTTAAGTCATGGAGAGGTCTGAAAACAAGGAAGATAATTTTAAAATCGAAGCTTTGTTCGACCAGGAGTCAATGTAGGTCAGCAAGCACAAGGCTGATAAATGAACGAGACATGGCACAAATAAAGACAAGGGCAGCAGACTTTTGAATGACCTCATTTTTATGCAATAGAATGTGGGCGGCACTAGAGGGTTAAGAAAGTACATGGAAACAGTAACAATTGTGACCATTGAGGGGCAGTATGTAGGAATAGAACCAGTTCACTTCATGAATTTATTGTTGATGGTTAGGAAATAAAATAAAGATTTTTTGATTGAGAATGGGTATTTTTGTTCAACCATCTTTTCGAGTTATACGTTTTTAGTTATAAAAAAGTTCTCAACTCACCACTCTTGATGTACAACACTTTTTAAATCTGAAAACCTGAAAACTGTACAGTGGTGTTATTCTTGTTTTTATCTGAAAATGCATGTTTATTAAAGACTGTATAGGTTGTCAAACTCACAGATAATGTGCATCTGGATTGTATTGGGTGTTTGAGGAAATTGTGCCCTGAGCCCAGGATTTTCTGCCCATGATTCTTATTCAATTTAAAAAGCTGAAAAATGACACTTAAATGTTTAAGACAGATATATCTGTACAAAAGCAGGTAGGGTCCAGTTGTCCTAGACCCCTCTCCCCACAAGACTGTTAGACTTTAGTTCCCCAATGTTGCTGGACCCTAGCAAGATCCAATGTTTCAAAATCCCTCTCTCCCACTCCTTTTGGATCCCAGGAATCATTCCTCAGACTTTCTACTTGCCATTCTTAGATCCCCGGACTCCTGCCCCTTGCTCGCAAACCCACAGACCACATTCCCAGGGATCTCCAATCTCAAAAGCCACCCCCAATGCTCATGAATTCTGTCCCAAATGCCCCCAATCCCAAAGTTACTCTTCCAGTGATCCAAAATCACAGGCCCCTTTAACGTACTGAAGCCCAGACTCGGGGCCTATCACTTCAGAGTGCAGAGAGAGTCGGCAGCAGGAACCCGGGATGGACTCAGCAGCGGGAGTGGACCAGGGCAGAGTCAAAATCAGGAGCAGACTGGGGACAGCACGGCAGCAGGAATGTTACAAACTTGACTGATTATCTAAAATCGGTTGTTAGTGTAGCTATTAGTGCATTCAGGATTGTTCAGCAAGTACTGCTCAATCACGGAGTCACATTTAACAGTCGACATTTTGTTTTGCAAGTCCAGTCTGGTTGAGTTTGATATGTATTCTGCCTATTACGAACAGCCGGAGGAATGTGCTGTTTGATTTGATCAGACAACCATTAAGAAGTACGGCCTACATATCTGTCATCAAAAAGCTTCGGTAATGTCTCTCTTTCTAGCAATAATTGGTAGAAGGATTAGAGGCGGGGTGAGGAAACATTTTTTTTCCCACCCAGAGGTGGTAGAGATCTGGAACTTACTGTCTGAAAGGGTGGTAGAGGCAGAAACTCTCACCACATTTAAAAAATATTGGATACTACTTGAAGAGCCCGAAGGGACTATGGAGCAAGCGGAGGAAGATGGATTAAGTTGGGCAGCCCTTTTTCAATTAGGACTAATACGATGGGCTGAAAGGCCTTCTTCTGTGTCATAAATTTTTAATGATTCTATGAACCTCTCTGTCCAGTGTGCAGAGACTCTGGGACATCCCCCCCCCCGCTGCCAACAAGGCCCCAAAATCTTGGAAAACGCTCCTCAACATATTCCGAGATCCCTGAGGCACATCCCAGGACTCCCAATAGTAATAAATCAGTAATAAATAATTTGGGAATACTATTTGGCATAATACCCCTGCTGTTATAAAACCTCTGAATCACTCTGAACACTGCCATGACTGATTTGTAGTTTGTTAACATCTTGAAATTCAGTGTTTGAGAAAATTGCATGAGAAGAATGCAAATATAAGAAATTTGCATTCTACTACTTGAAAAAAAGGTCATAAATTGTAATTTGCACATTGAGTGGCAGATCCCAGGTCCATCTAATAATAGCTAATGGATGTTCAGCAAGATAAGTTTTCAGAGAAGAATCTGTCACAGCGTGACCATGCAATAGGATCAACTGCATAAAAGCAAATGTGGAAGGAAAGATTGGTCTTCTCAAAGAAAAAGTTACATAGAAAATTTTCAAAGCAGAACATGGGAGTTCTACCCCATTGTCCTGGCAAAAAACTTATCCCTAAATCAACACCACTTAAAAAAAACAGCCCAGGTTATCTGATCATTATCAGATGTTATTCTGGGTGCTTGCTGTGCACAAATTGGCTGTGGTGTTTTCTCCAACACTGACTGCACTTCAAAAAGCACTTCATGCGGTGAAGTGCTCTCAGGTGTCCTAAGGCTGTGGAAGATGCTGAATAAAAGCAAATCCTTTTTCCCTTCTTGGAAGACTCAGTAAAAATCCTGAGATGTTCAAGGCCCACTGGGGACTTGTGTACATAATCTAGGCTAACATGGAGTCCTGGGGGAGTGCTGCCTTTCAGATGACATGTTAAACCAAAGTTTTGTCTGCCTGCTCAGGTGGGTGTGAAAGATCCCACAATACTATATGAAGAAGAGCAGGGGACCCTAGTGCTCTGACTTAACGTTCCTCCATCAAACAACATCGGCAAAACCAGATCATCAATATGTGTGCGGGGCCTTTGATAAGAGTAAAGTGCCTGCTGTGTTTACCTATAAAAAATAACAGCACTTCATAAATAAATCTTTGGTTATAAAGCAAAGAAAGGTAGGAGTAGCATTTGTATAGTGCTTTTAATGACCTTAGGACATCCCATAATGTTTTACAATCTATTGAATACTTTTTAAAATGTGGCCACTGTTGTAATGTAGGAACTGCAGCAGCTAATTCAAGTACAGCGAGCTCCCACAAACAGTAACATGGTAATAACCAGACCATCTGTTTTAGTGATGTTAGTTGAAAGATAAATATTGGCCAGAACAGCAAGGGGAACTTTGCTCTTCTTTGAATAGTGCCAAGGATTCCTTTAAGGCAAGCAGGGCATTAGTTTAAAGTCTCATCTGAAAGATAGCACCTCTGACAGTGCAGCATTCCCTCAATCCTGTATTGAAGTGTCAGTCTGGATTCTGTGCTCAAGTCTCTAGAATGGGACTTGACGCAGCAGATGAGAATACTATCCACTGAGCTGCAGCTAACACTTGGCGATGTTCCTGACAACATGATAAAGTGCAATGGTAGTTGAAGATCTTTTTATATCCTCCATGATTTGTCCTTTCAGTTTTCACGGCCACAGCCATGGACAATCAGTGTCTGCGAGTTATTTGACCACAGGTGGCTTTACAACAGAGCTTCATCCCGACTTCAACCAAAGTCAACACAAGCAGTTTGTGCACACGAGTCAGTAGTAGTGATCAGGACTAGGTGTAAGGAACAGGTGTAAGGACCAATTTACAGCTCTTAAAGGAAAATTATGTACTTTCAAGAAGAATTGGAAAGATCTGTAAACAGAAGTGTGAATCAGACACCAAGGCTGAAGATGAAAAAAATCAGTTGTGGTACAAGTATACAGGCTTTACCTATGATTGGTTGGCTGTGCACATGATATATTTTATATCTCAGATCTATGCAGTGATGACACACCAGTATATATGTGTGTAGCAACTTCATTCACAGTGTTTTAAAATGTCTACTCAATGTTTCGACTCTGGCTTCCGGCTCTTTCCACAGCTTTGTTTACTTTTCCCTGAGTTCACACCCAGGCTTAACCAATCAAGCACAGTAGGTATCACTAATACACAGATCCACATAATCAAACACAGAATAATTAAACACTACAGTGCAGAACAGCGTATGATGTATGAATTTAGATAGGGTAACTTTGTCCATTAAATTAATATACACTCCATGTAAAAATAGAACATTAATTTCTTTGTGGGGTGAAGCCTCAGTAATATAAATAACTGTCTGCATTCATGTTGTCCCTTCTCACAAGATGGAACTATCGGAACGTTCTGTACACACTGAAATACTTTCACAATGCAGGGATTGCCACAGGGCCTGGCCTCCCTTTGGTTCTTTCTATTTTCATTTCAAAAATAATCATTTGTCCACGTAGAAGTTATCTTGCAAAGATCACAACGCACTGTCCTCTCAGCCTTGCATTATCCATCAGTGCAGCAATATGTTAGCAAACGTAACAACACGTTTGACTCATTTGTCACGACTCTCCTCTCTAAATGCGAAGGTCATATGTTCAAGCCTTACCATAGAACTAGGGACATTTCAGCGTGGTATGAGGCAGCGCTTTATAATTGGAGGTGGTGTTTTATGGCTGGGAACCTGAATTTTTGACTAGCTATTCATGTGGATATTAAAGACCCCAAGGCAGGCTTCTGGTTAACACTCCTCCTTCAACCATAAACTGATTCAGTTCGCTGGGAGTGAGGCATTTGGAACACTCTGAGGACATGATGATACACTCTATCAATTAAGTTCTTTCTTTCATTAAAGGTAATTGGCAATACAAATTATAAAGCAATTATCATTACATTGTTCATCTTGGAAACACTTTACCTCTTAAATGTAGAAAATCCATGATGAAACTGAACGTAGAGCACACCCTAACTGAAAAGCAAATTGAATCACAGATGGCCCATGTTGGCCACAGCTGTTGTGTGAGGAGCAGCTTACAGGAAAGAATGTCAACACTCATTCTTTGTGTGTCATACAGCATATCTGGAAATTGGGAATTCAGCCCCTTCCCATTTCAAATCAGGAACAATGCGGAAGCTTTCAATTCTGGATCCTGAAAATCAGAATTCCATAATGATCCAAGTGCTGATTCCTAGATTGTTCGGGGAGAGAAAAGATCTTTGAGGGGCTGAATGGCCTGCACCTCTTCCTACATTCCCAACGCTGAACTGTAGTGTGGCTTTGAATAACAGACCCATTATCTCCAAAGATGATCAGATGAACATACAGAAATATGAATTAGGAGCAGGGGCCGACCACTCAGTTCCTCGAGCCTGCTCCGCCATTCAATAAGATGACTGATCTGATCGTAACCTCAACTCCACATTCCCGCCTACCCCCGATAACCTTTTATCCCCTTGCTTATCAAGAATCTATATATTTCTGCCTTAAAAATATTCAAAGGGCGGATATTACGCTGGCAGGATTTTACAGTCCCGCTGAGGCCAAGGGACTTTTGAATGGCTCACCACATTTTACAGCCCCACCCCCACCGGGATGGGGCTGTAAAATTCTACCTCTGCTTCCACCGCCCGTTGAGGAAGAGAGTTCCAAAGACTCACGACCCTCTGAGTGAAAAAAATTCTCCTCATCTCTGTCTTAAATAAGTGACTTATTTTTACACAGTGACCCCCTAGTTCTAGATTCTCCCACAAGAGGAAACATCCTCTATACAACCATCCTGTCAAGACCCCTCAGGATCTTAAAGGTTTCAATCAAGTTGCCTCTTAGTCTTCTAAACTCCAGTGGATACAAGCCTAGACTGTCCAACCAGTCCTCAGAAGCCAACCCGCCCATTCCATGTATTAGCCTAGTAAATCTTCTCTGAACTGCTTCCAATGTATTTACATCTTCCCTTAAATAAGGACACCAATATTGTACACAGTACTCCAGGTGTGGTCTCACCAATTCCCTATATAACTGAAGCATAACCTCCTTACTTTAGTATTCAATCCTCCTCGCAATAAATGAAAACATTTCTAATTACTTGCTGAACCTGCATACTAATATTTTGCAATTCATGCACTTGGACACCCGGATCCCTCTGTATCTCCTGCTCTGCAATCTCTCACCATTTAGATAATATGCTTATTTTTCATCCTTCCTGCCAAAATGGACAATTTCACATTTCCCACATTATCCACCATTTGCCAGGTCTTTGCCCACTCACTTAACCTATCTATATCCATTTTTAGCCTCCTTATATTTCTTTATGTCCTTACAATCAAATATAATGCCTTTGATAATGATATTGCAATTTTGTCACACAAACCTGAAACCAGAATGTAATTGACAAAGTCCTAAGGTTTGCAATCCTGGCACGCGTTGTGATGTTTCATTTGTCAATAGAAGTGTGCTCAATAATAATATCTTCCTCATTAGCTAAAGCAGTGAGTTAGAGCTTGAAAAAATGTTTAGGTGTTGAATTTTTGGTCCATTTTCTCTGAAAATTAAACGTAATTCTAGAAAAGATCCTAGTTGTTACAGAGATGACGGCAATATTGGAATTCCTGCAGTGTGGTTCCGTGAACTGCCCAGCATTGTAGAAGTCAGAGGCACAACACTGTCAACAATTGAGGATCCTTGTCTTCAGCATGGTCTTGTCAAGTTGCTTCTCTTGTGTCCACCAGGTTCAGGTTGGGCCTACTGGTATCACTCAATAAATTAAATCATAAAACTGGAAGTGGACTGACAAAAAGTTACCTCATAAAGATATTGGTGGAACAAAGATCATGAGGTACATCAATGCTCACCCCATGCACCAAATCCATGGCCTTGGATTTTACCTCCAGTGGGAGTGTTGGGGAGAGGAGGCTGCTGGGTTGGATAGGTGGGTGTATGGGTCAGTTAGAAACTCATCCACTGCAGCAGCAAACAGGTCCTGGGCCTCCCTGACATGCCCAGGGCCAATGTCCAGTCAAAATACTGCTCTTTCCTCGGTAAGAACTTGAGCAGTGACAGCACACGGCTGTACTCATGTACACATGGGTAGTGGACAATCTCACCCTCCCTCAGTGCCTGTTGAAACACTCCTGGTGGTGCCAGTGCACTCCTGGTTTTCTGAGATGTGCTGTCAATGGGCAATGTAACTTCAGAAATTATCAGAGTTAGGTTTCAGATGAGATGACGCCTTGTGTGCCTGTTCAGTTTTCCCAGTAATTGGGGAAATATTCCTTCTTTAACCAACGCCACCATCTCATCTGCTTTTGTGGCATCTTGCTGTTTGTAAATCAGCTGCTGTGTTTGCTATATAACAGTGACTGCACTTCAAGGAGTAATTCATTGATTCGCCACCTTCAACATTCACTCCCTCCACCACTGAGGCACAGTGGCAGCAGTGTGTACCATCTACAAGAAGCACTGCAACAACTCACCAAGGCTCCTTAGTCAGCACCTTCCAAACCTAAGACCTCTACCACCTAGAAGGACAAGGGCAGCAGATGCATTGGAACATCATCTGGAAGTTCCCCTCCAAGCCACTCACCATCCTGACTTGGAAATATATCACCGTTCCTTCACTGTCGCTGGGTCAAAATCTTGGAACTCCCTCCCTAACTGCACTATGGGTGTACCTACACCACATGGACTGCAGCGGTTCATAGATGTGGCTCACTCCCACCACCTTCTCAAGGGTAATTAGGGATGGGAAACAAATAGTGGATTAGCCAAAAAATAAAAAACGTTTCTTTAATTATGGAATGCTTTCAGGCATTTTGGTGAGCCATGCAAATTCTTTCTTTAGTCATGCATAGGAAGTAGAAAACAAAAATAACTGATATACAGAAGGAATGAAAAGATTGGTGTATAAAGCTAATCTATAAATTTGTATTGGAAGGTCTTGTGGCATAATGGGTAGTGTCCCTGCCTCTGAGCCATAAGCTCTGGGGACAAGTCCCACTCCAGGACTTGTTGACCATAGAAAGTATGTTGATAATGTGGCCAAACAATTTGCTTATCAACCTGCAAATCCTTCCAATATATCTATGGCAGATGGTGAGAGAGTCTCCTAGTCAGCCATGCTTCATGTGGAGTGATGTTCATCAACCTGTTTCAGGGAAAAAAATATGCAATGGAAACAGATGTAAGCACATGTTTTGTCTGCCTCGTGTGCCAGTAGGCACATGAGAAAAGCAAGGAAAGAAGGGGAGGACTCCTTCCAACACATCCACAATATTGCCCAAAGGGAAAAAGAAGTGTGTGTGATGATTCAAAACAAATGAACAATGTAGATTTGTAGAACAAACCAAGCTATTTCTACAGGAAGTGTACACTTGCTCATCAGTACATGAGCCATCACGATAAATGTCAGCATAGTATCAGGCATAAGTTACCCAGATGAGACATTAAACCAAGACCCCCATCTACCCTCTTAAATGGATGTATAGGATTGTGAATTCTTGACCCCAGAGTATAAAGTTGAGCACATTTGAGACTGAGATGTATAGAATTTTGGACGCTAAGGAATTTGAAGGATATGGGGATAGGTAGGAAAGTAGAGTTCAGATAAATATAAAAACAGAAAGTGCTGGAAAAATTTAGCAGGTCTGGCAGCATCCGTGGGGAAAGAAACATAGTTAATTTTTTGAGTCCAACATGACTCCTCTTTAGAACTGAAGAGAGGTAGGGATGTGATGGGTTTTATGCTGTTCAAAAACGGGGGAGGGCTAAGTGGAACAAAAGAGGTCAGGGATAGGTTAGAGGGCAGGAGAGATAACTGACAAAGATGGCATGGAACACAAGGCAAAGGAAGTGGTAATGATAGTGCTAAAGATACAAAGCATTAGTCCAGAGAAGGTGTCAATAGCAGAATAAAGATCAGCACTGTCTGAAAGCAAAATAGCAGAATGTGTGAATAGCAGAATAAAGGTCAGTGCTGTCTGAAATTAAAAAAGGAAACAAGATACAGACTGGCACTTGGTGGAAAAAAATTCAAAATGGAAGACAGATTTCCTGATCTGAAATTGTTGAACTCGATGTTGAGTCCAGAAGGCTGTAAAGTGCCTAATCAGGAGATGAGATGCTATTCCTCCAGTTTGCATTGAGGTAGAAGATCTGTCATGATCTTATTGAGTAGCACAGCAGGATTGAAGGGTCATATGGCCTGCCCCTGCTCCTGTTTCTTAATCTTTTTAACGTAAAAGATCCCATGGCATTATATCAAAGGACAGGGAAGTTCTCCCCTCTGTTTTGGCCAGTACCTATCCTAAAAGACCAATGCCTAAAAGAGATTAAGTTCTTTCATTTATCTCTATGCAGTGTGTGGGAGCTTGCCTTGCACAAATTGGCTTCCCCATTTCTGACATTACAACAGTGAGTGCATTTTAAAAGCTACAGTAAAACACTTTGCCACATCCTGAATTCATGAAAGACGTTAAATAAATACAAATCCTTCTTACTTTGTTCATCAGTGTTTAAAGCTTTTCCCATATGATCATAAGGGTTTCTAACTGACAATAGCTCTTCTTCAGAAGAGGAAATAAAAGAAAATATTGGACAGGTGACAATAGGGTTGACAAAGGATTAAAGCCAGGTATTGCTGAAAAAAGAGACATACTATCAAAGCTTTTCATCTTGCAATCATCAGACAGCTGCACAAGATAAACCAACAGGAGAGGGAACAACAATTTATACTGCATGAGAAGAGAGTGCTGTTAACTGCCAAGCTTTTGTTTCAAATTCAAATCAGGCAGGTCAACTTTATGGGAGCCATGGTGTAGGTGGCACCGTGCACCTTGACATTATAACAATTCCTCATAGGATCATCACCCACCACACAAGCCAGATGATGTAATGAAGGGTTCACTCATTGGCAAACTGATATCACCAAGGGATTATTCTGAGAATCTTGTAGAGAATAAATGAAAGCTGAGTTATACAGAAACCCTTCTTGACATGCCTCAGGATGTAGAGGAGTTAGAAAAGGCTTTCAGGCAGAGGTGTATTGAGTTCACTTAATCTCACTGCTCCGCATGTGAGGTGTCCTATATCTCGAGCAGTCTGAATGGTATGGGTCAGGCTATAGAGAAAGGCATTTCCAGTCTGAGGACTGAGGTGCTCCAAACGTCCCAGGATTTGCTGTGTGCTAGAATGACTGCAGTGAACGAGAACTTAAGCATAGCATATGCATCTCACATAGCTGTGTAAGTCTTGTGAAAGTAAACTGTAGAAAGCTGTGGTGGCTGGTTTCTGAGCTACACTGCAAATGGCCCTTCAGCAAGGATTGTGAAGTGTTGCGCTGTGCTGCTGCACATCAGTGTGGTTTGTCTTCCCATTCCTTCCATCAGTCAGTACAACTCGTGGTCAGTGGGATACACCAGTTGGCTCATGTTAAAGCCAGGTGCCAAGACTAAGCTACCAAAATATCAGCAGAACAGTCCAAATTCCTTGGATGTCAGATGATAGCTCCTGGGAAACTGCCACTAGAGTTGGAGGACTCCAACCCATTGGAACGTAGCAACATTGGGAACAGGAGTTAACCAATCAACCCTTGGAGCCTGCTCGTTACTCAATGAGTCAGTCACTCTGACTCGCAACTCCATGCCCCTGTCTTCCATCCATGTCTCTTGATGCCCTTCCCAAGAAAAATGTTTCTCTCAGTCTTGAAAGCTCCAAATATCCCCCAGCATCTACAATCGTTTGGCAAAAGAGAGCTGCATATTTCTACTACTCTGTGAAAAAGTGCTTTCAGATTTTGCTCTTGAATGGCCAAGATCAAATCTTAAGATTATGCCGGTTCAAAGGACATCACCATTTACTCTCTCACACACACCTTCATTGTCCTCATCCTGTCCATGGGACCACTCACCACCCACACATGACAGGCATCCTTATCACCTGGCCTAGCAGGCAACCTGCTTACACTCTCTCCATCTCTATTCATGCAGGATAAGCTGGCACATAACAACAGGGGGAGGTCGCAAACTGGTGACAGAATGCCTGAAATCAAGCTCATTATGGACTTTGAAAACAGGGCCATCCAGCTGGCCGGCGAGAATCTGGATCGTTCCTGTGCCGACGGTGAGGTCGGTGGTCTCTACCAAGTGAGGATCCAGCAGTGCAACATCCACAGACAACCATGCTGTGAGTGATGTGTCCTCTTTCACAGGCCACTGCCATGCATTAATTATCTCCCCTTGCTTTCGCAGGCACATCTGCCAAACAGCTGACAGAGTCCATGACCTAGGGCCTCAAATCAAGGCCTGAAGAGGAATCTGGAGATACCCTCCCTGAAATCTCGTCACAGTGCTCACCCACGGCCTCCACCAGCGCAAAGACACACACTTCGGCATGACCTAGGTTTAGAATAGACCCGGGATCACAATCTGGTGAGCACATCGCACTGTCTGATCCACAGCAGGTGGCAGCAGGGACTTCCCAGGTCCCTGGCACTCGTAGGGCTGCTGGAGGCCAGAAATTTTCTGAGCCCAAGTCAGGTGACGAGCCTCTAGGCTCGGTCATACCTCAGTTGTTGGAGCTGCAAAGGCAAGCTAGGAAACATCAGGAAGGGATGCACTCCTCAGATCGCAAGGCACAATGGAGGAGTTAGTACGCCTTCAGGCTGAGGTGATAGCACTGACATTGCAACGCACCGAGGTAAACAATGGGAGGGTGGTAGCCACCATGGAGACCTTAGTCCAGGACGTCACTCCTACACTGCTGCGCGGGCTTAACTCCATCGCTGATGCCATAGTTGGCGTCCAACAGTGTCAATGCGAGAGGGGTGCGGGGCAGCTTGATCTCACTCCAGCTTTCCCTTCTCCTCAAGGAGTCAGCCTGTGGCCCTCAGGCACCCATAGGGAGGAGGATCAGCAGATGTACACCCCAGGGCCGTCAACCCAGGTGACTCCAAGAATGTCCGGCCCATTCAAATCCCCTCTTCCTGTGACCTCAGCAGCTCCAGCTCCACAGGCTGAGGAGGGTGCCACTGCCACACAGCAGGACCCCAAAAGCAGGCCAGGGTCCTCCAAGTCTCGGCCCTCCAGAGGACGCCCGCCAAGGTCATCACAGACAGAGCGTCACAGTCAGCAGGCTGCCTCCACCTCTGCTGTGGATGCCCGGGGAGCACCAAGACGTGGCAGCAGGGTTAGGAAAGTTATGGAGATCTAGTTGCACAGCCTGGGCATGGGTATTAATCACTTGTACATAATGTTCACTATTGTCAATAGACTCCCAACAATATCTTTCTGCCTGTGGCCCCTTGTTCTGAGGAGCAGTGTTCTTGTCACTCAGATGTGAAACCTTTCTGCACAAGATAAAGGCAGGCGTCTCAGTCCAGGGCCTCTTCCCTGTGCTCTGTGCAGCCTTCAGACCACAGTGATGGTCCAGCCTCACACTCCCTGGAAACATTACTGATGCTTGCACCTCGGCAGTGCTGGTCATTGCTGCCAGAATGTAGTGGGCAGGTGCCACAGAGTTCTCTCATTCTCTCTGTGTGCTCTCAGCACCTTTAAGATGGGGCTGGCCCCCATCACACCAGCATCTGTGACCAGTGATGCTGTGCTCCTGAAGGGGTCAGGTGCTGAAGGTGGACAAAGGATCAGACGATTCTAAAGTTTCATGGCTGCGTCTCTATGATATGACCCTGATCACGGAGCCTGAGCGAGCTGCCCTCGGCCAGACAGGAGTCAGACATTTTCAGAGGCTTTGTGAAGATTTATGGAGTGTCCTCAATGCATGTCGTCATCATCCTCCTGCAATTGGGCGACTATTAGGGCCTCCGCTGCATCTCTATGACAGGAGCATTCTCACAGAGGGTATTTGAACTGCCATAAGCCAAACTGGAGTTAAATATTCACAGATGTAATGTGAGGATCTACGGGGACACCTCACTATATGTCGTCATCATCCTCCACAAATCTAGCAGCTAAGAGGGCCTCCCGAGCACGCCTGTCTCGTCTCGCCAGTGCGGGGGCCTCATCCCTATCATCGTCACCTCAGGGACCTCCTCACCCTCAGCCCCCTCAGTGTCCTCCTCATCGGAGGAGATGTGCAGCTCCTCCATCTCCTCCTCAGTCAGTTCGTCTCCCCGTTGCAGCGCCAGGTTGTAAAGGGCGCAGTAGGCGATGATGATGTGTGACACCCTCTGCGGACTGTATTGCAGGGCTCCACCAGACCGGTCCAGGCACTGGAACCTCATCTTCAGCATCCCAATGGTCTGCTCCACCAAGGTGCGAGCTTCAGCATGAGCCTCATTATAGCGTCGCTCTGCTGCAGTCTGAGGCTGCCACACGGGTGTCATCAGCCATGTCCCCCTTGTCCCCGAGGAGCCAACTCTGCAGCCTCTGTGGACCCTGGAAGATGTCAGGGATCTGTGACCGATTGAGGAGGTAGGAGTCGTGCACACTCCCTGGAAACCGTGCACACTCCTGCAGGATGCGTTTGTGGTGGTCGCACACCAGCTGCGCATTCAGCGAATGGAACCTCTTGTTCACGTGTATTGTGATGGAGATCTGAGTGCCACATGAGTGCAGTCAAGTGCACCCTGCACCTGTGGGAAATTTGAGATCAGGGCAAATCCAATCATTCTTGCATCCTGGCAATCCGGGTCCCGGGGCTAAAGGCACACAGTTGTGTGCCATGGAGAAGATGGCATCTGTGACTTCATGGATGCATTTGTGGGTGGAGGATTGTGAGATCCCACAGAGGTCACCTGTGTAGCCCTGAAAGGAGCCACTAGTGGAGAAATTGAGTACCGTGGTTACTTTCGTGGCCACTGGCACTGGATGCCCTCCATGTCCCCGTGGCTCCAAATCCTGCAGTAGCTGGCAGATGTGACCGACCAGGTCCCTAGACATGCGCAGTCTTCAGTGACACTGGTTCTCGGTCATCTGCAGGAACGAAAGGCGGCGTCTACAGACCCTGGGTCTAGCTAGGTGCCGGCCTGTGATGGCTCGCTGTGGCTCTTGGGTGGCATGTGACGGCCCCTTAATACTTACCGGAGAGCGCTGGCCACCACTTGGATGGCCAGAGATTAGTGCGCTGCAGGGCTGCCCTTGCCCCCCCTGCCACCAGTCGCCTCAACGACAGGGCTGCCCTTAACTCCGACCCCCTGGCGTCCCTGAAGCTTGAAGTCCAACAGGCGACCCTGGAGAGCGCTGCACAACATTTCTGTGCACTCAACCCCGAGTTCCCCTTAAAGTGCAGGCTGCCAAGTGCACGCCTTTTATGTGCTATTGTGAAACACATCGGCGTGCTTTCCCACCGACGTGGATGGATGATCCAGCAGTGGGGGGGAGGGGCTGATTCCAGTGGGTTGGCCTGATAATGTTATGCAGATGTATTACAATGAGGTTCCCTACCTCCGATGGGGGAAAACGCGGCCCGTCATTGACGGGCAGAGCGGATAATCACAAACTGGTCTCCCACCATTGTAAAACTGATCACGCCATATTGTCTGCTCACGCCACCGAACATGCACAACGCCAGCGGGCATGAAAAATTATACCCTTCCTAATCTACCCTATTAAATCCTTATAGCATCTTAAACACTTTGATCAGATCACCTCTGAATCTTCTAAACTCAAGGGAACTCAAGCCGATTGTCTGCAACCTCTACTTACAGTTGAATCTTCTAAGCCTCAGTGTCATTCTAAAAGTAAATGTGGGCAATTTACGCCCACCGTCTCTGACTAAATCCTGAAGCATCACAGAAACTAGAGATGGGTTAGGGAGAACAAGATGATATAAAAACAGAGTAAAGTCATCTCACCCATTTTGTGCACATAAATCTATTGATATGAATATATGCGGTCACCTCGTCACAGATATATTCATACTCTGTATTTGGAAGAGGTGCAGCAGAGGGGGTTAATTGGCTTCGTTTTCCTGGGGTTTTCCCATAGCTCCCCCTTTAATGTTAAGGCAAACGAGTGGCAGATCCCTGGTGAGCATTTCCTCTCATAATGACAGGTGCAGGACTGGCACAGCGAGGTACATGTTAATGCACAATGGATGTTGTCACTGACTGCCACATACTGTATATGCCTGTTGTGTAAAGGCCAAGTAATATCAGCTGATTATTGATCAGTTCTGTAGAGGCACAGGGTGTCAGTGAGCACAGGGATTAGGCACTATGACCTGTGCATAAGAACAAATGTTGCAGATTCACAGCCCATCGGAAGATGGCATCAATGAACTGATCAAGTTACTCCTGGCGATTGGGCCAAGAGATACAAATGCTGGAAAATACTAGGCAGGAAAAAGAATGATTGGTCTACATAGCCCATCCCAAAGAGTTGTGATACCTAGTGTACCATGATAGACACTTCCTACCCACCTAGAGCCATGGAATCTCCTGGGAGGAGCACCAAAACCGACAGAGGGAAAGAAAACCGGAAAATTCATTTCCAACCCCTGTCAAGCTTCTTGAGTGTTGTTGGAGCTGGGCTCATCCAGGCGAGTGAAGAGTATTCCATCACATTCCTGAATTGTGCCTTGTGGATGGTGGACAGGCTTTGGGGAGTCATGAAGTGAGTTACTCATCACAGGATTCCTAGCCTCTGACCTGCTCTTGTAGCCACAATATTTATATGGCTAGTCCAGTTCAGTTTCTGGTCAGTGGTAACCATCAGGTTGTTGGTAGTGGGTGACCCAGTGATGGTAATGTTGTTGAATGTCAAAGAGAGATAACTAGATTCCTTTTGCAATTGGCGATTGCCCAGTACTTTTGCAGTGCTTAGGTTACTTGCCACTTATCAGCCCAAGACATAATTTGGTTCAGGTCTTGCTGTATGCAGACATGGACTGCTTGAGTATCTGAGAGTTGCAAATGGAACTGAACATTCTGTACACCAGCAAACATCCCTAACTCTGATCTCGTGATGGAGGGAAGGTCATTGATGAAGCAGCTGAGAATTGTTGGGTCAAGGATAGGGCCCTGAAGAACTTTTGCAGCAATATCCTGGGGCTAAGACGATTGGCCTCCAACAGCCACAACCATTTTCATATGTGTCAGGTATGACTCCAATCAGTGGAGAGATTTCCAGAATTTCCATCGGCTTCAATTTTGCCATCCATCACTTTGCTAATGGTTGAGAATAGGTTGATGGACCAGTAATTGGCCGGGTTGGATTTGTCTTGTTTATTGTGCACAGCACAGACCAGAGCAACTTTCCACATTGCTGGGTAAGTGCCAGTATTGTAGATGTGTTGGAACAGCTTGGCTAAGGGCACAGCTAGTTCTGGAGCATAAGTCTTCAGTACTATAGTTTGTCAGGGCCTATAGCCTTTGCAGTATCCAGTGACTTCAGCTGTTTCTGGATACCACATGGAGTGAATCAAATTGGCTGAAGACTGGCATCTGTGATGCTGGGGACCTCCGGAGGAGGCCGAGATGGATCATCCACTTTACAGTTCTGGTTGAAGACAGTTGCAAAGATATACTTGCCATAGAGGGATTGCAATGAAGGTTCATTGTATTAATTCCATGGATGGAGGGATTGTCCTCTGAGGAAAGATTAAATAGACTTCTTATTGAACCAGGGTTGATCCCTTGGCTTGATGGTAATTGTAGAGTGGGGGATATGCTAGGCCATGAGGTTACAGATTGTGTTCGAGTACAATTCTGCTGCTGCTGATGGCCCACAGCGCTTCACGAATGCCCAATTTTGAGCAGCTAAAGCTGTTCTGAATCTATCTAATTTAACATGGTGATAGCACCACACAACATGATGGAGGATCTCCTCAGTGTGAAGAGAGGACCTTTTCTCCACAAGGACTGTGCGGTGGTCACTCCTACCAATACTATCATGGACAGATGCATCTGTGACTGGTAGGTTGGTGAGGGTGAGGTCAAGTAGGTTTTCTCTCTTGTTGGTTCTCTCACCACCTGCTGTTGGCCCAGTCTGGCAGAACTGTCCTTCTCGGTCAGCTCGGTCAATGGTAATTCAACAGAGCGACTCTTGGCAGTTGACATTGAAGTCGCCCACCAACAGCTTATTCTGTGCCCTTGCTACCCTCGGTGCTTCTTCCAAGTGCTGTGCAACATGGAGGAGCTCTGATTCATTAGCTGAGGGAGCGCGGTAAGTATAATCAGCAAGACATTTCCTTGCCCATGTTTGGTCTGATGCTTTGAGACGTCATAGATCTGGATCAATGTTGAGGACTCCCAGGGCCACTCACTCTGGTGTGTATACCATTATGCCTTCACCTCTGGTGGATCTGTCCTGCTCGTGGACGTACAAAAAGATGATGATGGAGAAGCCTGGGACATTGGCTGTAAGATGCGACTTGCTGAATATGACTATGTCACGTTGTTGCATGACTTTGAGAATGCAGTCTAAATTTTGGCACAAGTCCCCAGACGTTAGTGAGCAGACCTTGCAGGGTCCACTGGACAGGGTGTGCCTTTTTCATTTTTGGTGCCTAGGTACATGCCAGTTGGTCTGTCCGGTTTTATTCGTCTTATACCTTTTTTGTCGTGATCTGGTACAACTGGTGGCTTGCTAGGCCATTTCAAAGGGCAATTCAGTGAGTCTGGAGTCACATGAAGGCCAGACCAGGAAAAGGCAGCAAATTTCCTTCCCTAAAGGACATTTATGAATTTTATGTTTTCTTACAACAATCTAGCAGTTTCATGATCACATCACTGATTTCTTTATGTATGTTTTAATTCTTTGATGGAATGTGAGCATCACTGGCTAGGGCAACATTTATTGCCCATCCCTAATTGCCCTTGAGAAGATGGTGGTGAGCTGCCTTCTTGTGTACACCCACAGAGCTGTTAGGAAGGGAGTTCCAGTATTTTGACCCAGCGACAGTGAAGGAGTGGTGATATATTTCCAAGTCAGGATGGTGACTGGCTTGGAGGGGATCTTCCAGGTGGTGGTGTTCCCATCTATCTGCTGCCCTTATCCTTCTAGATGGTAGCAGTCATGGGTTTGAAAGGTGCTGTCTAAGGAGCCTTGGTGAATTCCTGCAGTGCTTCTTGTAGATGGTACACACTGCTGCTATTGTACATCGGTGGTGGAGGGAGTGAATGTTTAAGGTGGTGGATGGGATGCTGATCAAGCGGCTGCTTTGTCCTGGATGGTGTCGAGCTTCTCGAGTGTAGTTGGAGCTGCACTCATCCAGGCAAGTGAACAGTATTCCATCACATAAGCTCTGAAGAAGAACTCAAAACATTAACTCCGTTTTTCTCTCCACAGATGCTGTTAGACTTGCTGAGTTTTTCCAGGATTTTCTGTTTTTGTTCCATCACACTCCTGACTTGTGTCTTGTAGATGGTGGACAGGCTTTGGGAAGTCAGGAGGTGAGTTACTCACCACAGAATTCCTAGCCTCTGACCTGCTCTTGTAGCCACAGTATTCATATGGCTAGTCCAGTTCAGTTTCTGTTCAATGGTAACACCCAGGATGTTGACAGTGGGGGATTCAGTGATGGTAATGCCATTGAACATCAAGGGACGATGATTGGATCTCTATTGTTGGAGATGGTAATTGCCTGGTACTTGTGTGGCATGAAGGATACTTGCCACTTGTCAGCCTAGGCCTGTCTGCTGTTCAGGCATTCCTGCATTTGGAAATGGACAGCTTCAGTATCTGAGGAGTCGTGAATGGTGCTGAACATTGTGCAATCATCAACGAACATCCCCACTTCTGACCTTATTATGGAAGGAAGGTCATTGATAAAACAGCTGAAGATGGCTGGGCCAAGGAACTCCTGTAGTGAAGTCCTCGAACTGAGATGATTGACCTCCAACAACCACAACCATCGTCCTTTGTGCTAGGTGTGACTCCAACCAGCAGAGTTTTCCCCTGATTCCCATTGACGCCAGTTTTGCTAGGGCTCCTTGGTGCCAAACCTGGTCAAATACTGCCTTGATGTCAAACTCAGTCACTCTCACCTCACCTCTTGAGTTCAGCTCTTTTGTCTATGTTTTGCATTGAGGCTGTACTGTGGTTGGGAGCTGAGTGGCCCTGGCAGAACCTGAACTGAGCATCAGTGAACAGGTTATTGCTGAGTAAGTGCTGCTTGATAGCACTATTGATGACCCCTTCCATTGCTTTACTTATGATCGAGAGTAGACTGATGGGCGGTAATTGACCGGGTTGGATTTGTCCTGCTTACTTGGGCAATTTTTCACATAGCCGGGTAGATGCCAGTGTTGTAGCTGTACTGGAACAGCTTGGCTAGGGGTGCGGCAAGTTTTGGAGCACAAGTCTTCAGTACTATTCTGGAATATTGTCAGGGCCCATAGCCTTTGCAGTATTCAGTGCCTTCAGCCGTTTCTTGATATCACGTGGAGCGAATCAAATTGGCTGAAGGCTGTGATGCTGGGGACCTCCGGAGGAGGCCGAGATGGGTCATCCACTTGGCACTTCTAGCTGAAGATTGTTATGAATGCTTCAGCTTTATCTTTTGCACTGATATGCATTATTGAGGATGGAGATATTTGTGGAGCCTCGTCCTCCAGTTAGTTGTTTAAATGTCTACCACCATTCTCGACAGGATGTGGCGGGACTGCAGCCATGAATGGTGGTGGATTTCCTTTTATCCCAGATTTATTTAATTAACTGAATTTCAAATTCCCAGCTGCTATGGAGAGATTTGAATTCATGTCTCAGAAGCAATATTCCAGGCATCTGGATTATTAATCCAGTAATATAAACATTCAGCTATTGTACCAGTAGAATTGAATTTAAAGGAATGGGGGATAATTAGGGCATAGTGTTACCATAAGGTAAATGCCTTTAGTAAGGCTCAGAAAACATTTCAACCTATGTCAGCCATCGCTCAGCTGCATGCACACTCACCTCTGAGTCAAAGGGTTCTAGTTCAGATCCCACTTCAGGGCTTGAGCACAAAAATCAAGGCTGAGACTCTTGACAGTACTGAGGGAGCACTGCACTGTTGAGGGTGCTGCGTTTCAGATGAGATGTTGAACCGAACACCCATGTTCATTGCTTTATGGCTGAACATGGGGGATATGAACTGACGGCCAGAAAAGTAGGGAAGAAAAACCCATGTGGCACAGCTCAGGGAAGACCATTGCCCTGAGGAACAAGAGCTGGCAGGGCCCCAGGAAGATCCAGATGCTGCTGAGGAGGGCCCAAATCTACAAAGGTGTTTGGCATGGCCAAGGGTCTGCAGAAGATGGAGCTCATACATGGAGATAAGTGAAAGGTAGTACCACAGATGCCTTTGCTTGTCTAAGGGTGTGGTAGCTCATATTTGCTACATTCACCGTGAGCAACTCATGCCGCACAACTTGGAAGGCATCCCATGTTGATGGCTCTGAAGATTACTGCTGCACTGAACTTTTTTGCCTGTGGACCCTTCCAGGAGGGCTCCACTGGGCACCTTTGCGGACTCTCACAATCGGCGACACACGAATGCATAAGGGGAGTGACTGGTGCCCTTTTCAATAAAGGTGACCATTACGTGCAGTCCCATATGGATGAAGCAAGCCAGGCTGCCAGAGTTATGAGATTTTCTGCAATCTCAGGCTTCCCACAAGAACAGGGTGCCATCAACTGTACACATGTGGCCTTGAGAGCACCCTGGCAGCAGTCTGTGAGGTTCATTAATAGCAAAGGATTTCACTCTCTGAACGTCCAGCTAATTTGTGATTACAGGAAGCAGTTCCAGCATGTTTGTGCCAGGTACCCAAGGAGTTCACTTGTCTCATACATCTTGAGTCATTCCCAGGTGCCAGAGATATTTGCGGGAACTTGGCCCTTAGAGAGTTGACTCCTCGGTGTTAAAGGGTACCCCCCTAAGACATGGCTAATGATGCCTGTTCGTCACCCACAGAGTACATCTGAGAAGAGATACAATGCTGCACATTCAGCCACAAGGTCCTTAATGTAGACTATTGGCCTTTTAAAAGTGAGTTTCAGGTGTGGCTTTCCAATACTGGCCACAGAGAGTGTCCCGCATCATCGTTGTTTGCTACACCCTGCACAACCTAGTCGTGCAAAAGGGGGATGTGTTGCCGCTGGGAGGAATGGAGGAGCTAGACGTCTCCTCGGCCAAGAAGGATGTTGAAGGTGATGAATCTGAAGAGGGCGAGGATTCAGATGAGCCAGATGAGGATGTCATTGCATGGGCATGACACGGCAGAGGTGCCCATGGCAACCTCATAGCTACAGGATTCCAGAAGGATTAAGGTGAAGACAAGTTGTTACGAATGCACTTCTCTTCATGGTACAATGCATGGGACACAACAAGACCCCCATTGTCATCTTTAACATGTCATAAAAGGCCATCAATCTCACAATGATCATGGAGGAGGCATAAGTTACCTTCAATCCTAAGGAAGGTGGGATTAGAAAGGGCACCTGGATGTCCTCGGGCTGGCATGGACAAGATGGGACGAATGGCCTCCTTCTGTGCTGTAACTTTTCTATGGTTCTATGGTTCTAATGATGGGGTCCTCCTTGGAAGTCGCAGTAGCCTAGGGACCATGTGGCTGCTGTGGAATGTGCTTAGCACTCCACTAGTGTGCATACTTCAGTGTAGTGCAGTCCTTCCAACCATGGCGGCAATGAGACAGTGGTCATGATATCCTTCAAGAGGCAGAAACGTTATTGCACACACAGATGCACTCATGCCTGTGTGACAGCAGCTTAGCAAGGTGGCTCTAAGACAAAAAAACATTTGTCAATGGTTATCGCTTGACTGTCTCAAGAGGGAGCTACATCCAGACAGCACCATTTCTCCAAACGGCAGCTCTCGTGCATGATTAATGCAGAGGCCTCTTCTTGATATTGAGCCCAAGATGCCATGGGACATCAGGGCGCAGTGATCTGTTACACGACAGCATGCACCCAATGCTGGGAATTATGTTAGTTAGCATTGTCCTCACAGAGAGTGGATCAGCAGGACAGGCGTGTGATTATTGACAAACACTCATTGCCCTGCATTTGTCAGAAACCTGCCAAGTTTACATCCTGCAATGCCTTGGCATCTGGGAGAGGCATGGCCCAGTCAGTTTTGACAAAGCACTCAATGATAATTTATTCCCTTCATAGATACTGATGGGCACTCAGGAGATGTGCCATAGCATCGCTTTCATAGAATTACAGTCCCCGACATTGTCCACCTCACAAAGGCCAATCATTTCAGGAACCCTTAGACAATGAATGAACAGTAATGCCATGAATTACATAACGATTTGTGTTCTATGACTTCACAGAGGGGTTCTGTGAAGCACCACTAGGCAGCCATTCAGGAGCAAACTATGATCCTCTATGGATCATTGAACTATGAACATAGGACTTATGGTCTGTTCCTGCCCATAGGTTACATATATATCTGAGGATGACCATGCACTTCATGGAACTGAAAACCCTATGTTATCGGGCTCCCAGAATGTGGGGGGGTGGGGGTTGCGGGGGGTGAAATTAGGGGCAACATTATGTCAGTGTGTTAGTCCCCATCCGTGCAGCGGAACCTGGTCTCCAATTGTCTCGGCCATCGCTGCCATTCGACAAAGGCCTTGCTCCGTCAGGACCATGTGGTAGATGGCGTGCACTGGCTATACCATGTTAAAAAAATCCACGCACAGGCACCTTCCACCTGCTCAAAATGAACTTTGGGGCCTGGAACATCAGGACTCTCATGGTCAGCCCCAGCAGCGACAGACCAGGACATCATACCGTTATCGCAGGCCGAGAGCTCCAGTGCTACATCGGTATCGCGGCCCTCAGTGAGACACGGTGGGCACGAAAAGGCCAGCTCAAGGAGCAAGTTGGTGGATACACCTTCTTCTGGAAAGGTAAGTCAGAAGAGGATCATCGCCTCCACAGGGTTAGCTTCACCATAAAGAACAAACTCGTTGACGGTCTCGGCGAGCCCCCTTGTGGTATAACCAAACATCTGATGACCCTTCAGTTCACCCTAGCCCAGAAACAGTACACCACCACAGTTATCAGCATGTACACCCCAAACCTAAAAGCAACGGATAATGCCAGGGAGGAATTTTTTTCGGCCTTGATCACTTCTTGTCCCATATCCCAAAGGGAGACCAGATTCTCCTCAGTGATTTCAGTGTCAGTGTTGGGAGGGACACAAGCCTCTGGAAAGGTGTGATTGGCAAGGAAGGTGTAAGGAAAGCTAATACCAACGGAGTACTCCTTCTGACAAAATGCCTAGAACATGGTCTGATCATAACGAACACCCTATGTCGTGAGAGAGACGAACACAAGAGCCCATGGCAACACCCTCACTCCAGACATTGGTACCTACTCGGCTACGTCATCATCCGAGTGAGGGACCACAAGGATGTTCACATCACCTGTGCCATGACAGGAGCTGACTATCACCTAATCTGGGCTACTATCTCCATCAATCTGACCCAAAAACGGCAGCAGCAGCCGCAGTGCTGCCACAGGAATATCAATATCGATGGAGTCGAGGACTCTGTGAAGAAAGACTGAGCCAGTCAAGCAACTTGGCCACGCTCAACAAACAGGAACCACAGAATATCCACAGTGCCTGGTCTGCCCTTAAACCTACCATAATCAGCACCTGTTAGGATATTTGCTTCTCCGCTAGGAAACCTCAAGATTGGTTTGATGAGAATGGCCTAGAGATCCAGGAGTTACTAAATCGCAAGTGCAAGGCGTTCCTGAACTGGAAGCACCACCAAAATTTGAGGGAAAGAAAGCAGGTCGACAGACAAATGAAGGCCAAGGTCCAACAAAAAGCCCGTGATCTAAGGAACAGATGGTAGGTGGAAAGAGTGCAGGAAATACAGCAACTTGCCAACAACCATGACATGCGTGGATTCTTCAGTACAGTCAAGACCATTTACGGCCCGAGGACCCGGGGTCCTACCCCACTGAGAGCTCAGAATGGAGTGGTGCTTAGCAAGGACAGAGGAGCAGTCAGTGCTCATTGGAAGGAGCACATGAGTGCTCTTGACCACATTCCTCAGCATGCTGCCCACCACCACCTCAGCACAATCCCGGCCTGACATGGCCATCTAACAGCTAAGAACCATAATGCTGTGGCGCAGACGGAATCCCCGCCGGAATACTAAAATACGGCAGAGAAATACCCTTGGCACAAATGCATGACTTCATCGCCCTCATCTGGGCGGAGGAGTGCATGGCATGGGATCTCTGAGACACTGTAATTGTGACTGTCTTCAGAAAGGAGACAAGACCGACTGTGGTAACTACAGAGGGGGATATCCCTGCTGTCTGCCACAGGGAAGGTCATTGCAACAGCCCTTCTCAATTGCCTTCTCCCTGTGGCTGAAGAGCTCCCACCCGAGTCACAATGCAGATTCCATCCATCAAGAAGCACAGAGAAAGACAAGTCCAAGAAAAATGCAGAGAGCAACAGCAACTCTATTCATGGCCTTATTTGACCCCTCAAAGGCCTTTGACTCTATCAACCAGGAGGGATTATGGACAGTGCTCTGTAAATTTGGCTGCTCGCAAAAATTTGTCACCACCCTCCTCCGCCTGCTGCACGATGAGCATGCAAGCCATGGTCCTTACCAACGGACATGCCACAGGCCCAATACGAATACAAACTGGGGTCAAGCAAGGCTGTGCCATTGCACCAATGCTCTTTTCCATCTTTCTCGCCACAACACTCCACCCCATCTCCATGAAGCTGCCCGCTGGAGTGGAGCTACTCTACAGGACGAGCGGGAAACTATGCAACCTGCACCGCCTCCAGTCCAAAACCAAGATCACCCCAACCTCTGCCATTGAGCTGCAGTATACTGATGACGCTCGTGTATGTGCACACTCAGAGGCCCAAACTATTGTCGCCGCATTCACTGAGGTGTATGAAAGAATGGGTCTTAGGCTAAACATCCGGAAGGCAAAGGTCCTCTACCAGCCTGCTCCCGCTGGACAACACTAACCCCCCTAACTATCAAGATCCACAGTGAACCATTGGACAATGTGGATCATTTCTAATACCTAGGGAGCCTCCTATCAGCGAAGGCAGACATCGACAATGAAACTCAACACTGCCTCCAGTGCGCCAGTGCAGCCTTCAGCTGTCTGAGGAAAAGAGTGTTTGATGACAAAGGCCTCAAATCTGAGACCAAGCTCATGGTCTACAGGGCTGCAGTGCTACCTGCCCTCCTGTATGCATCAGAGACATGGACAGCGTACAGCAGACACCTTCAATCCCTGGAGAAATATCACCAGCGACACCTCTGCAAAATCCTGAAAATTCAATGACAAGATAGGTTCTCCAATATCACTGTTCTCACTCAGGCCAACATCCTCAGTATTGAGGCACTGATTATGGTCAATCAGCTCCGCTGGGTGGCCACATCATCCACATGCCTGACACAAGCCTCCAAAAACAAGCTCTCTGCTCCGAGCTTTATCACAGCAAGCAGTTACCAGGAAGGCAGAGGAAACATTTCAGGCTCCTCTTTGAAAAAATGCAACATCCCCACCAATTTGTGGGAATCCCTTGCTCGAGACCGCCCAAGCTGGAGAAGAATCATCCGCGAAGGTGTCAACAGCTCCAAACATATCCAACAGGCCCAGGTGGAGGCCAAGTGTGAACAGCGGAAGGAGCAGACCAAAATCAGAGCGTCCCACCCACCCACCCACCTCATCAAACACTACCTGCCCCAACCTGTGGCAGAGCCTGGGATCTAGAAGTGGACGTTTTAGTCACCTTATGACCCAGAGTGGAAGAAAGTCGCTCTTGGTCCCGAGGGACTGCCTAAGAAGAAGAAGATGATCCTCACAAGTAAGTAGGCGGGTTCATCAGGGTGAACACACACTTCTGGCAGCACACACTCATTCTTAACTAGCAGGGATTTCAAATGTCACCGAGTGGAACCAACTTTCATTGCTCAGCATCGTGCAAGTGGAGAGGGTGGGAACTAATAAAGGAATAACATTTAGCCTTAAACACGGAGATGAAGTAACGCTGCAGGGAGGCATGAAAGGCTATGGTACTCGACAATGGATATTATTGAAACCAAAACCTCACAGTCAAAATAAATGCCATTGCAAAGTGCACTTGGGTGAAAAGACTCCAAAGTTGTACGCGAAAAATACTTAGCACCTTCCCAAACTGCATATTCAATGCGGCATCATCAGGATAATCTCTAACTTTCATGAACAATTCTCATCGGGTCAAATAATGTCTGCCTGAGATGTAAGGGTTACATGTGTCTTGTCCAGCCATCATTTTCATATAGGAAGTGCCTTTGTTCATGTCGCTGATGTGGAACTAAAAGCAATTTTACTGTCATGAGATTTAGTGAGACTTAATGGAACAGAGGGACAAGATAGGAGATAATTGGGGGCGGGGCCGGAGGTTTATTTTGTACTCCTGAAACACATCAATTAACTGTTCAATACCTAAGACTTGGAGAGGGATAAATGCAAAATATTTTTACAATAGTGCGGGTTATGTACCTGTGCCACAATTGTGCGTTCAAAACTTCTTAATTTTCCTAACTCTACCGCTACGTCTAGGTGCAGCCCTGCCATCTGCAGCAGAGGTGGAGGCAGCCTGCTGACTGCTACGTCCTGTTGTCTGAGGTGGCTTTAGCAGACATCCTTTGGAGGGCCAAGGCCTGGATGGCCCAGGCCCGCTAAGGGTCTCCTGCTCTTGGTTAGGTGCCCCCTCCTTGGTCTGACCTGCTGGAGTTGATGGGGTCACAGGCAAAGGGGATTTGGAGAGGCAGGACACCCTTAGAGTATCCTGGGTGGATGCCCCCGGGATGTCTGGCTGGCGCTCCTCCTCCCTTTGGGTGCCCGAGTGCCCCCGCAAAGACTAAAGGAGTGGCACATTTCCCCCCAAGACAGTTAAAGGATTTGAAGAGCAGTGTTTAGGAAGTACAGGCTAAAATCCGGGCCCTGTTCCATAGGCCGCATTTGGAGGTGAGGTTTCCTCATCTGGCTTCCAAGGCGATGTAAACACTTGATTAGCCACACATGTGGGGATTCCTAGCATTGTGAGTCCCTGCTCTTGGCATTAACCCCACCCTGTGCAGTGGTACAGAGATAGCTTCTACCTGAACTATGGGGCAGTTTGCGGGTGGTACAAAATGAATGCAAAAATACACATGACAAACATGACAAAGAAGTAACGCATTCTGTGCCATTCCTCTACACTTGTACTGAGTGCACACCACTTCTAACCAGCATCCATATAAATGGACATTCAGGCTATCTAGGCACTGAATAGGATACAGAAGACACTTCAAAGACCAGGAAGAAGATTCAATCAACTGTTGTTAGGGTATTTCTGGCCCAATTTATTTTTGTGCCATTATTATTACTGGCATCAATGGGTTTCCCAATGGGAATGCCCCTTTTTTGAGATGCTTGAAAGAAGGATCAGGCTGCAGGAGGGGTGCTCTGGGCCGACTTGGCAGTACCCACATGCCCCAACTGCAGACACAGGTAAACAAACCTCACTTTGGTAGACAACATAGAAGCCCCAACTCTCACGCTAGGTTGTGCCAGAAGGTGTGATGGCAGAGATATGTGGGAAGGCCTATTGTTACAGATATACTGGTAGCACCCTAACCACAGAAACATGTTAAAGGCTTCATGCCAGGGTGTTCGCCAGTCACCAAAAGGCCTGATTGACCATTCCCAACCAGAGAGTGGCAAAGGTGTTTGCAAATATTGTCACTACCACTCAGCAGTCCCTACATGAGGCAGAGTTTTCCATTCTGAGACTTAAGTGCGGAGGCGGGCAGGAAAGTTGGCATCATTCCCACTGAGTGGTGGATTTTCGTGCCCGATTTTTCCGTTTTTCAGCTCATTAGCTATGCATCACCAAGGAGCTCGTCAAATCGCGTGGTGGGGCCGGCAGGGATTTGTCCGCCCCGCCATTACCTCACGGGATTGAAGGTCCTGGCGCCATATTTAAACGGCACCCGGACAGACATTCACCCACTGCAGGCCAAGTGTGTAGTGAACTTCTGCAACCTAACAAAACCAACCCTTGGGTTCACAGTTCTTTTGGCAAATGCATTCTAAATCTGGGTTACCTTAAACTTCAGTTTGGTTCCACATCAGAAGGGGGTTTCCTTGGAGTTGTTCCCATTTTGCCACCGTAACTTCACTGCAAATATGGTGCCAACCAAATTTACACGTAACAGAGTTTCTGTCTCACACCCAGTGAGGTTACAATGGAAGAATAGAATCACTTCTGAGGAAATTCCCAGCCATTGTGTAGCAAAAATACATGGAATCCCGTAATTACAAAGGCTAAAATGTACATTAAACATTGATTTAGATGTTAGTTGCCTTTAATTGCAATTTTATTATCTCCTTGTACTACAAATTCAGATTCAATTCCCTTTGCTGATCAATGTCTTTGAGAAAGATTTGTTTGGATATATTAAAGAGCAAGTAGTCGACATATGGCAGAAAATGAATATATTTGATTAAAAATGTGAGGTTCTAAATCTCATCACACCACAGGATCAATAATTAAATGGCATTTTTATCTTAACAAGCAGGACATTTCTATTCTGTTTTCTTCAGTTCTGGTGGAACATTGGGTGGAATCATCCCAGATTTGCACTAAATGCGGTAGTGGGCGGGAGGAAGGACATTTTAGCAGTTGGCTCCAATGGCAGCTTTTCACGCCGTGTTATCCCAATCCTACTTCATTAATTATGCATTCCTGGGAAAAACAGTAGGTCACTGGCGGAGCGTCTCCTCATTTGCCCACCCTGCCTTCAACTCAGGCCGTCAATAAACCTGGCATCATATTTAAAGGCTGCCCCTGCAAAGAGCTAGCACTCTTCAAGGGATAGGAAGCTGCTGGGAACTGATGGCTGCCAAAGGGAGGAAACATGCTGCCCCCAGATTTAGCAACGCCTCCCTCGAGCGCCTACTGGACACAGTGGAGGCCTGCCACAATGCCCTCTACCACTGCTCTGGGTGAAGACCAGCTAGCAAGGTCACCAATCCAGCATGAGAGGCGGTGGCAGCAGTGGTCAGTGACAATGCCCTGCAAAAGATGACAGCCACCCAGTGCCGAAAGGGGAAGAATGATTTCCTGTGTTCCGCCAGGGTAACTCACCATTCTCATCACTCTTAGCTCACACATCGCACATCAACAAGGATCTCACTCACTGCCAGTTCAAGGGACATCACCATTCACTCTCTCACATGCACCTTCATTGCCCTCATCCCATCCATGGGACCACTCACCACCTACACATGCCAGACATCCTTATCATCTGGTTTGGCAGGTGTCCTGCTTACACTCTCTCCATCTCTATTCATGCAGGACAAGCTGGCACACAACAAGAGGGAGAGGTCGCAGACGGGTGGAGGAATGCCCAACATCAAGGTCCTCACGGACTTTGAAAATAGAATCATCCAGCTGGCCGGAGAAGATCTGGATCGTTCCTGTGCTGACGGTGAGGTCGGTGGTGCTCGACCAAGTGAGGATCCAGCAGTGCAACATCTATCAGACAACCATACTGTGAGTGATGTGTCCTGTTTCACAGGCCACTAACATGCATTAATTATCTCTCCTTGCTTTCACAGGCACATCTGGGAAGCAGCCAAGGGGGTCCACGGCCCAGATCCTCGACTCAAGCCCCGAAGACACTTCAGCAGAGAAACCCACATTGAAGTCCCATCACAGCGCTCACCCACACCCTCCACCAGCGCAGAGACACACACCTTGGTGGGACCTAGCTTTAGAGTAGCCTCAGGATCACAATCTGGTGAGCAGATCGCACTTTCTGATCCACAGCAGGCGGAGGCAGGGACTTCTCAGGTTCCGGCACTTGGAGGGCTGCTGGAGGCCAGAAATCTGCTGAGTCCAAGTCAGATAATGAGCATCTGGGCTTGGTCATACCTCAGTTGCTGGAGCTGCAAAGGCAAGCTCGGGAACATCAGGAAGGGATGTAACCGTCAGGTTGCAAGGCATGATGGAGGAGTCCGCCCATCTTCAGGGTGAGGCGATAGTGCCAGCATGCCAATGCACCAAGGCCAACACTGATAGGATGGCGGCTGCCATGGAGACCTTGGTCCAAGACATTGGTCCTGCACTGTTGCACAGGCTGAACTCCATCGCTGATGCCATAGTTGGCCTTCAACAGTGTCAATGCGAGAGGGGTGCAGGGCAGCTCGATCTTACTCCAGCTACTCCTTCTCCTCAAGGAGTCAGCCACAGGGAGGAGGATCAGCAGGTGCACACCCTGGGGCCATCCACTCGGGTGACTCCGGGAGTGTCCGGCCCATCCGAATCCCCTCTTCCTGTGAGCTCAGCAGCTCCAGCTCCACAGGCCGAGGAGGGTGCCACTGCCACACAGCAGAACCTCGAAAGCAGGCCGGGGCCCTCCAGGTCTCAGCCCTCCACAGGATGCCTGTCAAGGTCGACACAGTCAGGGGTTAGCAGTCAGCAGGCTGCCTCCACCTCTGCTGTGGATGTCAGGGGAGCACCAAGACATAGTAACAGGGTTAGGAAAGTTAAGAAGATGTAGCTGCACAGCCTGGGCATGGACGTTAGTCACTTGTACATAATGTTCCCTTTGTTAATAAACTCCCAAGAATGTCTCCCTGCCTATGGCTCCTTGTTATAATGAGCAGTGTTCGTGTCACTCAGATGTGAAACCTTGATCCCTGTAAAAGATAAAGGCAGGTGTCTCAGTCCAGGGTCTCTTCCCTGTGTTTTGTGTAATCTTCCCAGCACACTGATGATGTGGCCTCACTGTCACTGGACACATCAGTCATGGCTGCACCTCGCTGGGGCTTGTCATTGCTGCCAGGATGTCCTGGGCCGGTGGCACAGAGTTCCCTCATTCTCCCTGTGAGCTCCCAGCACCTTGGAGGTGCAGCTGACTCTCCATCTCATCAGCATCTGTGTCCGGTGACGGTGTGGTCCTGAAGGGTTCAGCTCACGAAGGATACATATAGGGTCAGGAGAAGTTACAGTTTCCCCACTACATCTCCGTGATATGACCCTGTCCACAGAGCGCAAGCGAGCTGCCATCAGCCAGACAGGAGTCAGACATTCACATAAGCTGTGTGAGGATCTATGGGGACACCTCACTGCATGTCATCATCATCCTCCACAAATCTAGCAGCTATGAGGGCCTCCCGAGTGTGCCTGCCTCATCTGGCCAGTACAATTGCCTCATCACCATCATTGCCGCTTTCAGGGATCTCCTCACCCTCGTCCTAATCGATGTCCTCCTCATCGAGGGAAATGTGCAGCTACTCCATCTCCTCCTCAGTCAGCTCCTCTCCCCATTGCAATGCCAGGTTGTAAAAGGCGTAGTAGATGGCGATGATGCGTGACACCCTCTGTGGACTGTATGCGAGGCTTCACCAGACCGGTCCAGGCACCAGAACTTCATTTTCAGCATCCCAATGGTCTGCTCCACCAAGTTGCGAGCTGCAGCATGACTGAGGCCACCACACGGTGTCATCAGCCATGTCCTCTGCTGTCCCCAAGGAGCCAACCCTGCAGCCCCTGTAGACCCTGGAAGACATCAGGGATCTGAAACCGACTGAGAATGTAGAAGTTGTGGACACTCCCTGGGAATGGTGTACCGACCTGCAGGACGTGTTTGAGTTGGTCACAGACCAGCTGAACATTCAGCGAGTGGAAGCCCTTGCACCTGATGCAGTTGACCGCTTGTTGCCATGGAGATCTGAGCACCACATGAGTGCAGTCGCTGTCACCCTGCACCTGTGGGAAACCCAAGATCTGTGCAAATCCCAGCGCTCCTGCTTCCTGGCTTTCCTGATCCCAGGCGAAATGCACAAAGTTGTGTTCCTTTGCAAAGATGGTGCCTGTGACCTCATGGATGTATTTGTGGGTGGAGGCTTGTGATATTCCACAGAGGTCACCTGTGGAGCCCTGAAAGGAGCCACTGGTGTAAAACTGGAGCGCCACAGTCACTTTCATGGCCACTGGCACTGGATGCCCTCCATGTCCCTGTGGCACCAAATCCTGCAGCAGGTGGCAGATGTGACTGACCAGTTCCCTGAACATGCGCAGTCTTCGGTGACACTGGTTCTCGGTCATCTGCAGGAATGAAAGGTGGCGTCTGGAGACCCTGGGTGTTGATAGGCGCCGACCAGCAACGGTTCGCTGTGGCTCTTCAGCGGCGTGCGCGGGAGCCCCTATTGCCCCTCTTCTTGAGGGCGCAGCTCCTCCGTCTGCCCAGCCAGGCACCTCTGTCGCTCTCTTCTCCTTCGTCTTGGCTCTCTATAAGCCTTGAGGCATACAGCTAGTTCACCAGGCTCTATGATCCTGATGTACTTCTCCTGCAGGATGAAAGAGAGAGACGCATAGATGAGCATGGGTTTACTAAGAACCTGTCTTGGTTACATTTGAAGGCCCCTTAATGCATCCCGGAGAGTGCTGGCCACCACTTGGATGGCCAGAGTTTAGTGCGCTGCATGGCTGCCCGAAACCCACCCACCTCCGCCCCACTCCACCTGACCGATTGGCAGCAGCTTTACCCATTGGACTGCATGCTGTGCTCTCAGCTCAGGCACAGGCATTCTCCTAACGCGCACTGCAAGGCTGCACTGTTAGCTGGGAGACTGGTCCAAACTGGGATGATGACATTGCAAGGGGCTGTGAGCACCTCCACCAGTGACTGCTCCCTGGTCAGTTTTAACAATGAGATTGTACAATGTGCCCAGTTGTCCAATTGTTCTGCAGTCCACTAAAATGCTCATTAGTTTGCAGTCTGTGCCCAAGGGATGAAAAGCTCTGGAGCCTTTGCTGGCACTTTCATGCCTCTGCAAGTGGGCAGATAAGGCAAAGGCCCAACTCCACGCATGTCAATGTGGCTGCATCTGAACTGTCTCAGCCTTGGAGGAATTGTCACTTTATACATGGCATGGCTGCTTCCCTAGCACCACACCCCCCCAACCCTCGCACCTCACATGTGCTTGTGTACTACCATCAGATCATGCTGCCTTTCCCTCCAACATCACCCCAACTGTAGTGCAGCCCTTACCCATCACCCCCACCCCCCCAACCGCAGTGCAGGCCTTGCCCTGGCACTACACTGTCAGCCAGCCGGGAAAATGCGATTGCCAGTGCCCTTGCGTGAATGCGCGGCGCCTCAACCTTGAAATCCAACAGGCAACCCTTGCAAGTGCTGCGCAAAATTACTGTGCACTCACCTCCGAGTTCCCTTTGAAATGCAGCTCATCAGGTACATGCCTTATAAATGCTGTTAAGAGACACGCCCTCGTGCAATCACGCCAGATTGCCCAGATGATCCAGTGAGGGGATAATTCCAGTGAGCAGGGCTTATAATGATATGCAGATCTACTAAATTGAGATTCTCAGCGTCGGGAAACGTAACCCACCATTGACGGGCAGAGCAGACAATCGCAAACCGGTTTCACAATGTCGTGAAACCACCAATTTTTGGCCTTCCCGCCATATTTTCCGCTCACGCCCACCATGACACCCAACGCCAACAGGCATGGAAAATTCCTCCCATCTCTCTCCACAGATGCTGCCTGAACTGCTGAGTGTTTCCAGCATTTTCTGTTTTTTTATAGCACATTACATTTTCTCACTATGCCTCAGACACCCCATTTCATATTCTAATAGAACTGGTTCATGTCCTATGGCATTACACATGGCTCAAGAGATAGCAACCAGCACATACATGGAAGATGACAAAGAAGCATGTGGCAGGGGTGGAGAAGGGGAAGGATTTTGAAAGCAGGGCAGCAATTCATATATTCATGAAGATGTTGTTTATGCCAAATAATGATTTTCAATGCATCAGCTAGAAACATAAATTGAACTTTAAAAATAATCAGACTTTTTTTCAAAACACAGACCAAAGTGACTAGAACCCACAGCCAAGATGGCTACCTGATTTACATTACTGTATACTCCAACCCCCCTGAGATGGAGACAGCATGTCTGCAAAAGCCCATCAAAGGCAATGATCCCAGTGTAACATGAATGAAACATATTTCCTATTCCATTAGCACAATATCCAGATACTCAACTGGGTGGAGACAAGCCATCAAACCTAATCACTTGAACAATGGAACCCTGGCTAAGAAGGGCAATGCCCAGACTTGATCTAATTGAGTTACAATTGGAACACACTATCATATTTGAATTACTGGTCAGTTGAAGAGGGTGGCCACATGAAAAGCCAGCCCTTTGTATGTTTTAAGCACATTCTTCTCAGCAGAACTGAGGACAAGGAGCTGAGAAGCTAAGCGAGCTCCCTCCTCTCTCTCTCTCTCCCCCTCCTCCGCATCTCTCTCTCTCCACCCAACTTGCAAGCCTTTGGGCCTGTCTGCCATTGTCTGACTCTCTCTCCATGTGCAGCAGACAGAGATTTTAAAAAAGTACTCAACCCCCACAGCTGTCTCTCCAGAAGAACAGAGAGATCATCCTCTACAGTTTTAAACTACCTTGACGCTGAAAGCAGAAGACCACCGAGTGAAAGCAGCAAGACCACCAGATTCAGCCTGAAGCCAGCCGAGTTATCAAACTACAGACTGTGAATTCCTTTTAACTTTTATGGACTCTAATTTGACCAATCTATTCTTCATCTTGTGCGTGTGTGTGTGTGAAAATCAGTGCATATTTTACTTCAATCAGTTTAAGTACAATAAAACTAACTTTTTTTATTAATACTCAAGAAAACCTATCCTATTGGTTCTTTTATGATCACAGTGTGTAAATAGTTACATATTCACTTAATTGGCAAGTATATCCTTTTCAAACAAAAAAAAATCTGTTGCAATGAAACAAGGAGAAGACAAAGAGGGAAGCCATTTGACCCCACCTCACCTGTTCATAATAATATGGAAAAGAGAAAGCACAGCAAAGAACAGAAACAAACTCAAGGTTAAGATGAAAGTACACTTCAAAATGTATCAAAGTGCCACAAATCTGAATTTATTAGGGGACAGTGTCTCCAAACCCTCTCACAAGTAATAAATTCTGCAGCAACGAAGCAGATTCCCCTCTTCAAAACTGTCTATATTCACTGTCACAAAAATTACACTTCTTGTAATTTGGTTTGTCCCTATAACACAACTGAGGAATATTGAGTACAACTGAAGGTAAGTCATTGCACCTGCATTATATCTACCTCACTGCATCTGTACGCACTTGTTTCCACAAAAAAACAAACTGCATTGAAGAATGTGATCCCGAAACACCAATAAAAATGTTCAAAATCCAATGTGATTAAAGAGTAACAGTAAGTATTTAGTGACCTTGATGTCTGCAGCCTTGGTCAGAGACCTCTTAGCCATGCTTTTATTCACTTTTACATTTGTTTGAGTTTTTATTTTCATGTTGCGTTTTGGACTTTATTGAGACTGTAATATCTAATTTAAAGCTCTTAATTAGCTTTCCTGAGTTTTCAAAGTAGATATGCATGCAAAAAGTGCTTACTGAGTAATGGAACCTAACTTAATAACAGAACATAACTTTGGGATAGCACTCAACATAGTCATAAGTTCTAGCTTTGTAATAAAGCCTAACTTAAAACAGAACAAAACACAGCCAGAAGTGCCGAGTGGATGATCCATCTTGGCCTCCTCCTCAGGTCCCCAGCATCACAGATGCCAGTCTTCAGCCAATTCGAATCATTCCGCCTGATATCAAGAAACAGTTGAAGGCACTGGATACTGCAAAGACTCCAGACTGTGACAATATTCCGGCAGTTGTATTGAAGTTTCGTGCTCCAGGTCTTGCCATGCCACTAGTCAAGCTGTTCCAGTATAGATACAACACTGGCATTTACCCGGTAATGTTGCCCAGGTACGTCCTGTACACAAAAAGCAGGAACAATCCAACCTGGCCAATTACTGTCCCAACAGTCTCCACTCAATCATCAGTAAAGGGGTGGAAGGTGTCATTGACAGTGCCATCAAACGGCACTTACTCAGCAATAACCTGCTCACTGATGCCCAGTTTGGGTACCACCAGGGCCACTCAGCTCCTGACCTCATTACAGCCTTGGTCCAAATATAGAAAGAAGAGCTGAACTCAAGAGGTGAGATGACAGTGACTGCCCTTGACATCAAGGCCACATTTGACCAAGTGTGGCGTTAAGGAGCCCGAGCAAAACTAGAGTCAATGGGAATTAGGGGGGAAACTCTCCGCTGGTTGGAGTCATACCTAGCACAAAGGAAAATAGTTGTGGTTGTTGGAGGTCAATCCACTCAGTTCCAGGATATCACTGCAGGAGTTCCTCAGGGTGGTATCCTCGGCCCAACCATCTTCAGCTGCTTCATCAATGACCTTCCCTCCACCAACTCTCGACTGGTTGGAGTCATACCTAGCACATGTTATGATATGGTGGCTGGTATTTTCCAGACTGACCAAATCCCAGAGGGAAACTTGGCCAGACCAGCACAATGATTTTGCAATTTGTATTTATTATGAGAAGTTTGTACACTGAAGTCAGAAGTAATGAGTTCACTACTGCCTTTAGAGATTTTAAAGATTAAATTAAAACATTTATTAAGAAAAGAAAACTTAAACACACACAAGACTACAGTTACACAGTTACATTTAGTTTTATAGCAGTTTGCACAAGATTTCTACTTAACTAAACTCCCAACTACACACCCCTTTCAGGCAACGCTCCAAATAGATTCTTAATCTATAAACCATCCAGCAATATTACCACAAACACCCACTGTTGCTGTAAGGGAGGTATTTCACAGTTTCTTTCTCCCTCTCACTTGACAATGGAATTTCAAAGGCTTTTAACACAACCTTGGTTACTGGAACAGCAAACTTCTCTAGGGTGACTGGAGGCTTTTTCCACAAGTCTGTTTCACACAATGCACCTTTCAAGATCTCACAAGGCCACTCCTCACACAGATTTCCATCTTTCTTTAAATATATGTCCTCCCTTTTGATCTGTAAATCCCATTGTTTCGACCTTTCTTTGGAAGTTGCTTTTCCCAGAATATAAAAATCTTTCATGTTGAATTATGGCCAGCACTTTTGGGAAAAATAAACTTAATAATTTATCTTGCCTTATTTATCTTGCTGGTTGTAAATATCTTACCACGTCCTTTTGAAAATCAAACAACCGCTCAGTTTACCTAAAACGTGCAAATTCCATTCACAATATATCTGCTGAGACTTCACCCTAGCTTACCCTATCTCCATTTTAAAAATACCTGTTTATACTTAAACCCTTTTGATGATTCAAACATTGCAGTCTGACTGTAGTTTAATTAAACTACACACATACACACACACAAACATATACACACAACACAGCCCCACAAGCCTGCTTTAAAGTACTCCACAGTAATATTAGGGAGAAAAATTATATTTCCTTTACACACAAAGCCAAATGGTTGTGGTTGTTGGAGGTCAATCATCTCAGTTCCAGGGCATCACTGCAGGAGTTCCTCAGGATAATGCCCTTGGCCGAACCAACTTCAGCTGTTTCATCAATGACCTTCCCTCCATCATATGGTCAGAAGTGGGGATGTTCGCTGATGATTGCACAATGTTCAGCACCTTTCATGACTCCTCAGAAACCGAAGTAGTGCATATCCATATGCAGCAAGACCTGGACAATATCCAGACTTGGGCTGATAAGTGGCAAGTAACATTCACAGCACACAAGTGCCAGGCAATGACCATCTTCAACAAGAGAGAATGTAACCATCTCCGCTTGACGTTCAATGGCATTACCATCACTGAAACCCCCACTATCAACATCCTGGGGGGTTACCATTAACCAAAAACTGAACTGAAACAACCACATAAGTACTATGGTTAGAAGGGCAGGTCAGAGGCTGGGAATTCTGCATCAAGTAACACACTTCCTAACTTGCCAAAGCCTATCCACCATCCACAAGGCACAAGTCAGGGGTGTGATGGAATACTCTCCACTTGCCTGGATGAGTGTAGCTTCAACAACACTCAAGAAGCTCGACACCATCCAAGACAAAGCAGCCATCTTAAACATTCACTTCCTCCACCACCGACGCACAGTAGCAGCAGTGTGTACTATCTACAAGATGCACTGCAGCAACTCACCAGGGCTCCTTCGACAGCATCTTCCAAACCCATGACCACTACCAGCTAGAAGGACAAGGGCAGCAGACAGATGGGAATGCCACCATCTGCAAGTTCCCCTCCAAGTCACTCACCATCCTGACTTGGAAATATATCGCCGTTCCTTTACTGTCGCTGGGTCAAAATCCTGGAACTCCCTCCCTAACAGCACCGTGGGTGTATCTACACCACATAGACTGCAGTGGTTCAAGAATGCAGCTCACCAAAACCCCCTCAAGGGCAATTAGGATGGGCAATAAATGCTGGCCTAGCCAGTGATGCCCACATCTCACGAAAGAATAAATAAAAACAGGAACCTAGGTGATGCTTGCTTAGATCTACTCACTATAAGACTTTCATTTCAACTTATTTTCTGCACAGTAACACACTTGAGCACTTCCTTCTATCTCTCCTGCTGTTCATTGTGGAAGTTCATGACAGTAGAAAGTCTATATATCTCCAGGAAAAGACAAAGCAAAAGAGATTGGAAGATTGTGACAAACATCATTTCAAAACTCATTGAAAATTAATTAAAATTTTCTTTATCGTTGTCACAAATGTTTTAAAAGGAGTTTCACCAAAGACACCCTTGGACAATGTATTCGTATGTAGATGTGTATTTCTTACCCTTTGAACGAGTGAGTCAATTAAAAATAACCCAGCAGCAAACCCTTTTGCACTTAAAAGGAAAGGTTAGTTTATTTGTATAATTTGCTCTGGAAGTCACTTAAAAAAAATGAAGTTACTAACACATACATTCACAAAGATTAGTTCCAGATAAAAATGAAAGCAATACTTGTAAAAATGGGATCAGTGCAGTCCATATTATTTGGTGCTGCACTGAGGTGGTTTTAAAATCAGGTTGTCTGAAGTGAAGGATTTGGAGTTGTGGAATTGTCCCTGCGATGGCTCCCATTGTCAACGTGAAGGAGGTTGGTTTTCTCAGGTAAGCCTGAAGCTGGAAATGGGTGGGGTGGGGGGAGGAGGTTCTTTATTTCTCTTTCAAAGGACTGTGGTGTGGCCCTTTTATTTAGCCTGGTTGATTACAGCAGTTCGATGGCTGTGCTTGTTGGTCCCTCTCTCCCTGTGCGAAGCTGTTTCAAGATGAATTCCCAAGATGGCTCACTCTTTCTGTCGGCAGCTTGCCCTGCATTTTCTAAGTAAACCAACACGGCCACTGTCTCAAAAATGCCAAATCATTTTCCAGAAAACACCAGGAAACTGGTGTGCCCATGCCTGGGGCTTATCTTAGCCATTGACTGTTTGGACTAATGGGTCTGAGGACCCATTGAATTCCATGTCCTGAATTTTACCTCCCGCGGGCGGGCGCGCGCCTGACCCGAATGGACGTGAGACAGCGTGAGATGATGCTGGGCGAGCGTCCTGACATCATCGCGCACTCGAGCAATACTTCACTTGGTGGGTGGGCGTGGCAGTCAGAAGTGTGCCTGCCGACAATTAAGCAGGCAGTTAAGCTCATTAACGATGCAATTAACACGGATTTTCTGTCCACATTTACTTTTGGCAGATCGATCATTCTCCCAGGCGGCATTCACGTTTTTGCTCAAGCCTCGATCCAGGGCGGGATGAAATCTCCGTGGGGAGAGAAGATAAAAAGAGATATCGGGGGACTGTATTTTTCTCAGGTATGCTTTCAGGTGCTTGATTGTGCTGCATGGACACATTTTGCAGCATTTTTGTCATGTCCTTTATTCTGTGGAGGTCTGCAGCTCCCTAGGGCAGCTACCTGCCTTCAGAGAGCTCAGTGGAAGTGCTCACCTGCACCCGTGGTGACATCGGCGCCTGCCCTCTTCCCACCCCCACTCCAGCAGCGCTGAGCATTTCTCCGTGCCTGTTTCACGCTGGTTGGTTGGCTGTTAATTGTCAGCTGCTGTGAAATCGCGGTTGGGGTCCGACCGTGGCCGGAGGCCCATTCACCATCCGCTTCCGGGCCAGCTGATTCAGGCCCATGAGTCTCTGTGAATCTTCTAAGCGCAGTCTGGTCGCAATCTGAGTGGGCATGGTCAAAGCCACAAGATAAGTCATGTGACCATCAGGATCCATTTTGATTCAGTCTTGTTTTAAAATCATTTCAAGATTTTTAAAGGTAACCTTAAAATACAGTTTCTTTCAAAATTCATAAGACAGTGAAAACACTGACACCATCGTGCATTGTTTCCTCAGCTTTCTAACTCTTGCTATTGCTGAAAATTCACGTACTTACTGTAAAGGATCAACCCTTTGACTTTGAAATTAATCTATCTAATACTTAAGAAAACAAGCTCACCATTTTCCATGCAAATTGAGTTTATGACAATTTTTTTAAAAACAAAAACACCATATTCAGGCTCCATATGGGGCCTGAGAACTGTGTAACCGTGGGCTAAGTAAGTTTTCATTCCCTCAATGTCTAAATGTTCATTTCTAAGCCGAACCCCAGCAGACATGCACGGTGCACTCACTTTTGAAGCAATCAATGGTGTACTCAGTTCGACCCCATAATAAGAGGGCCAAGGGGAGCCAATGACAAGCAAAATAAAAATAACATTGTTATTCCACTGAAAGGTCCTTCCCAGTTTGTACATCAGCACTATCCACACCCAGCTGAGTGAAGTGTTAGTCATTTGCACATTTTTTAAGGATAGACAGAATTAACAACTATTTATGAGTGAGAATTGCTCTCTTTGCTAATTTTATTGAGAAAGTGTGCAAGCTATAATTAGCACAAATTGCGCAGAGAGTGCTGACTCTTTTGAGTAAATCTGGCGTTAGTCGGGATGTGATTCTGAGGGCACAGCTCCATGTCTATGTTATATCTCGTGTTGAGAGGGAGGTGTCAACAGGAAAGTCATGTAAACAGCTCCTAATGAGTTGATGAATACAGTGAAAGGCAAGAGGCCACAGGTGGGGGAAAAATGTTGGTGGCTTTTACAAGAGCTGGTGATATTTCTAATGTATATTTCAGCCTGTCAAAAAGCTGTGCGGGTAATGAAATTGCCTGGCAAAGCCCATGACTGGCATAGTGGGGGCACTTGGTGCCCAAGTGGCAGCTGGCAAAGTGAATGAGTAGCATAATGAGGCGACAGCGAAGAGATTGGCTCTATTGCCAATGATAGGAGAACACTCAAAGGAGGCAAAGGAATTGCAGACATAATTGACTGCTACTAGCACTGGCTGTGCCAGCTTTATAGAGTATGTTATAACATAGATCTGTATCTTACAGTCTGCTGACCCAGACAGTTCCGTACAATCTTTGCCATATAGATGCACCTTTACCTGTAAATATGGGTGTAGAAGGTATGTGCACGTTGGCACAATCCGCTTTTGATTCTTGCCAGGGAAATCCATTGTGCCAATATTGTGGAGATGCCAAAGCAAGGCAGTGCCAGAAAACTTAGCATAAAACCTCTTCAATGGTTAATTGAAAACAATAGAGAACAAAAAAAAACAACCCAAAAACACAGTTCAGAATTGGCCAAGGAATTTAGTGACAGGAGTAGGGCTGGGATTTTCCAGCCCTGTCACAGCAGGACCCACCGTGGAAGGTTTGGCGGCCCAGCCAAAAGTCCGTTGACAATCCCGGCGGCAGATGGGCTGGAAAATCCTGCCCTAGGCCTCTCAAGTCGCTGGAGCCTGCTCAACTAGACCAAGAGTAACCTGTAACTCAACTCCATTTGCCCACTTTTGCTCCATACCCCTTGATAATCTACCTTAAAAACTCCAATTACCCCCCAGAATGCAAACTCTTTGTGAGTGAATTCCGGATTTCTTCAGGCAATGTTTCCTGATTTCCCTCCAGGCCTAATTTTAAGATTTTGCCCTTTTTGATTGGAAATAATTTCTCTGTCTCTATCAAATCCTTTGAACATTTTAAATGGATTTTTACCTCATCAGGTGGGTAACAAGCAGGCCCAGGAGCAAAACTGACCTCTGCCATCAGGCCAATTAACAGCCAGCCAACATGAATCACTCATGGGAGCCTCTTTTATATTCAGTCATGGGAATTGGGCATCACTGGCTAGGCCAGCATTTGTTGCCCATTCCTAATTGCCCTTTTTCACAGAGCATTTAAGAGTCAACCATCTTAAGAGTCACATGTAGACCAGACAAGGATAGGAGATTTACTGAATGACAAATGGCAATGGCTTCATGGTCATCATCAGACTCTTAATTCCAGAATTTTATTAAATTCAAATTTCACCATTTACCGTGGTGGGATTCGAACCCAGTTCCCCCAGAGGATTAACCTGGGTCTCTGGAATACTAGTCTAGTGACAATACCACTATGCCACTACCTCCTCACAGCACTACCTGTGTGGGTGGGGGAGGAGGGCGAGCGTGGACATTTGCGCGTTTGCGCAGGTGCACACACTAATAACTCCTTGAAGGCACAGAGCTGCCTCAGGGAGCTGAAGATTTTAAAAAACACAAATAAAGACTTTAAAAATGTTAAAAACACACTCTGTCACATGAGCAGGGACATGTTATAAATGAGATTTCAACATTTTTATTTTATTTTTAATTCCTGTTGGAAACCTGATCCCGCCCATGGATGAGGTTTCATAAAAAACCCAAAGGTCACTTGGCCTTTTCGCCCGCCCGCCAACCAAACGGTTGAACGGGCAGCGAAAAATTAGATTTAACTAATTGATTGAGGGCTTTAATAGGCCTCTTAATTGTTTGCTGTCACGCTGCTGCCTCTCGCACGTGCCCACCAAGTGAAAAATGGCGAGAGTGCGCGATGATGTCAGGCCGCTTGCCCGACGTCATCGCGCACTATTTTACTCTTGTTCAGGTCAAACGTGCGCCCGCCTGATGAGAGAAAAATTCTGCCCTTAATCTTTTATATCTAAGGGAATATAAATTAAGAGCAGGATTTTCCAACCACAGCACTGGTGGACTTCGTCACTGATGGGATGGGAACATTTAGAGAGCTGTTGACTTTTAACAGATCTCCAAATTTTCCCAACCCACCCGACGATGCCTGATGGTGTCAGGGCCAGAAAATCCCACCCCAAGTTTCTGCAACCTCAACTTAACTCTCTGCAGCAATCCTTCTCTTTGGGCTCCTTAAATGGGTTTCTCTAAGCAGCACACATCCTAGCGAGCCCAGCTCCCTATTCCATTGGTTCTACACTGGTGTAAACATCAGTGAGGCGTAAACAGGACAAGCATCCATATGAAAGGTAACAAATAACTCAACAGTCTGCTGTTTCTGCACCAACGTTACATTCAAAGTAGATTCACTAGCATCCATACTCAAAACATTATTTTGAAATAAAGCAGCATAAGAGGACACAATGCAAAAATATAAACTAGTGCACATGCTATTTAGAGCTGATGCCAGGGCAACTCTATTCATCTCTACAGTGTATTCTTGCCTATCGTGGCATATATAAGGAAACTGGGTGATCGTGACAATTTTACTTTAACTAGGGTACATTTATATTACCTTTCTGGTAACTGTGCACATTTTTTAGAGGCACAATTAATATAATCCTGCCGTGATTTTGTCACTTGTTGTGACATTTGGTGATGCCTGTTGCAATGAGTCACTAATGCTGTAAAATGCTAAAATTACCATTCTATTTTTCCCTTTTCCCAATGCTCTGTTTAACTCCATGACCACCGCCCCCCCCCAGCCCCTCACCACCCAGCCCCCCCCAACCACTCCCCTACCCCCTGCCATCTCCGACAGTGGTCTGCCCAATGCCTCCTTTCCTTTCTCTGCCATTTCTATGGTCATTACCTGATCTCAGCTACTCCAGCCAGTCCCCACTCTTCCTGGTCTGACTCCACCACTCTGGGCTAAGCCTCGCTCCTTTGACCATGCCAGCCATTTAAAAACATTTAAATGCTGCGTGCTTCAGCCATTATGACCTGCCTGTCCAAGGGGAACTGCAAGGTTGGGCGCAGAACCATGAAAGAGACACAAGGAGGACGATTTTAAATTGGAGGCACTTGGAGACTGGGAGCCAACATGGGTAAGTGAGGACAGTTATCGGTGAGCAGGGCTTGCTGCGAGTCAAAGATGAGAGAGTGTGGAAGATGAGGGAGCATTGGAATAGCCGAGGGTGTGGATAACGATAGCATGGAGAGGAAGCTCAACGGCAGTTGAGTTAAGCAGGTGAGATTGGCAATGTTACTGAGGTGAACGTTAGACAGACTTTATAACGGAGAGATTTTTAAAAATTTATTCTTTTATGGGATGTGGGCATCACTGGCAAGGCCATCATTTGTTACCCATCCCTAATTGCCTTTGAACTAAGTGGCTTGCTAGGCCATCTCAGTGGGCAGTTAACAGTCAACCACATTGCTGTGGGTCTGGAGTCACATGTAGGCCAGACCAGGTAAGGACAGCAGATTTCCTTCCCTAAAGGACACTCATGACCCAGTGATGGAATCTCATCTTGGGATCAAAGTGAAAGTCAAAATTGCAAACAACAACCAGGAAGGCGAATGGATATCGCGGCAATCTGGTACTCAAGTGGACAGAGTTAAAGCTTCAGTTCGTAGGTCTTTCAGATGAGATGTTAAACAAGCTTCATCTGCCCACTTGGGAGGTTGTAATGAATCCCATTTTTCAAAGAAGAGCAGGGAAGTTATCGCCAATTGATATCAGCAAAAAACAGATAGGGTAAAACTGTTCCCATTGGCAGAAGGGTTGAAAACCAGAGGACATCGATTTAAGGTAAATGACAAAAGAATCAAAGGTGACACAAGGAAAAGCTGTTTAAAGCAGCGGGTGTTTAAGATCTACAGTGCACTGCCTGAGAGTACAGTGGAGGCAGGTTTGATCATGGCTTTCAAAAGTGAATTGGATAATTATCTGAATAGGAAATAATTGCATGGCTACGGGGAAGAGCGACGAGGTGGGCCTAGTGTGTTGCTCTTGCATAGAGAAGGTATGGATACAATGGGCCAAATGGCCTCCTTCTGTGCTGAAACCATTCTGCGATTCTATGCCCCATCATGGCAGGAAATTCCGCAGCCCAGCCAGAAGTCCATTGACTTTCGACGGGACCGGACGATCCTGGCAGTGGACAGAAAATCCCACCCTATGATCTTTTGTCAGTTTTTCCAACATTTCTATTTTTATTTCATATTTTCATCATCTGTAGCATATTGCTCTTGTACTGTGGTTCTCTTGTTTAATTTGAGTGATTTCCCCCCCCGCCCCTATCTTCCAGTTCCTGAGATAGCACTCAGCAGCCATGTTATGTACCTAGTATACGTACATTTGTGTATCTGGTTCCCTTCTTCAGCCCTCAAAAATATAGGAACTTTCTGTGTGGCGTGAATAAGAGCTTGTAACACTCCAGGCTTTAACATTATTTTCTATAGCACAATCACGTCTGTTTGTGCTTGAATGACTGGTGTTTGGATGAGGTACATGGCTTAAGTGACTCATTAGCTGCTGGGATAGTGTTAAACATACATGTCTTGTTCATGTCAAGTGACTGGATAATTAATATTCACCATAATTAACAGGAATCACATGTTTCAGTCATATTTCCACATATTGTTTTTTTTAAAACAGTTCCTGATTAGCAGAGTAGGGGAAAAGCAAGCTTGCCTTACACTTTAAGGAATTTAGATCTTTAATCCTTGTACCAGGTCTGAAGAGCTCTAAACAAATGTTACTTCGTCCATTACCCATTACATTGGCTGAGGCATCAGACACAATTTGGATCCTTGATTACATTGGAACTGTTGACTGGTGCTAAACCTGCTTGCTACCATCTAAAAAGGCTAAGCTCAGTCAAGCGTATTTCGTGTTGCCTATTAAATGCTGAAAAGGATTTAATAAGGAACAGATTGTCATTTTGAGGCCACCTGTTCCTAGTGCAGATTGAAGGGTCCCATATGTACGAATAGTATCTGGAGGCTCCAGTACACAACAGACGGGATTCCTGGAGATCAGCCCAAGAGTGTTTCTCTTTGGAACTCCAACTGTAGTTGATCTCCTGGCCTCCCTTGGTGGCTCAACTGGTGACTTAATGATGCACATAACCTTCCCTGACTTTCTCCAGCACATTACATCACTGATTGACCATTGTGGGGGTCATGGCAGTGTCATATGTGATGACATCACCAGGGCATTTAGGAGATCCATGCACATCACCCCCCACCCTACCCCCCCACCCCCACCACCCACCACCCACTGGTGTCTAGTGGCCAAAGTTAGACCAGTGGTTTTATGTTTTTGGTTATCAGGTTCACTTTGTCCAGCGAACACTAGCTACATCCTTGATATTAACACAGTCGGTGCTTGAAACAATATAGACAGAGAGACCAATTAACTGAACAAACACTGGAGGTTCATTGGAACTAAGAACAGAGCATCAACACCATGTGTGCTTCTTCAATCACCTCCAGCTCTAGCCTTCCAGTTACCCAAGAAGCCCGTGCTGTGTAGCGATTGGTCAACACAGTCACATGGTCAACTAACTACATCCTCTCAAAGGGACACAGCACTCCACTTTACCACATCCCTCCCCCTTTACTTGGAAGTACAATTGACAAGATTCACAATATCCCAATTATTTACATGAATAACCATTTACAAGTCAAGTCTCTCAGGAGGCTTCCTCGGACGTGTCGAGTGTCGTAGCTCAACGGCCTCGGCTGGTTTTTCCGAGACCCCCTTCTCAGGGGTTAACTATCCTCTAGGCTCTTTGGTGGAAGTGGGAAAGTTTGTCTAACAGGCCCCAGCGGTACTTCCAAATTGTGTGACATTTCATCCAGGTGCGGTGCAGACCCAAATGCAAATGATGACGGCATTCCTTCTTGTGGGGCTGTCTCTCTTCTCTGGAGATGATCCACATGTCGTCCAATTATTCAGCCATTACTGACACGTTCTAGGAGAGAGGCCTTGTCTCGGCACTCACTTCGCCTAATAGCCAATTGGGCCCATCTCCAAAGCTCTTTGTGAGAACTGTGTCTCCCACCATGAAATTTCTTTCATGATTATGGCCATCATGTCTATCCTTCTGGGCCTCTTGGCTTCTCTCCACCCTCTCCCCTAAATTCAGCCTGATAAGAGTTAGACGGGTGTAGTGACATCTCTTCATTAGCAATTCAGTGGGGGCAATGCCTGTGGTCGTGTGTGGCATCGTCCGGAATGTGAAAAGGAACCATAACAATCCCCGTCCGGCTTTTTCATCCTGAACTTAAAAGTTTGGACTGCCCGCTCAGCCAAACCATTAGAGGCGGGTGGAATTCCCCGCTGTAAATGCAGTCCCTTTGTCTGACATGAGCACCTCTGGTAACCCGTGCACTGCAAAACTCTGCCGCAAATGGTCTATGGTGGCAGCAGACGTAGGTGACCAGACTTCGTAGACATTCATCCACTTTGCGTGGGCGTCTATTAGTAAAAGGAACATCATGCCCTAGAAGGGTCCCAATTAGTCAACGTGGAGGCACACCCATGGCTGCCCCGGCCATTCCCAGGAGTGCAATGGAACTAAGGAGGGTAGCTTTTGTACCTGCTAGCATTGAAGACAACTTTTGACTTGGGTTTCGATGTCCACACCCATCTCTGGCCACCACAAGTAGCTGCGTGCGAGCATCTTCATCCTACTAATGCCAGGGTGAGCGTTATGTAATTCAGCCAATAATGGCCTTCGCCCTCACAGGGGCACAATAACCCTTGCTCCCCAGAGCAATATCCCATCCTGGCAGGTGAGCTCATATCTGCAACTGAAATAGGGCTTCATGTCATCAGACTTTGGCTCGCCTGACCATCCATTCAAGACCTGCTCCCAGACTTGAGATAAACGTGGATCTCCGCTTGTCCACTCACAGGTTTGTTTGGCCTGGGCAGGAGAGGAATCCAAAAAATTTAGTACTAAGACAAGTTCCTGGGGAATTGGAATCTTCACATTGTTATCTGGCAGGGGGAGGTGGCTCAGTGTGTCAGCATGTGTGATCTGGCTTCCCGATCAGTGAATAAAAGTGTATTTGTAAGCAGCCAATATCACTGCCCACCTCTGGATGCGAGCAGATGCAATGGTGGGTATCGCCTTATCCTCTCCAAATAATCCCAGCAGAGGCTTATGGTCGGATATAATGTGAAAATGGCGACCGTGAAGGTATTGATGGAATTTCTGAACACCAAAAACAACAGACAAACCCTCCCTCTCAATTTGAGAATATCATCGCTCTGCAGCACTGAGTGTGCGAGATGTATAACCAATGGGTCATTCAGAGCCATCCGCCATCCGATGTGAAAGTACACCCCCTACTCCATAAGGGGGTGTGTCACAAGTTAAAATGAATTCTTTCTTTGGGTCAATGTGGACTATTGGGTCAATGATCTTAACGATTGCTTTACCTTCAGAAACAAATCCTGGTGTGGAGCTTGCCAAATCCAATTATGTTTTTCTTAAGCAATGCATATAACAGGGCCAGTACAGTAATTAGATTTGGGAGAAATGATCATGCCTAAGAAGGCCTTGAGTTCTGTAGTGTTTCTCAGTGCAGGTGCCTCGCGATTAACCTTGACCTTTTCTTCCACGGGATGCAGGCCTTGCATGTCGACCTTATGGGCCAAGTAAACTACCTCTTTGGCGTGGAAAATACATTTTTCTTGCTTCAAGTGCACCCCCGCTTGTGAGAAACGTTTCAGCACCTCATCCAAATTAGCAAAGTCTTCGTCAGTACGTCCATTGACTAAGGCATCATCCCGATAAACAATGACATAGGGTAGTCCCTGAAGCAGGTTTTTCATGGTACACTGGAAAATAGCACATGCCGATTAAACCCCAAAGGGTAGTGGAGTATATCGGTACAATCCCCGATGTGTATTGATGGTCACGAATTCCCTAGAGCTTTCTTCCAGCTCTACCTGCTGGTAGACGTGGCTCATGTCGCGTTTTGAATATGTGATGCCCCCTGCTAATTTCGAATATAATTCATCAATCTCCTGTGTCGAGTGTCTATCAAGTTTGGCCACTCTGTTTACAGTTAACTTATAGTCACCGTATAAGCGATCACTTTGGTCTGGCTTCAGTACGGGTACTATGGGTGCCGCCCACTTGGAAAATTACACCGGTTGTAAGATACCCAACTTTTCCAGCCTGTTTATCTCGGTCTTGACCTTGTCCCATAGAGCATAGGGGACTGGTCTGGCTCTGATAAATCTGGGGGTTGTGTTAGGGTCTACGTGGGTTTTGACTTGTAGCCCACGAATCCTTCCTAGTTTGTCACTGAAAATGGAAGCGTACTTTTGTAACAATTCCTGTAAGTTTCGTTCTGAATTGAAAAATCTCTGCCCATTGCAATTTAATCTTTTTGAGCCAGTTGTGACCAATTAAACTGGGGTCCGGCCCAGCTACTACGAAAAGGGGTAAATTCGCAGACAGATCCCCATACTGCACCAGGACTTGACATATCCCTTTCACTCTTATTTCTTCACCCATATATGTTTTGAATTTAGTGTCTGATTCTTCCAAACTTAAAGGGTGGACTCCTTTATTCAAGTGTCTGAACGTATGTTCTCCTATGACAGACATTGATGCCCCAGTATCGGCCTCCATCATGATGGGTTGTTCAATGACTCTAATGACTACCTGGATTGGCTCAGTTCTACCCACTTTCAGGTTGTATAATGAATAGATGTCAGATTCTGCTTCCTCTGTTTCTTCAGCGAGGCAGATTTCACGATTTTCACCTTTGATTTTAAAATGCTGTCTCAGCCTATCTTTACAGTGCTGTATTATGTGACCATTGCGGTAGCAGAAAAAGCATTCGATATTTCTTCAGTGGTCTATACATAGTGGGCATTTCCCGCCTTTCTGTGGAGTCCGATGTTTTTGCGCCTTTGATGTTGTTACCGGCCCTTCCTGCCCTACAAGGTGGATGGTGCCATTTCGTGTATCTTTTATTGCCTCCAAGTCCCTAACAACCTCTCCATGGCTGTTGCCAATTCTAATGCCTGACTGAAGTCTAGATTAGTTTCAGATAGCAATCGCTTTTGAATAGCATCGTCCCTGATTCCGCATATCAATCAGTCTCTCAACATGTCATTAACTGAAGTTCCAAACTCACAATATTCCATGAATTCCCTTAAAGCAGCTACATCACCAGCGATTGTCTCTCCTGGAAGCCTATTTCTCAAATTGAATTTAAAATGCTGCATAGTGATTTGTGCTTTGGCTTCAGGTGGTTTTTTTCAATGTTTACTAACTCATCGAAAGTCTTCGTATCGGGGGTGTTGGGTGACGTGAGGCTGCGGATCAGCCCATATGTTTTGCTCCCACATGAAGGCAAAAGAATCGCCCTCCTCTTGTCCTCCCCTGCGATGTTGTTAGCGGTAAAGAAGAACACTAGGCATTTGACGTAATGAGACCAGTCATTGGAAACAGCGTCGAATAGTTCAAGATGCCCAAACCACAGCATACCCAATGACTAAGGAGACTGCGCTTTCAAATAGCTTTAAAGGTAGTGGCGAAGTAACGTAGCTGGCTTACCACAGCTTTCTTGATTGTCATCAATTGATCTGGTTTATCCTCGTCACCAGTTTTATGTTTTTGGTTATCAGGTTTGCTTTGTCCAGCGAATGCTAGTTGCGCCCTTGATATTAACACATTAGTTGGTGCTTGAAACAATACAGGCAGAAAGACTGATTAACTGAACAAACACTGGTAATTTATTGTAACTATCAACAGAGCAGTATTACCATGTGTGCTTCTTCAGTCACCTCCAGCTCTAGACTTACGGTTACCCAAGAAGCCTGCGCTATGTAGTGATTGGTCAATACAGTCACATGGTCAACTAACTACATTCTCTCAAAGGTACATAGCACTCCACTTTACCACAAGTAGTTAGTGTGAAAATCTGGCAAAAAGTGGGATTATATGGTCGCATGTTCACCTGGTTGGCAGCTCAGGGAGACCTGAGTATTGAAACGTGTTGTCCAAAGATCAATGTAATAGTGATAGTCGTTTGGGAGTACAGAACTTCAGTATTGCTGAAAAAAGGCACATGCCAAAGCTTTTCATTTTGCACTCATCAGGATGTTTGCAAGAATACCAAATGTAAAGGGAATAATAATTTATACTTCATGAGAAGAGAGTGCTGATTGGTTGGCAAGTGGACTCGACCAATCAGAGTCAACCTGCCTGTTTTGAATTTAAACAAAGCTTGGCAGTTATCTGTCAGTCATCAGTTAACTGGTCCATTCTCCTTGGTAAATCCTCTACCAGTCAGAGTTCACTTGCCAACCAATCGGCACTCTCTTCTCATGGAGTATAAATTGCTGTACCCTTTACATTTGTTATTCTTGCCAATGTCCTGATAAGTGAAGACAAAAAGCTTTGACAGGACTCGTTTTTTCAGTGATACTGAAATATAATACTGGTTATAGAAAGGCAACATTGATCACCAGGCTCTTTTCTTTGATGCCTCCTTAATATGTCTTGAGGGGGTTTGATGGTGATTCTGTATACAGACAAGTGTATTGGGCCATATTGTCTGTTTGAGGTGCTGAGCAGGATGGGAGAGTTGGGAAGCAGGGGTCAGGACATCATAGCAAACCTCTCAACTTTATGGCCATTATTTACTTTATGTAGAAATTACTCATTTTGTCCATTCTTTTGATAAACATATGCAGAATGGAAACATTTGCCAGCGTTCTTTAATCAGTTTGAATGAAATGAGGGCTCCATTTTATCCTCTCTTTAAATAGCCAAAGCATCTAATATTTAACAACTGATGCCATTATCTGTTTATGTTTTTTTTAAAATTCCTGCCAACTTTCAGGAAAGTTCTATTTTCTATTCCTATGGTGGATTCAATGCTATAATTTTCTTTGCTATCTGAGCTGGCATTAATCACCTCTTCTATTTTCACTGTGAGTTATCTTTGTGTTGTCTGCTACTTATGTGGATTATTCAATTTTTTTCTGAAAAAAAAGGGATGCAACAAACATTTCTTAAATATTACTTCGGCCTGCGTATTTGAAAACATTTCGAAAGGAAGCTGTTTCAGATTTTGTCATTTTAATGAAGTGCTTATGACGAATTTCCCTCAAGAACATAGCCATATGGTAAAGTAATGCTGTTAAATGACAACCAGGAATTGGCCATTCCACCTCTTGAGCCCCTCGTCCATTGGGCTGTGAATAATTAGCATTTCCATGTTTTCTCTTAACCCTACCAATTCTCGGAGCTGGCACCTCACCTAGGCCAAATTACAAAAATCTGAATCCCCTTTTCAATAATATTTTAATTTCCTGAATATCATGCCCTCGATTGCTTCATAAACAACTTAATCTGTACCTAAATTTATTATTGGGACCCTTCCACCTTTTCTAATCAAACCTTCTTAGTATTGCATCTTCCAATATCGTTTAATGATTAAACTGGAGTCCCAAAGAGTCACTGTAAAATTACTGCTCATAAAAAACAAACCTCAGTTGCTGGTACTGATGAAGGTGCCAGGTGCTTACTTCATACAAAAACAATTTTGTCTGTAATTAAGGTTGTTAGTTTGCTCTTTCTTGAAACCCAAACCTATTCTACTTCCATCTCCTTCTGACCCCCAAGTCCCAATCTACATCTATCTCCATCACATCTGTATACTGACCCCAGTCCCATTCTACATCCATCTCCAACACATCTGTATACTGACCCCAATCCCATTCTACATCCATCTCCAACACATCTGTATACTGACCCCAATCCCATTCTACATCCATCTCCAACACATCTGTATAATGACCTCAGTCCCAATCTACATCCATCTCAAATACATCTGTATACTGACCCCAGTCCCATTCAATTCTCATACTAATTTCCCGGCACATCCTACTTTCATCTCCCTCACACCCTTACATTGGTTCAAAAAGCTACTTTGTGAGGTAACACTGGAAGAAGTGGCTGCTTACGACTTCATCACTCCCTCTGACAGGCATTGCAGCAGCTGGTTTATTTGCATTCAAAGCATTCCCCAAAAAAAATTCTCATTTTGTAGAGCTGTACCTGCAGCTACGTTAATATGGAACAATAGTGCTTATTATCCTTTACTATCTACTCATTCGGGAATGATTCCTGATGTTGTTTCAATAACTTTCATTAAAAAGTACCAGGCCATGTTCACAAAACACACTTACCCACAGATGAAAATGTAGCAGTTGCTATTTTTCAGCTCATTCAAGTCTCAAGTTTTCACTCACAAGGAGGGTTTAAGTGGCCACCAAGGGTGATCAAAGCCAAGGAGAATGAAATTAAGCCAAGGAGCCTTACTTCTGAGAGTAGAGAGTTCAGAAATTAATTCTTCATTGAAACGGTCAGTTCCAGGACTCTGCAGAATGCTGGAGCCTTGTTATACACCCAGCGAAACACAATGGTGCATCCATTGATCATATTTGTGTGTGGGACATGGGTGTCACTGGCTGGGCCAGCATTTATTGCTCATTCCTAATTGCCCTTGAGAAGGTGGTGATGAGCTGCTTTCTTGAACCGCTGCAGTCCATGTGGTGTAGGTACACCCACAGTGCTATTAGGGATGGAGTTCCAGGATTTTGACACAGAGACAGTGAAGGAACGGCAATATATTTCCAAGTTCTGGGGAGGTGGTGGTATAGTGGTATTATCGTTGGGCTGGTATTCCCGAGGCCCAGGGTAATGCTCTGGGGACCTGGGTTCAAATCCACCATGGTAGACAGTGGAATTTGAATTAAATAAAAATCTGGAATTAAAAGTCTAATGATGACCATGCAATTGTTTATTGTTGTAAAATCCCATCTGGTTCACTAATACCCTTGAGGAAATCTGCCATCCTTAACTGGTGTCTACATGTGACTCCAGACCCACATCAATGTAGTTGACTCTTAAAATGCCCTCTGAGCAAGGGCAAATATGGATGAGCAATAAATGCTGCCTAGCCAGTAATGCCCACATCCCATGAATGAATTTTTTAAAAAGTCAGGATGGTGAGTGGCTTGGAGGGGAATTTCCAGGTGATGGTGTTCCCATCTATCTGCTGCCCTTATCCCTTGTCCTTCTAGATGGTAGCAGTCATGTATTTGGGAGGTGCTGTCTAAGGAGCCTTGGTGAGCTCTGCAGTGTATCTTGTAGGTGATACACACTGCTGCTACTGTGTGTCGGTGATGGAGGGAGTGAATGTTTGTGGATGGGGTGCCAGTCAAGCGGGCTGCTTTGTCCTGGATGGTGTTGATGTTCTTGAGTGTTGTTGGAGCTGCACTTATCCAAGTAAGAGTATTCCATTACACTCCTGACTTGTATGTATATCTATCTATTCAGAGAATCATACAGCATCAGATGGAGGCCATCTGGCCTATTGTGCCTATACTGACACTTTGAAGAAGCTTTCAGATTAGTCACTGCTCTTAACCCACAGCACTGCAAATTTATCATTTTCAAGTGTATAAAATGCCATATTAAAAATAGTGTATCACGCTGGGGCTAATATCACACTCCAGTTCTGACCTGTGACCTGCAAGACCAATTAAACTCTGGTTTACCTCAACTAGTGTTGTTGTTCCAGCAATCTGATATTTTAGCCTTAAAGGCAGGGCAGCATAAATCTCAACTCCACCTGAGCAGTGGAGTACTACATCAGACTGTTTAATTCATGGACCCCTTTTCAAATGGATGAATAATCGCTGAATCTGCCCCACCCACTGCCCTAGTTTAAACCGCAATACTATAGAATTCTCATCGTGTGAAAGTGCTGCTAGTAAAGTGCATTTTAATCATATTTTTAAGAAAACAGGTACTTATTTACAGACCTCAGTGAGATGGGTGAGCCTACTTCTCACTGCACAGTCTGTCTCTCCTTGGTGTGATGTTTAGCAATAATGCTCATAAATCATTCTATGTGAAAGCTGACAATTCCTGTTTTACAGGGAATTGCAGACTACACTCCCTAAAACACCCAAAAGAATCTCATGTAATTAAAATTTGGTTTACTCAGTTTGGTAATTAAAGCAGTGGTCCGGCTGAGCACAGGAAGACTGGCTGAACTATGGCCCAATTCTAGATTGACAGCTTTAAAGCATCTCCTTGAGTGACAATGCTCCAACACAAGAGTTGCAGCCTTCATTAATATTCGCTACATCACTGCAGGCATTGTTTTTAATAAAAAAGCTCGGGGTCTTTAACCAGTGGCAGATAGTCCTGAGTGACTATGTAGTGACCATCTGGGTTCCAAACCCTGACCACTGATCCTGGGCAGTCATCTCATTGTAAAGCTGGCTCTGGTTGGTAAGCACTTTAACACTATTCCACAGACCCCTGATAGGACCCCAGTTAGAAAACCAATGTGCTACATTATGTATCACATGGGATATCACTCCTCTCTTTGAGTAAGTTGCTATGTCAATAAGATATGAAAGAAACCCAAACTGTGTACATCAGACTTTTTTTTTGCTATTTTTAAAATGAGCTTTCTGCTGAACTCAACAAGATGGCTGCTACAAGTCACATGACCCTAAGATTGGCTCTTTGTTCCGGAAGTTTCCAGCAGGAGTTACAAGAAAAAAAAAATCCCCCTCTCTTCATTGTGAAATCTCAGACCCAATTGTAAGGACATTATCGTCATGAAACCAGGGGACTTACAGGGATCGAAACTCATTATTCTTGCTAACCCATCTCACATTTCGAATTACCAAGATCCATTTCAAAGGGGAACCATTGAGGAAGATTGGGTGTCACTTGCATCTCTATAAGATTACCCCTCTAGGGGAGTCAGAGGGTCTGCCCAGACAATGGCTTCCCTGACACAAGATCCTCAACATGGATGGTAACTCTTTCAAAAGCTAAGGGCTGGTACATTTGGCTGAAACCAAAGCCAGTCCCAGACACTAGAGTGAGTATTTTAAAATCTCTATATTCATTTGAGAACTGGGAAACAATCGGTCTGCTGAATTACCAACTAATCAAACAGGCCTACAGCAGTACTCCCAGCTGACCAAGCAGCTGGTCACCGTGTATCAATTCCTCGAAGCCTGTCTCTGATCAAAGCCTGCCAAGCAGTCCAAGCACAGAAGTGCCCTCGTGCTTCATCATCATTCATTGCAAAAACACTTTCTCCAACTAAGGACTCATCTGAACTGAACTCCATTGCGAAGGAAACTCTCTCTGGACTTTGACTATCTAGGCTCTGGAAATCATATGAACTAATATTCATTTCAGTGTTTCTTTTGCTGTTGCTATTCATAGTTGTAAAAACTCCCTTTTTTCTAAACTCCTTAGTGTGTGTGGGTGGGTGGGGTGGTGGGAGGGGCGGGGGGGGTTGCAAACAATCAACCCCGGGGTTTGAATGTGAAATAAATTAACCTTCAGTGTTAATCATAATGCGAGTTTGCTGTGGGTTATTTTTCAATTGGATCACACAAGCAGGGGAATTAGGAAAACACACCACAGCCTCCTTTAAAGAGTATTCAAAAACACCTCTGCTTCCAGACAGTCGGTGAGAAGATAAAGAAGTTCAGTTTGCCTTTCTCCTGTCCATAACAAAGTTTTCCAATTTATCATGATTGTTTAAAAAATTATTTTTTCATGGGATGCAGGCTTCACTGGCAAGACCAGCATTTGTTGCGCATCCCTAATTGCCCTTGAGCTGAGTGGCTTTCTAGGCCATTTCATAGGGCATTTAAGAGGAAATCATATTGCCATGTGTCTGGAGTCCCAAGTAGGCCAGACCAGGAAAGGGCAGCAGATTAGTGAACCAAATGAGTTTTTATTATTACTGATGATAGTTGCATGATCACTATTCATAAAACTAACTTTATAATTCCAAATGTATTAATTGAATTGAAATTCCACCAGCTGCCAGGGTGGGATTTGAATCCATGTCCCCAGAGCATTACCCGGGGGCCTCTGGATTACTAGTCCAGTGACAGTGACAATGCCCCCATCGCCCTCTAATATGATTGCAGGGTTTTTATTAGTATATGTATAACATATTAAAATCAGTACACATCTCACATACTCCATTTGTGAGACAGGTAAACATTTGCTATGGGATTTGCAATGTTTTAATGTCAACAGCTGTCTTCATTTTCTGTCATGCCTGTGAGTGCCAACTGAATAGAATTTCTCATTGTAAATCAAGCAACAGGTTGCCATGGCTCCCTCTCATGCAGCAGATCCAGCTATAGCATTAGAGTGTGGAGGAAGACCTCCACGTCCACCACAGTATAATTATAGTCCACGCATCCCCAGAATAGCTGGCACAGTATCCTCCCCTGTGAGATAAAAAAGGGGCAAAAAAAACCCATAAATGCTGGAAATATAAAATAAAGCCAGAAAATGATGGCTATACTCAGCAGGCCAGTCAGCCTCAACAAAGAAAAGTCCGGTTAATATTGTGGGAGTGGGCCCTTCATCAAAATCAAGAGTGAAAAGACCAAGGGGTTTTTTTTTTCAGTATGCTTGATAACAGAGGGCAGTAAATGGAGGAGGGATGGGCAGAGCCAGCAAATACTAGGAAGTCTGATGATTTATGACCTGCCACCAGATAAGATGATGATGAACCGACCAGATTGTTGTAGAAACCCCAACCAGTTCACTAGACTTGTATTTTGCAGCAGATCTGTGGAACTTTCACAATGTTTCATAGCGAATGCAGCACTTTTTTCAAGTGTATATAAATGCAATTTGTTGCTGTAGTCACTGCTGTAAGGTAGGAAACGTGGCAGGCAATTTGTACACAGCAACGTCTCATCACTGGCAATGTGATGGTGATCAGATAATCTGCTTTTTGTGATGTTGGTTGAAGGATAAATATTGACTGGAGAACTCCCCTGCTCTTCTTCAAGCGAATGCCCTTTCACGGCTGGCTCAGAAGAGGGCAGCTGAGGCCTCAGTTCAATGCCTCATCTGAAAGACAGCATCTCTGACAGTGCAGCATTCCCTCTTTACTGCAGAAGTGTGTCAGACTGCAACATGGGCTCCATCCTTAGAGCAGGACTTGAACCACAACCTTCTAGCGAAGAAAAGAGAGTCAGCCATAATGATACTTGCCTATGGAGAAATTGCAAACTGTATAGGCCACAGCTACATGAGTCTCCTGTCTCAAGCTAAAGACAGTATTTAATGGAGGCTGCAGGGGTCTCGCCCATTGGCTGGAGAGACGGGAAGAGCCCCTCATTGCCTGTTTTAGGTAAAACCCTGAATTCAGTGCCTCTTAGAATCAAGAACCCCAGGGATAGAATTCCCACTCTTCAAGAGCTGTCGGCCAATCAGAGGCCAGCAGCTTTCAGTGCTCATCAGTGCCAAGGAGGTGTAGTGACTGCTGACGGTACTGCACCAGAGAGACTGAGGATTACCATTGCCTGTAAGGCAGTGGTAACAGATTCAGTAGCAACATTCAAAAGGGAATCCAATAAATACATAAAAAGGAACAGTTTGCAGAACCATGGGGAAATGGTGGGACTAACAGGAGAGCTCTTTCAAAGAGCTGGCATTGATATGATGGGCCAAATTCTGTGCTATAACATTTTTGATGAACAGAAAGCTGGGTCCTGAGACATCTAGGAACGTAGCACTGGGGTTTTGCCAGGGAAAGGTTAGCAGCGAGGCATGAAAAGCTTGGCCGGAGGTGGGGGGGAGATCAGGAAGAGGCAACAGGAGAGCTGGCAGTTTTGTGACAGGAATGGTGTGACAGAGAAATCTAACACATAGAGGAGCTGTGGGCTAGATGCAAAACCTTTTTAAAGAATGAGCAGTCGAACAGTGAGAATATCTTTAAATCAAAACTGAAATATTGCTATCCTGTATAATATATTATTCTCACCAAACATATCAATTTTTAAACTATGCAAAAGGGCAAATTTACCCAATAAGTAACCATGACAGAACAAGTTGGCAGGAGTACAAAATGGGATATGGCATTGTGCGCTTGTTGAGTTACACATAACCTGAAAAAGATAAACGACACTACAGAGCAAAACAACCAAAATCATTTTGAATGAATCAGGAGATGTGTGGAGTGGGCAATATTCAGATGATAGGTTGAGATGGAAAGGAGCATGAAACAATCAGCAGAATAATTAACCTGGAATTCATGAACACCCACAAAAACTGAAGTAACTAAAGCACACAGCCAAACACTCATTGAAAATAAATTAATTCACTGAGGGTATTTAAAACTGAGACCAGAAATGCTGCGTTTAAAAATATATTTTTCTTGGTATCCAGTGTAACATCGATGAGAGCCAATTAATCAGCAGTCATAATCTGAAAACATCTGAAAATATCCTCAGTAGATCTGCAATTTATCCAGAGTGTCGAGGAAAACACAAATAAAAATACAATTGGATCATTTTTTAACTATTGGTTTAACCAAGAGCCAATACTGTTGAAAAGTTCAGAATATCAAAATCATGGATCAGCAGCATCACTCAAACTGCTGTCAAACAAGCTACGTGTCTCAACCCTGTCAGGAAGATATAATAATGTTATTGGAATTTATAGTAAAATAGTAGTATATGTGTCTGTTAGTGTGTGTGTGTGTGTGTGTGTGTGAGATTTAATGGGATTAAAGGCAGCTGTTCTGAAGGCTTTGATGTATTAGAAGAGCAGCTAGGGTTGAAATGTTAAGTAGGTGAACTTAGAGGTCAAGGGAACATTAACATTTTTAAATAAACCAGACTAGATTGTTTTCAAGGAAGGGTGAAATGCGTCACCTAGCCATGTGAAGTTCAGAAACAGTGTGTTTATTTTTCCCAAAGATTACTGGTAAAACTTAGTGCTATGAGAGATTTTTATGATCAGAAAGGTAAAGACCAATATATTGAAACAATGGGAATTTACATTCAAAGGGGGAAATATGTATAAAGGAGTGAAGGCTGTGTGTAAGGGTAGGCATTTTAGGATTTAAAAAGTATGAAAAGCCTTCAGCATCTGCGCCTCAACTTTCTGTCTTCAAAGAACTAAAGTTAAGAAAACTCACTTTGAATTCCACTGGGTCAGTGTTTCTTCGCCCGGGTCTTTTAAAATCTATGTGTCTTAGTGTTGCCTTAGTGAAAGTGGAACTGGGAGTTAGATTCGTTAAGGGGATTTAGAAGTTACCATAGTAGTAATTTGTAGATTTATGTATGTGCTTAAAAATCAATTTTCTTGTTAAGAAATGTTTAATTTAGTTCTGTAAACACCTACAAGATTTGGTGGTCTTATTACTATTGAATTCAAGGCACGCATCTCAAAATTTATACAAATTGCAAAACAAGTTGTGACAGTTGTTTCAAGTTTCCCTTTGGGATTTGAACAACTCAGCATTTACCATCCGCAGTGCCATGACAAATCCACTGAGCAACTCTCCATTCTGGGAGAGTGGGACAGGAAAATTTGCCACAAACATAATTCCATGAACTGAGCGGAGGTTTAAAAAAAAAAGCATTACAACGATGCACTTTGTAAAGCTGGTAAGTGCCAACCTGGGGCACAAAGTGGGTAGTGTCATGTACAGTTATGGATGCCAATGATTCAAGTCTTGACACATGATGGCTCATTTAGTGAAGGCAGGTACTGGATCAGTTCAAACAGTTAAATAGAATGTGACCTGTGACTGAGCAAAAACGAGGCAAAAACGGAGCTGAGTCAAATTGAAAATACAATAGCACTCAAGTTGAATCAGTTTATTAACGTAATAATATCTATGCTGAGTTAATGGATGAATTAGATAGTACCCACGCCGAGTCAGTGTGTAAACTCGATAGTACCTGTGCTGAGTCAGTGTGTAAACTCGATAATACCCGTGCTGAGTCAGTGTGTAAACTCGATAATACCCGTGCTGAGTCAGTGTGTAAACTCGATAATACCCATGCTGAGTCAGTGTGTAAACTCGATAATACCCGTGCTGAGTCAGTGTGTAAACTTGATGGTACACATGCTGAGTTAGTGCTTTTTTAATATTCGTACATGGGATGTGGGCGTCACTGGCTGAGCAAAATTTATTGCCCATCCCTAATAGCCCTTGAAAACTGAGGGGCTTGCTGAGCCATATGAGAGGCCATTTAAGAGTCAAACACATTGCTGTGGGTCTGAGTCACATGTAGGCCAGGCCAGGTAAGGACCACAGATTTCATTCCTTAAAGAACATTAGTGAAGCAGATGAGTTTTTACAACTATCGACAATGGCTTCATTGCCATCATTAGAAATTTAATTCCAGATATTTTTGACTGAATTCAAAATAACAAGCTGCAGTGGTGGAATTAGAACCCTGAGACACTGGGAAACTAGTTCAGAGTGTAAATGCGATAGTATATGATCCGAGTCAGTGTATAAACTCAATAGTACCCGTGCTGAGTCAGAGTGTAAACTCGAAAGTTCCCGTGTGGAATCAGGGTGTAAACTCCATAGTACCCGTGCTGAATCAGTGTGTAAACTCGAAAGTTCCCGTGTGGAATCAGGGTGTAAACTCCATAGTACCCGTGCTGAGTCAGAGTGTAACCTTGACAGAACCCATGCTGAGTTAGTCTGTAAACTCGACAGTACGCGAGCTGAATCAGTGTGTAAATGCCCGTACTGGGTAAATGTTTAAGGTTGATAACAGATGAGGTGAGTCAGTGTGTAAACACGATATATTCATGCTGAGTCAGTGTGTAAGCTTGATAATTCTCACGCTGTGTCAGTTTGTAGAACTGATGGAAAACGTGCAGGGTGAGTGTGTAAATTCGATAGTACCCGTGTTGAGTCAGTGTGTAAACTCGATAGTAAACATGCTGAGTCAGTGTGTAAACTTGATAGTACCCGTGCGGAGTTGGTGTGTAAAATCAATAATTCCGGCGCTGAGTCAGTGTGTAAATTTGATGATACCTGTATACCTGTGCTGAATCAGTCTGCAAACTCAATAGTACCCGTGGTGAGTCAGTGTGTAAAGTCCATAATGCCCGTGCTGAATCAGTGTGTAAACTCGATAGTACCCGTGCTGAGTCAGTGTGTAAACTCAATAGAAGCTATGATGAGTCAGTGTGTAAACTCCATAGTGCCCAGTCTCAGTCAGTCTGTAAACTCGAAAGTACACGTGGTGAATCAGTGTGTAAACTCGATAGTTCCCATGCTGAATCAGTGTGTAAAATTGATAGTGCCCGTGCTGAGTCAGAGTGTAAACTCGAAATTTCCCACGCTGAATCAGTGTGTAAAATTGATAGTACCCGTGCTGAATCTGTGTGTAAACTCGATAGTACCCGTGCTGAGTCAGTGTGTAAAAGCGGCCAAAAACATCCTGAGTCAGTCTGTAACTGTGAAAGCACCTGTGATGAGTCAGTGTGTAAATTCGATAATACCGATGCTGAGTCAGTGTGTAAACCAGATTGTAGCCATGTTGAGTCAGTGTGTAAACAAGATAATACCTGTCCTGTGTCAGTGTGTAAACTCGATAGTACCCAAGCTGAGTTAGTGTATAAACTCTATAATCCCCAAGCTGAGTCAGTGTGTAAACGCGATAGTAAACGTGCTGATTCAGTGTGTATAATTGACAATACCGGCGCTGAGTCAGTGTGTAAACTCGATAGTACCCGTGCTGAGTCACTGTATGAATTCCATGTTACATGTGCTGAGTCAGTGCATAAACTCGATAGAAGCCATGATGAGTGAGTGTGTAAACTTGATAGTACCTGTGATGAGTCAGTGTGTAAATTCGATAATACCGATGCTGAGTCAGTGTGTAAACTCAATCGTACCCATGCTGAGTCAGTGTGTAAAATTGATAATACACATGCTAAGTTAGTGTGTGAACTCGATAGTACCCGTGCCGAGTCAGTGTGTAAACCCGATATTACCCGTGCTGAAGCAGTGTGTAAACTCGATAGTGCCCGTGCTGAGTCAGAGTGTAAACTCAATAGTAACGTACTGAGTCTGTGTGTGAACTCAATGTTACATGTGCCAAGCCAGTGTGTAAACATGATAGTATTCAGGCTGAATAAGAATGGAAAAATGACAGTTCACATGCTGAATCAGTGTGTGAACTCCACAGTTCCCATGCTAAGTGATTGTACAAACTCAAGAGCATGCATGTTCAATCAGTGGGTGAACCCTTTCTGAGTCACTTTGTAAACCCAATAGTACCCGTGCTGAGTCCGTGTGTAAACTCGATAATACCCATGCTGAGTCAGTGTGTGAACGCTACAGCACAAGTGTTGAATTAGTGTGTAAAAGTGGCCAAAAACATCCTGAGTCAGTCTGTAACTGTGAAAGAACCTGTGATGAGTCAGTGTGTAAATTCGATATATTCATGCTGAGTCAGCGTGTAAGCTCGATAATTCTCATGCTGTGTCAGCGTGTAGAACCGATGGAAAACGTGAGGGGTGAGTGTGTAAATTCGATAGTACCCGTATTGAGTCAGTGTGAAAACTCGATAGTAAACATGCTGAGTCAGTGTGTAAACTTGATAGTACCCGTGCGGAGTTGGTGTGTAAAATCAATAATTCCGGCACTGAGTCAGTGTGTAAATTTGATGATAACTGTGCTGAGTCAGTCTGCAAACTCAATAGTACCTGTGCTGAGTCAGTGTGTAAAGTCCATGATGCCTGTGCTGAGTCAGTGTGTAAATTCGATAGTACCCGTGTTGAGTCAGTGTGTAAACTCGACAGTAACGTGCTGAGTCAGTGTGTAAACTCAATAGAAGCTATGATGAATCAGTGTGTAAACTCCATAGTGCCAGGTCTCAGTCAGTGTGTAAACTCGAAAGTACACGTGGTGAATCAGTGTGTAAACTTGATAGTATTCGTACTGAGTCAGTGTGTAACCTCGACATTAGCATGCTGAATCAGAGTGTAAACTCGATAGTTCCCATGCTGAATCAGTGTGTAAAATTGATAGTGCCTGTGCTGAGTCAGTGTGTGACCTCGACAATACCTGTGCTAAGTCAGAGTGTAAACTCAATAGTTCCCGTGCTGAATCAGTGTGTAAAATTGAGAGTACCCGTGCTGAATCTGTGTGTAAACTTGATAGTACCCGTGCTGAGTCAGTGTGTAAAAGTGGCCAAAATCATCCTGAGTCAGTCTGTAACTGTGAAAGCACCTGTGATGAGTCAGTGTGTAAATTCGATAATACCCATGCTGAGTCAGTGTGTAAACTTGATAATACCTGTGCTAAGTCAGTGTGTGAACTTGATAGTACCCGTGCTGAGTCAGTGTGTAAACCCGATATTAACCGTACTGAATCAGTGTGTAAACTCGATAGGGCCCTGCTGAGTCAGAGTGTAAACTCGATAGTAACGTACTGAGTCAGTGTGTGAACTCAATGTTACATGTGCTGAGTCAGTGTGTAAACACGATAGTATTCAGGCTGAATAAGTATGTAAATATGACAGTTCACATGCTGAATCAGTGTGTGAACTCCACAGTTCCCATGCTGAGTGATTGTGGAAACTCGAGAGCATGCATGCTCAATCAGAGGGTGAACCCTTTCTGAGTCATTTTGTAAACCCAACAGCACCCGTGCTGAGTCATTACGTGAACTTAATAGAAATCGTGCTGAGTCAGTATGTAAACTCGATAATAGCGATGCTGGGGCAGTGTTGAAACTCTATAAAACCGTGCTGTGTCAGTGTGCAAACAAGATAATACCTGTCCTGTGTCAGTGTGTAAACTCGCTAGTACCCAAGCTGAGTTAGTGTGTAAACTCTATAATACCCATGCTGAGTCAGTGTGTAAACTCAATAGTACCCGTGCTGAGTCAGTGTGTAAACGCGATAGTAAATGTGCTGAGTCAGTGTGTATAAACGACAATACTGGCGCTGAGTCAGTGTGTAAACTCAATTGTACCTTGCATTGTCAATGTGTAAACGCAATAGTACGTGTGCTGAGTCAGTGTGTAAACTCGATCGTCCCTGTGCTCAGTCAGTGTGTAAACGCGATAGTAAACGTGGTGAGTCAGTGTGGAAATAGACAATACTAGCTCTGAGTCAGTGTGTAAACACAATCGTACCTGCGCTCAGTCAGTGTGTAAAATCGATAGTACCCGTGCTAAGTCAGTGTGTAAATGCGATAGTGCTGTACTGGGTAAATGTTTAAGCTTGATAACAGACGAGGTGAGTCAGTGTGTAAACTCGATATATTCATGCTGAGTCAGTGTGTAAGCTTGATAATTCTGACGCTGTGTCAGTGTGTAGAACCAATGGAAAACGTGCAGGGTGAGTGTGTAAATTGGATAGTAAACATGCTGAGTCAGTGTGTAAACTTGATCGTACCCGTGCTGAGTCAGACTTCAAACTCAGTAGTACCCATGCTGAGTCAGTGTGTAAACTCCATAATGCCCGTGCTGAGTCAGTGTGTAAACTCAATAGTACCCATGTTGAGTCAGTGTGGGAACGCAATAATACCATGCTCAGTCAGTGTGTAAACTCGATCATAGCCGTACAGAGTGAATGTGGAAACTCGATAGCGACCGTGCTGAGTCAAATGTGCAAACCCGATAATATCGTGCTGAGTAATTGTGTAAATGCGATGGTGACCACACTGAGTCAGTGCATAAACTCGATATATTCATGCTGAGTAAGCGTGTAAGCTCGATGGAAAACGTGCTGGAGTCAGTGTGTAAATTCGATAATACCCGTGCTGAGTCAGACTGTAAGCTCGATATACCCGTGCTGAGTCAGTGTGTAAACTCGATAATACCCGTGCTGAGTCAGTGTGTAAACTCGATAGAAGCCATGATGAGTGAGTGTGTAAACTTGATAGTACCCGTGCTGAGTCAGTGTGTAAACTCAACCGTACCCATGCTGAGTCAATGTGTAAAATTGATAATACCCGTGCTAAGTTAGTGTGTGAACTCGTTAGTACACGTGCCGAGTCAGTGCGTAAACCCGATATTACCCGTGCTGAATCAGTGTGTAAAATCGATAGTAACGTACTGAGTCTGTGTGTGAACTCAATGTTACATGTGCCAAGCCAGTGTGTAAACATGATAGTATTCAGGCTGAATAAGAATGGAAAAATGACAGTTCACATGCTGAATCAGTGTGTGAACTCCATAGTTCCCATGCTAAGTGATTGTACAAACTCAAGAGCATGCATGCTCAATCAGAGGGGGAACCCTTTCTGAGTCACTTTGTAAACCCAATAGTACCCGTGCTGAGTCCGTGTGTAAACTCGATAATACCCATGCTGAGTCAGTGTGTGAACGCTACAGCACAAGTGTTGAATTAGTGTGTAAAAGCGGCCAAAAACATCCTGAGTCAGTCTGTAACTGTGAAAGAACCTGTGATGAGTCAGTGTGTAAATTCGATATATTCATGCTGAGTCAGCGTGTAAGCTCGATAATTCTCATGCTGTGTCAGTGTGTAGAACCGATGGAAAACGTGAGGGGTGAGTGTGTAAATTCGATAGTACCCATATTGAGTCAGTGTGAAAACTCGATAGTAAATATGCTGAGTCAGTGTGTAAACCTGATAGTACCCGTGCGGAGTTGGTGTGTAAAATCAATAATTCCGGCACTGAGTCAGTGTGTAAATTTGATGATACCTGTGCTGAGTCAGTCTGCAAACTCAATAGTACCCGTGCTGAGTCAGTGTGTAAAGTCCATGATGCCTGTGCTGAGTCAGTGTGTAAATTCGATAGTACCCGTATTGAGTCAGTGTGTAAACTTGACAGTAACGTGCTGAGTCAGTGTGTAAACTCAATAGAAGCTATGATGAATCAGTGTGTAAACTCCATAGTGCCAGGTCTCAGTCAGTGTGTAAACTCGAAAGTACACGTGGTGAATCAGTGTGTAAACTCGATAGTATTCGTACCGAGTCAGTATGTAACCTCGACATTACCCGTGCTGAATCAGTGTGTAAAATTGATAGTGCCGGTGCTGAGTCAGTGTGTGACCTCGACAATACCTGTGCTGAGTCAGAGCGTAAACTCTGTGCTGAATCAGTGTGTAAAATTGAGAGTACCTGTGCTGAATCTGTGTGTAAACTCAATAGTACCCGTGCTGAATCAGTGTGTAAAAGTGGCCAAAATCATCCTGAGTCAGTCTGTAACTGTGAAAGCACCTGTGATGAGTCAGTGTGTAAATTCGATAATACCCATGCTGAGTCAGTGTGTAAACTTGATAATACCTGTGCTAAGTCAGTGTGTGAACTTGATAGTACCCGTGCTGAGTCAGTGTGTAAACTCGATAGTACCCGTGCTGAATCAGTGTGTAAACTCGATAGGGCCCTGCTGAGTCAGAGTGTAAACTCGATAGTAATGTACTGAGTCAGTGTGTGAACTCAATGTTACATGTGCTGAGTCAGTGTGTAAACTCGATAGTAATGTACTGAGTCAGTGTGTGAACTCAATGTTACATGTGCTGAGTCAGAGTGTAAACTCGATAGTAATGTACTGAGTCAGTGTGTGAACTCAATGTTACATGTGCTGAGTCAGTGTGTAAACTCGATAGTAATGTACTGAGTCAGTGTGTGAACTCAATGTTACATGTGCTGAGTCAGAGTGTAAACTCGATAGTAATGTACTGAGTCAGTGTGTGAACTCAATGTTACATGTGCTGAGTCAGAATGTAAACTCGATAGTAATGTACTGAGTCAGTGTGTGAACTCAATGTTACATGTGCTGAGTCAGTGTGTAAACTCGATAGAAGCCATGATGAGTAAGTGTGTAAATTCGATAATACCGATGCTGAGTGAGTGTGTAAGCCCGATCGTGCCCATGCTGAGTCAGTGCGTAAACTTGATAATACCCGTGCTAAGTCAGTGTGTGAACTCGATAGTACCCGTGCTGAGTCAGTGTGTAAACCCGATATTACCCGTGCTGAATCAGTGTGTAAAGTCGATAGTGCCCGTGCTGATTCAGTGCGTAAACTCGATAGTACCCGTGCTGAGTCAGTGTGTAAACCCGATATTACCCGTGCTGAATCAGTGTGTAAAGTCGATAGTGCCCGTGCTGAGTCAGTGTGTAAACTCGCGAGTAAAGTGCTGAGTCAGTGTGTGAACTCAATGTTACATGTGCTGAGTCAGTGTGTAAACACGATAGTATTCAGGCTGAATAAGTATGTAAATATGACAGTTCACATGCTGAATCAGTGTGTGAACTCCACAGTTCCCATGCTGAGTGATTGTGGAAACTCGAGAGCATGCATGCTCAATCAGAGAGTGAACCCTTTCTGAGTTATTTTGTAAACCCAATAGTACCCGTGCTGAGTCATTACGTGAACTTAATAGAAATCGTGCTGAGTCAGTATGTAAACTCGATATTAGCGATGCTGAGTTAGTGTGTAAACTCTATAATACCCATGCTGAGTCAGTGTGTAAACTCAATAGTACCCGTGCTGAGTCAGTGTGTAAACGCGATAGTAAACGTGCTGAGTCAGTGTGTATAAACGACAATACTGGCGCTGAGTCAGTGTGTAAACTCAATTGTACCTGTGCATTGTCAATGTGTAAACGCAATAGTACGTGTGCTGAGTCAGTGTGTATAAACGACAATACTGGCGCTGAGTCAGTGTGTAAACTCAATTGTACCTGTGCATTGCCAATGTGTAAACGCAATAGTACGTGTGCTGAGTCAGTGTGTAAACTCGATCGTCCCTGTGCTCAGTCAGTGTGTAAACGCGATAGTAAACGTGGTGAGTCAGTGTGGAAATAGATAATACTAGCTCTGAGTCAGTCTGTAAACACAATTGTACCTGTGCTTAGTCAGTGTGTAAACTCAATCGTGCGATAGTGCCCGTACCGGGTAAATGTTTAAGCTTGATAACAGACGAGGTGAGTCAGTGTGTAAACTCAATAGTACCCGTGTTGAGTCAGTGTGGGAACGCAATAATACCATGCTGAGTCAGTGTGTAAACTCGATCATAGCCGTACAGAGTGAATGTGGAAACTCGATAGCGCCCGTGCTGAGTCAAATGTGCAAACCCGATAATATCGTGCTGAGTAATTGTGTAAATGCGATGGTGACCACACTGAGTCAGTGCATAAACTCGATATATTCATGCTGAGTCAGTGTGTAAGCTCGATGGAAAACGTGCTGGAGTCAGTGTGTAAATTCGATAATACCCGTGCTGAGTCAGTTTGTAAACTCGATAGTACCCGTATTTGAGTCAGTGTGTAAATTCGATAATACCTGTGCTGAATCAGACTGTAAGCTCGATATACCCGTGCTGAATCAGTGGGTAAACTCTATAATACCTGTGCTAAGTCAGTGTGTAAACTCGATAGTACCCCTGCTGAGTGAGTGTGTAACCTCGACTTAACCCGTGCTGACTCAGAGTGTAAAAACCATAGTTCCCACGCTGATCAGTGTGTAAAATTCATAGTACCCGTGCTGAATCAGTGTGTAAACTCGATAGTACCCACCCTGAGTCAGTGCATAAACTCGATAGTACCCGTGCGGAATCAATGTGTAAAAGTAGCCAAAAAGATCCTGAGTCAGTCTGTAACCATGAAGGCACCCATGATGAGTCAGTGTGTAAATTCGATAATACCGATGCTGAGTCAGTGTGTAAACCCGATCGTACCTTGCTGAGTCAGTGTGTAAACACGATAATACCCGTGCTGAGTCAGTGTGTAAACTCGATAATACCCGTGCTGAGTCAGTGTGTAAACTCGATAATACCCGTGCTGAGTCACTGTGTGAACTCAATGTTACATGTGCTGAGTCAGTGCATAAACTCGATAGAAGCCATGATGAGTGAGTGTGTAAACTCGATAGTACCCGTGCTGAGTCAGTGTGTAATCTCGATAATGCCTGTGCTGAGTCAGTGTGTGAACTCGATAGCACAAGTGTTGAATTAGTGTGTAAACTCAATAGTACCCATGCTGAGTCAGTGTGTAAACTTGATAGTACCCGTGTTGAGTTAGTGTGTAAAATTAAGAACGCTTGGGCTGAGTCTGTGTGTAAACTCGATAGTGCCCGTATTGAGTAAGTGTGTAAATTCGATGATACCCGTGCTGAGTCAGACTGTAAAGTCTGCAGTACCCGTGCTGAGTCGGTCTGTAAACTGCATAATGCCGGTGCTGAGTCAGTGTGTAAACTTGACAGTACTCATGCTGAGTTGGTGTGTAAAATCAAGAATGTTGGCGCTGAGTCAGTGTGTAAACTTGATAGTAAACATGCTGAGTCAGTGTGTAAACTTGATCGTACCCGTGCGGAGTTGGAGTTTAAAATCAATAATGCCAGCGCTGAGTCAGTGTGTAAATTTGATGATACCCGTGCTGAGTCAGACTACAAACTCACTAGTACCCGTATTGAGTCAGTGTGTAAACTCAATTGTACCTGTGCATTGTCAATGTATAAACGCAATAGTAAGTGTGCTGAGTCAGTGTGTTAACTTGATCGTCCCTGTGCTCAGTCAGTGTGTAAACATGATAGTACCCGTGCTAAGTCAGTGTGTAAACTCGATAGTACCCATGCTAAGTCAGTGTCTAAACTTGATAGTACCCGTGCTGAATCAGTGTGTAAATTCGATAGTACCCCTGCTGAGTCAGTGTGTAACCTCAATAATGCCCATGCTGAGTCAGTGCGTAAACTCAATAGTACCCGTTTTGAGTCAGTGTGGGAACGCAATAATACCATGATGAGTCAGTGTGCAAACTCAATAGTACCCATGCTGAGTCAGTGTGTAAACTCGATAGAAGCCATGATGAGTGAGTGTGTAAACTCAATAGAAGCCATGATGAGTGAGTGTGTAAACTCGATAGTACCCGTGCTGAGTCAGTGTGTAAACTCGATAGTGCCCGTGCTGAGTCAGTGTGTAAACTCGATAGTGCCCGTGCCGAGTCAGTGTGTAAACTCGATAGTGCCCGTGCTGAGTCAGTGTGTAAACTCGATAGTGCCTGTGCTGAGTCAGACTGTAAGCTCGATATACCCGTGCTGAGTCAGTGGGCAAACTCCATAATACCTGTGTTAAGTCAGTGTGTAAACTCGATAGTACCCGTGCTAAGTCAGTGTGTAAACTCGATAGTACCCGTGCTGAGTCAGTGTGTCAACTCGATAGTACCCGTGCTGAATCAGTGTGTAAACTCAATAGTACCCCTGCTGAGTTAGTGTGTAAATGCGATAGTGCCCGTACTGTGTAAATGTTTAAGCTTGATAACAGTCGAGATGAGTCAGTGTGTAATCTCGACATATTCATGCTGAGTCAGCATATATGCTCGATAATTCTCATGCTGTGTCAGTGTGTAGAACCGATGGAAAACGTGTGGGGTGAGTGTGTAAATTCGATAGTACCCGTATGGAGTCAGTGTGTAAACTCGATAGTAAACATGCTGAGTCAGTGTGTAAACTTTATAGTGCCCGTGCTGAATCAGACTGCAAACTCGATAGTACCCGTGCTGAGTCAGTGCATAAACACGATAGTACCCGTGCTGAATCAGTGTGTAAAAGTGGCCAAAAACATCCTGAGTCAGTCTGTAACCATGAAAGCACCCATGATGAGTCAGTATGTAAATTCGATAATACCGATGCTGAGTCAGTGTGTAAACACGATAATACCTGTGCTGAGTCAGTGTGTGAACTCGATAGTACCCTTGCTGAGTCACTGTGTGAACTCAATGTTACACGTGCTGAGTCAGTGTGTAAACTCGATAGAAGCCATGATGAGTGAGTGTATAAACTCGATAGTACCCATGCCGAGTCTGTGTGTAAACTCGATAGTACCCGTGTTGAGTCTGTGTGTAAGCTCGAAAGAACCCATGCTGAGTCAGTGTGCAAACTCGATAATACTGTGCTAAGTCAGTGTGTAAGCTCGATAGATCCCGTGCTGACTCAGTGTATAAACTCGATAATACCCATGCTGAGTCAGTGTGTAAAGTCGATGATATTGTGCTTAGTTAGTGTGTAAACCCGATACTGCCTGTGCTCGGTCATTGTGTAAAGTTAATTGTACCCATGCTGAGTAGTGTGGAAACTCTATAATACCGTGCTGATTGAGTGTGTAAACACAATAATACCCATGCTGAGTAAGTGTGTAAACTCGATTATATCATGCTGAGTCAGTGTGTAAACTAGTTAGTACCCGTACTGAGTCAGTGTGTAAACTCAATAGTACCCGTGCTGAGTCAGTGTGTAAATTCGATAATACCCGTGCTGAGTCAGACTGTAAGCTCGATATACCCGTGCTGAGTCAGTGGGCAAACTCCATAATACCTGTGCTAATTCAGTGTGTAAACTCGATAGTACCCATGCCGAGTCTGTGTGTAAACTCGATAGTACACATGCTGAGTCTGTGTGTAAACTCGATAGTACCCGTGTTGAGTCTGTGTGGATACGCAATAAGACCATGCTGAGTCAGTGTGTAAACTCGATAATAGCCGTGCAGTGTCAATGTGGAAACTCGATAGCGCCCGTGCTGAGTCAAGTGTGCAAACCCCATAATATCGTGCTGAGTAATTGTGTAAATGCGATGGTGACCACACTGAGTCAGTGCATAAACTCGATATATTCATGCTGAGTCAGCATGTAAAATCGATAATTCTTACGCAGTGTCAGTGTGTAAACCTGATGGAAAATGTGCTGGAGTCAAGTGTTGAATTAGTGTGTAAAGTCGATAGTACCCATGCTGAGTCAGTGTGTAAATTCGATAATACCCGTGCTGAGTCAGTGTGTAAACTCGATAGTACCCACGCTGAGTCACTGTGTGAACTCAATGTTACATGTGCTGAGTTAGTGTGTAAACTCGATAGAAGCCATGATGAGTGAGTGTGTAAACTCGATAGTACCCGTGCTGAGTAAGTGTGTAAACTCGATTATATCATGCTGAGTCAGTGTCTAAACGTGATAGAAGCCATGATGAGTGAGTGTGTAAACTCAATAGTACCTGTGCTGAGTCAGCGTGTAAACTCGATAATACCCGTGCTGAGTCAGTGTGTAAGCTCAATAGCACCACTACTGAGTGAGTGTGAAAGTTCGATAGCACCCATGCTGAATTAGTGTGTAAACTCGATAGTACCCATGCTGAGTCAGTGTGTAAACTCGATAATACCATGCTGAATCAGTGTGTAAACTCTATTGTCCCTGTGCTGAGTCAGTGTGCAATTGCGATAGTGCCCGTATTGGTTAAATGTTTAAGCTTGATAGCAGACATGGTGAGCCAGTGTGAAAACTTGATATATTCATGCTGAGTCAGCGTGTAAGCTTGATAATTAACACACTCTGTCAGTGTGTAGAAACGATGGAAAACATGCGTGGCGAGTGTGTAAATTTGATAGTACCCATATTGAGTCAGTGCGCAAACTCGACAGTAAATGTGCTGAGTCAGTGTGTAAACTCGATAATACCAAACTGAGTCAGTGTGTAAACTCCATAATGCCCGTGCTGAGTCAGTGTGTAAACTCGATAGTACCCCTGCTGAGTCAGTGTGTAAACTCGATAGTACCCGTAGTGAGTGAGTGAATTAACTCGATAGCACCCAGGCTGAGTCAAGTGTGCAAACTCGATAATACCCGTGCTGAGTCAGTGTGTAAGCTCGATAGAACCCATGCTGAGTCAGTGTGCAAACTCGATAATACCCGTGCTGAATCAGTGCGTAAACTCGATAATACTCGTGCTGACTCAGTGTATAAACTCGATAATACCCATGCTGAGTCAGTGTGGGAACTCTATAATACCGTGCTGATTGAGTGTGTAAACACAATAATACCCATGCTGAGTAAGTGTGTAAACTCGATTATATCATGCTGAGTCAGTGTGTAAACGAGTTAGTACCCGTACTGAGTCAGTGTGTAAACTCAATAGTACCCGTGCTGAGTCAGTGTGTAAATTCGATAATACCCGTGCTGAGTCAGACTGTAAGCTTGATATACCCGTGCTGAGTCAGTGGGCAAACTCCATAATACCTGTGCTAATTCAGTGTGTAAACTCGATAGTACCCGTGCTGAATCAGTGTGTAAACTCGATAGTACCCGTGCCGAGTCTGTGTGTAAACTCGATAGTACCCATGCTGAGTCTGTGTGTAAACTCGATAGTACCCGTGTTGAGTCTGTGTGGATACGCAATAATACCATGCTGAGTCAGTGTGTAAACTCGATAATAGCCGTGCAGTGTCAATGTGGAAACTCGATAGTGCCCGTGCTGAGTCAAGTGTGCAAACCCAATAATATTGTGCTGAGTAATTGTGTAAATGCGATGGTGACCACACTGAGTCAGTGCATAAACTCGATATATTCATGCTGAGTCAGCGTGTAAAATCGATAATTCTTACGCAGTGTCATTGTGTAAACCTGATGGAAAACGTGCTGGAGTCAAGTGTTGAATTAGTGTGTAAACTCGATAGTACCCATGCTGAGTCAGTGTGTAAATTCGATAATACCCGTGCTGAGTCAGTGTGTAAACTCGACAGTACCCACGCTGAGTCACTGTGTGAACTCAATGTTACATGTGCTGAGTTAGTGTGTAAACTCGATAGAAGCCATGATGAGTGAGTGTGTAAACTCGATAGTACCCGTGCTGAGTAAGTGTGTAAACTCGATTATATCATGCTGAGTCAGTGTGTAAACTCGATAATAGCATGCTGAGTCAGTGTCTAAACGCGATAGAAGCCATGATGTGTGAGTGTGTAAACTCAATAGTACCTGCGCTGAGTCAGTGTGTAAACTCGATAGTACCCGTGCTGAGTCAGCGTGTAAACTCGATAATACCCGTGCTGAGTCAGTGTGTAAGCTCAATAGCACCATTACTGAGTGAGTGTGAAAGTTCCACAGCACCCATGCTGAATTACTGTGTAAACTCGATAGTACCCATGCTGAGTAAGTGTGTAAACTCAAATATATCATGCTGAGTCAGTGTGTAAACTCGATAATACCATGCTGAATCAGTGTGTAAACTCTATTGTCCCTGTGCTGAGTCAGTGTGCAATTGCGATAGTGCCAGTACTGGTTAAATGTTTAAGCTTGATAGCAGACGTGGTGAGCCAGTATGAAAACTTGATATATTCATGCTGAGTCAGCGTGTAAGCTTGATAATTAACACACTCTGTCAGTGTGTAGAAACGATGGAAAACATGCGTGGCGAGTGTGTAAATTTGATAGTACCCATATTGAGTCAGTGCGCAAACTCGACAGTAAATGTGCTGAGTCAGTGTGTAAACTCGATAATACCAAACTGAGTCAGTGTGTAAACTCCATAATGCCCGTGCTGAGTCAGTGTGTAAACTCGATAGTACCCCTGCTGAGTCAGTGTGTAAACTCGATAGTACCCGTAGTGAGTGAGTGAATTAACTCGATAGCACCCAGGCTGAGTCAAGTGTGCAAACTCGATAATACCCGTGCTGAGTCAGTGTGTAAGCTCGATAGAACCCATGCTGAGTCAGTGTGCAAACTCGATAATACCCGTGCTGAATCAGTGCGTAAACTCGATAATACTCGTGCTGACTCAGTGTATAAACTCGATAATACCCATGCTGAGTCAGTGTGGGAACTCTATAATACCGTGCTGATTGAGTGTGTAAACACAATAATACCCATGCTGAGTAAGTGTGTAAACTCGATTATATCATGCTGAGTCAGTGTGTAAACGAGTTAGTACCCGTACTGAGTCAGTGTGTAAACTCAATAGTACCCGTGCTGAGTCAGTGTGTAAATTCGATAATACCCGTGCTGAGTCAGACTGTAAGCTCGATATACCCGTGCTGAGTCAGTGGGCAAACTCCATAATACCTGTGCTAATTCAGTGTGTAAACTCGATAGTACCCGTGCTGAATCAGTGTGTAAACTCGATAGTACCCGTGCCGAGTCTGTGTGTAAACTCGATAGTACCCATGCTGAGTCTGTGTGTAAACTCGATAGTACCCGTGTTGAGTCTGTGTGGATACGCAATAATACCATGCTGAGTCAGTGTGTAAACTCGATAATAGCCGTGCAGTGTCAATGTGGAAACTCGATAGTGCCCGTGCTGAGTCAAGTGTGCAAACCCAGTAATATTGTGCTGAGTAATTGTGTAAATGCGATGGTGACCACACTGAGTCAGTGCATAAACTCGATATATTCATGCTGAGTCAGCGTGTAAAATCGATAATTCTTACGCAGTGTCAGTGTGTAAACCTGATGGAAAACGTGCTGGAGTCAAGTGTTGAATTAGTGTGTAAAGTCGATAGTACCCATGCTGAGTCAGTGTGTAAATTCGATAATACCCGTGCTGAGTCAGTGTGTAAACTCGACAGTACCCACGCTGAGTCACTGTGTGAACTCAATGTTACATGTGCTGAGTTAGTGTGTAAACTCGATAGAAGCCATGATGAGTGAGTGTGTAAACTCGATAGTACCCGTGCTGAGTAAGTGTGTAAACTCGATTATATCATGCTGAGTCAGTGTGTAAACTCGATAATAGCATGCTGAGTCAGTGTCTAAACGCGATAGAAGCCATGATGTGTGAGTGTGTAAACTCAATAGTACCTGCGCTGAGTCAGCGTGTAAACTCGATAGTACCCGTGCTGAGTCAGCGTGTAAACTCGATAATACCCGTGCTGAGTCAGTGTGTAAGCTCAATAGCACCACTACTGAGTGAGTGTGAAAGTTCCATAGCACCCATGCTGAATTACTGTGTAAACTCGATAGTACCCATGCTGAGTAAGTGTGTAAACTCAAATATATCATGCTGAGTCAGTGTGTAAACTCGATAATACCATGCTGAATCAGTGTGTAAACTCTATTGTCCCTGTGCTGAGTCAGTGTGAATTTGCGATAGTGCCAGTACTGGTTAAATGTTTAAGCTTGATAGCAGACGTGGTGAGCCAGTATGAAAACTTGATATATTCATGCTGAGTCAGCGTGTAAGCTTGATAATTAACACACTCTGTCAGTGTGTAGAAACGATGGAAAACATGCGTGGTGAGTGTGTAAATTTGATAGTACCCGTATTGAGTCAGTGCGCAAACTCGACAGTAAATGTGCTGAGTCAGTGTGTAAACTCGATAATACCAAACTGAGTCAGTGTGTAAACTCCATAATGCCCGTGCTGAGTCAGTGTGTAAACTCAAAAGTACCCGTGCTGAGTCAGTGTGTAAGCTCGATAGCAACACTACTAAGTGAGTGTGTAAGTTCGATAGCATGCGTGCTGAATCAGTGCGTGAACTCGATATAATCATGCTGAGTCAGGGTGTAAACTCGATAATACTGTGCTGAGTCAGTGTGTAAACTCGATATATTCATGCTGAGTCAGCGTGTAGATCGATCATTCTCACGCTGTGTGAGTGTGTAGAACCGAGGGAAAACGTGCGGGGTGATTGTGTAAATTCGATAGTACCCGTATGGGGGTCAGTGTGCAAACTCGATAGTAAACAAGCTGAGTCAGTGTGTAAACTCGATAGTACCCGTGCTGAGTCAGTGTGTGAACACGATAGCACAAGTGTTGAATTAGTGTGTAAACTCGATAGTACCCATGCCGAGTCAGTGTGTAAACTCGATAGTGCCGGGCTGAGTCAGTGTGTAAACTCAATAGTGCCTGTGCTGAGTCAGTGTGTAAATTCGATAATACCCATGCTCAGTCAGACTGTAAGCTCGATATACCCGTGCTGAGTCAGTGGGCAAACTCCATAATACCTGTGCTAAGTCAGTGTGTAAACTCGATAGTACCCGTGCTAAGTCAGTGTGTAAACTCGATAGCACCCGTGCTGAATCAGTGTGTAAACTCGATAGTACCCCTGCTGAGTTAGTGTGTAAATGTGATAGTGCCCGTACTGTGTAAATGTTTAAGCTTGAAAGCAGACGAGATGAGTCAGTGTGTAATCTTGACATATTCATGCTGAGTCAGCATATATGCTCGATAATTCTCATGCTGTGTCAGTGTGTAGAACCGATGGAAAACGTGTGGGGTAAGTGTGTAAATTCGATAGTACCCGTATGGAGTCAGTGTGTAAACTCGATAGTAAACATGCTGAGTCAGTGTGTAAACTTGATAGAACCCGTGCTGAGTCAAACTGCAAACTCAATAGTACCCGTGCTGAGTCAGTGCATAAACACGATAGTACCCGTGCTGAGTCAGTGTGTAAAAGTGGCCAAAAACATCCTGAGTCAGTCTGTAACCATGAAAGCACCCATGATGAGTCAGTATGTAAATTCGATAATACCAATGCTGAGTCGGTGTGTAAACACGATAATACCTGTGCTGAGTCAATGTGTGAACTCGATAGTACCCGTGCTGAATCAGTGTGTAAACTCGATAGTACCCACGCTGAGTCACTGTGTAAACACGATAATACCTATGCTGAGTCAGTGTGTAAACTCGATAGAAGCCATGATGAGTGAGTGTGTAAACTCGATAGTACCCGTGCTGAGTCAGTGTGTAAATTCGATAGTGCCTGTGCTGAGTCAGTGTGTAAATTCTGATAAAACCCGTGCTTAGTCAGTTTGTAAACTCGATAGTACCCGTATTTGAGTCAGTGTGTAAATTCGATAATACCCGTGCTGAGTCAGACTGTAAGCTCGATATACCCGTGCTGAGTCAGTGGGCAAACTCCATAATACCTGTGCTAAGTCAGTGTGTAAACTCGATTGTACCGGTGCTGAATCAGTGTTTAAACTCGATAGTACCCATGCTGAATCAGTGTGTAAACTCCATAGTACCCGTGCTGAGTCAGTGTGTAAACTCGATAATACCCGTGCTGAGTCAGTGTGTGAACTCGATAGCACAAGTGTTGAATTAGTGTGTAAACTCGATAGTACCCATGCCGAGTCAGTGTGTAAACTCGATAGTACCCCTGCTGAGTCAGTGTGTAAATGCGATAGTGCCCGTACTGGGTAAATGTTTAAGCTGGATAACAGACGAGATGTGTCAGTGTGTAAACTCGATAGTAAACATATTCATGCTGAGTCAGCATGTCAGCTCAATAATTCTCATGCTGTGTCAGTGTGTACAACCGATGGAAAACGTGCGGGGTGAGTGTGTAAATTCGATAGTACCCGTATGGAGTCAGTGTGTAAACTCGATAGTAAACATGCTGAGTCAGTGTGTAAACTTTATAGTGCCTGTGCTGAGTCAGACTGCAAACACAATAGTAACCATGCTGAGTCAGTGTGTAAACTCAATAGTACCCGTGCTGAGTCAGACTGCAAACTCAATAGTACCCATGCTGAATCAGTGTGTAAACTCAATAGTACCCGTGTTGAATCTGTGTGGGAACGCAATAATACCATGCTGAGTCAGTGTGTAAACTCGATAATAGCCGTGCAGTGTCAATGTGGAAACTCGATAGCGCCCGTGCTGAGTCAGTGTGCAAACCCAATAATATCGTGCTGAGTAATTGTGTAAATGCGATGGTGACCACACTGAGTCAGTGCATAAACTCGATATATTCATGCTGAGTCAGCGTGTAAGATCGATAATTCTTACGCTGTGTTAGTGTGTAAACCCGATGGAAAACGTGCTGCAGTTAGTGTGTAAATTCGATAATACCCGTGCTGAGTCAGTTTGTAAACTCGATAGTACCCGTAATTGAGTCAGTGTGTAAATTTGATAATACCCGTGCTGAGTCAGACTGTAAGCTCGATATACCCGTGCTGGGTCAGTGGGCAAACTCCATAATACCTGTGCTGAGTCAGTGTGTAAACTCGATAATACCCGGGCTGAGTCAGTGTGTGAACTCGATAGCACAAGTGTTGAATTAGTGTGTAAACTCGATAGTACCCATGCCGAGTCAGTGTGTAAACTCGGTAGTGCCTGTGCTCAGTCAGTGTGTAAATTCGATAATACCCATGCTGAGTCAGTGGGCAAACTCCATAATACCTTTGCTAAGTCAGTGTGTAAACTCGATAGTACCCGTGCTGAGTCAGTGTGTAAACTCGATAGTACCCGTGCTAAGTCAGTGTGTAAACTCGATAGTACCCGTGCTGAGTCAGTGTGTAAACTCGATAGTACCCATGCTGAGTCAGTGTGTAAACTCGATAGTACCCGTGCTGAGTCAGTGTGTAAACTCGATAATACCCGTGCTGAGTCAGTGTGTAAACTCGATAGTACCCGTGCTGAGTCAGTGTGTAAACTCGATAGTACCCGTGCTGAGTCAGTGTGTAAACTCGATAGTACCCGTGCTGAGTCAGTGTGTAAACTCGATAGTACCCGTGCTGAGTCAGTGTGTAAACTCGATAGTATCCGTAGTGAATGAGTGAATTAACTCGATAGCACCCAGGCTGAGTCAAGTATGCAAACTCGATGATACCCGTGCTGAGACAGTGTGTAAGCTCGATAGCACCATACTAAGTGATTGTGTAAGTTCGATAGCACCCGTGCTGAATCAGTGTGTAAACTCGATAATACTGTGCTGAGTCAGTGTGTAAGCTCGATAGTACCCGTGCTGAGTCAGTGTCTAAACTCAATAATGCCTGTGCTGAGTCAAGTGTGCAAACTTGATTATACTGTGCTGAGTCAGTGTGTAAGCTCGATAGCACCACTGCTGAGTGAGTGGGAAAGTTAAATAGCACCCGTGCTAAGTCAGTGTTTAAATTCGATAATAACCATGCTGAGTCAGTGTGTAAATGCGATAGTGCCCGTGCTGAGTCAGTGTGTAAACTCGATAACGCCCGTGCTGAGTCAGTGTGTAAGCTCGATAGAACCCGTGCTGAGTCAGTGTGTAAGCTCGATAGTACCCGTGCTGAGTCAGTGTGTAAGCGCGATAGAACCCGTGCTGAGTCAGTGTGTAAACTCGATAGTACCCGTGCTGAGTCAGTGTGTAAACTCGATAGTACCCGTGCTGAGTCAGTGTGCAAACTCGATAGTACCCCTGCTGAGTCAGTGTGTAAATGCGATAGTGCCCGTACTGGGTAAATGTTTAAACTTGATAACAGACGAGATGTGTCAGTGTGTAAACTCGATAGTAAACATATTCATGCTGAGTCAGCATGTCAGCTCAATAATTCTCATGCTGTGTCAGTGTGTACAACCGATGGAAAACGTGCGGGGTGAGTGTGTAAATTCGATAGTACCCGTATGGAGTCAGTGTGTAAACTTGATAGTAAACATGCTGAGTCAGTGTGTAAACTTTATAGTGCCCGTGCTGAGTCAGACTGCAAACACAATAGTACCCGTGCTGAGTCAGACTGCAAACTCAATAGTACCCGTGCTGAGTCAGACTGCAAACTCAATAGTACCCATGCTGAATCAGTGTGTAAACTCAATAGTACCCGTGCTGAATCAATGTGTAAACTCAATAGTACCCATGCTGAATCAATGTGTAAACTCAATAGTACCCATGCTGAGTCAGACTGCAAACTCAATAGTACCCATGCTGAATCAGTGTGTAAACTCAATAGTACCCGTGTTGAATCTGTGTGGGAACGCAATAATACCATGCTGAGTCAGTGTGTAAACTCGATAATAGCCGTGCAGTGTCAATGTGGAAACTCGATAGCGCCCGTGCTGAGTCAGTGTGCAAACCCAATAATATCGTGCTGAGTAATTGTGTAAATGCGATGGTGACCACACTGAGTCAGTGCATAAACTCGATATATTCATGCTGAGTCAGCGTGTAAGATCGATAATTCTTACGCTGTGTTAGTGTGTAAACCCGATGGAAAACGTGCTGCAGTTAGTGTGTAAATTCGATAATACCCGTGCTGAGTCAGTTTGTAAACTCGATAGTACCCGTAATTGAGTCAGTGTGTAAATTTGATAATACCCGTGCTGAGTCAGACTGTAAGCTCGATATACCCGTGCTGGGTCAGTGGGCAAACTCTATAATACCTGTGCTGAGTCAGTGTGTAAACTCGATAATACCCGGGCTGAGTCAGTGTGTGAACTCGATAGCACAAGTGTTGAATTACTGTGTAAACTCGATAGTACCCATGCCGAGTCAGTGTGTAAACTCGGTAGTGCCTGTGCTCAGTCAGTGTGTAAATTCGATAATACCCATGCTGAGTCAGTGGGCAAACTCCATAATACCTTTGCTAAGTCAGTGTGTAAACTCGATAGTACCCGTGCTGAGTCAGTGTGTAAACTCGATAGTACCCGTGCTAAGTCAGTGTGTAAAGTCGATAGTACCCATGCTGAGTCAGTGTGTAAACTCGATAGTACCCGTGCTGAGTCAGCGTGTAAATTCGATAGTACCCGTGCTGAGTCAGTGTGTAAACTCAATAGTACCCGTGCTGAGTCAGTGTGTAAACTCGATAGCACCCGTGCTGAGTCAGTGTGTAAACTCGATAGCACCCGTGCTGAGTCAGTGTGTAAACTCGATAGCACCCGTGCTGAGTCAGTGTGTAAACTCGATAGCACCCGTGCTGAGTCAGTGTGTAAACTCGATAGCACCCGTGCTGAGTCAGTGTGTAAACTCGATAGTACCCGTGCTGAGTCAGTGTGTAAACTCGATAGTACCCGTGCTGAGTCAGTGTGTAAACTCGATAGTACCCGTGCTGAGTCAGTGTGTAAACTCGATAGTACCCGTGCTGAGTCAGTGTGTAAACTCGATAGTATCCGTAGTGAATGAGTGAATTAACTCGATAGCACCCAGGCTGAGTCAAGTATGCAAACTCGATGATACCCGTGCTGAGTCAGTGTGTAAGCTCGATAGCACCATACTAAGTGATTGTGTAAGTTCGATAGCACCCGTGCTGAATCAGTGTGTAAACTCGATAATACTGTGCTGAGTCAGTGTGTAAGCTCGATAGTACCCGTGCTGAGTCAGTGTCTAAACTCAATAATGCCTGTGCTGAGTCAAGTGTGCAAACTTGATTATACTGTGCTGAGTCAGTGTGTAAGCTCGATAGCACCACTGCTGAGTGAGTGGGAAAGTTAAATAGCACCCGTGCTAAGTCAGTGTTTAAATTCGATAATAACCATGCTGAGTCAGTGTGTAAATGCGATAGTGCCCGTGCTGAGTCAGTGTGTAAACTCGATAACGCCCGTGCTGAGTCAGTGTGTAAGCTCGATAGAACCCGTGCTGAGTCAGTGTGTAAGCTCGATAGTACCCGTGCTGAGTCAGTGTGTAAGCGCGATAGAACCCGTGCTGAGTCAGTGTGTAAACTCGATAGTACCCGTGCTGAGTCAGTGTGTAAACTCGATAGTACCCGTGCTGAGTCAGTGTGCAAACTCGATAGTACCCCTGCTGAGTCAGTGTGTAAATGCGATAGTGCCCGTACTGGGTAAATGTTTAAACTTGATAACAGACGAGATGTGTCAGTGTGTAAACTCGATAGTAAACATATTCATGCTGAGTCAGCATGTCAGCTCAATAATTCTCATGCTGTGTCAGTGTGTACAACCGATGGAAAACGTGCGGGGTGAGTGTGTAAATTCGATAGTACCCGTATGGAGTCAGTGTGTAAACTTGATAGTAAACATGCTGAGTCAGTGTGTAAACTTTATAGTGCCCGTGCTGAGTCAGACTGCAAACACAATAGTACCCGTGCTGAGTCAGACTGCAAACTCAATAGTACCCGTGCTGAGTCAGACTGCAAACTCAATAGTACCCATGCTGAATCAGTGTGTAAACTCAATAGTACCCGTGCTGAATCAATGTGTAAACTCAATAGTACCCATGCTGAATCAATGTGTAAACTCAATAGTACCCATGCTGAGTCAGACTGCAAACTCAATAGTACCCATGCTGAATCAGTGTGTAAACTCAATAGTACCCGTGTTGAATCTGTGTGGGAACGCAATAATACCATGCTGAGTCAGTGTGTAAACTCGATAATAGCCGTGCAGTGTCAATGTGGAAACTCGATAGCGCCCGTGCTGAGTCAGTGTGCAAACCCAATAATATCGTGCTGAGTAATTGTGTAAATGCGATGGTGACCACACTGAGTCAGTGCATAAACTCGATATATTCATGCTGAGTCAGCGTGTAAGATCGATAATTCTTACGCTGTGTTAGTGTGTAAACCCGATGGAAAACGTGCTGCAGTTAGTGTGTAAATTCGATAATACCCGTGCTGAGTCAGTTTGTAAACTCGATAGTACCCGTAATTGAGTCAGTGTGTAAATTTGATAATACCCGTGCTGAGTCAGACTGTAAGCTCGATATACCCGTGCTGGGTCAGTGGGCAAACTCTATAATACCTGTGCTGAGTCAGTGTGTAAACTCGATAATACCCGGGCTGAGTCAGTGTGTGAACTCGATAGCACAAGTGTTGAATTACTGTGTAAACTCGATAGTACCCATGCCGAGTCAGTGTGTAAACTCGGTAGTGCCTGTGCTCAGTCAGTGTGTAAATTCGATAATACCCATGCTGAGTCAGTGGGCAAACTCCATAATACCTTTGCTAAGTCAGTGTGTAAACTCGATAGTACCCGTGCTGAGTCAGTGTGTAAACTCGATAGTACCCGTGCTAAGTCAGTGTGTAAAGTCGATAGTACCCATGCTGAGTCAGTGTGTAAATTCGATAGTACCCGTGCTGAGTCAGTGTGTAAACTCGATAGTACCCGTGCTGAGTCAGTGTGTAAACTCGATAGCACCCGTGCTGAGTCAGTGTGTAAACTCGATAGCACCCGTGCTGAGTCAGTGTGTAAACTCGATAGCACCCGTGCTGAGTCAGTGTGTAAACTCGATAGCACCCGTGCTGAGTCAGTGTGTAAACTCGATAGCACCCGTGCTGAGTCAGTGTGTAAACTCGATAGTACCCGTGCTGAGTCAGTGTGTAAACTCGATAGTACCCGTGCTGAGTCAGTGTGTAAACTCGATAGTACCCGTGCTGAGTCAGTGTGTAAACTCGATAGTACCCGTGCTGAGTCAGTGTGTAAACTCGATAGTATCCGTAGTGAATGTGTGAATTAACTCGATAGCACCCAGGCTGAGTCAAGTATGCAAACTCGATGATACCCGTGCTGAGTCAGTGTGTAAGCTCGATAGCACCATACTAAGTGATTGTGTAAGTTCGATAGCACCCGTGCTGAATCAGTGTGTAAACTCGATAATACTGTGCTGAGTCAGTGTGTAAGCTCGATAGTACCCGTGCTGAGTCAGTGTCTAAACTCAATAATGCCTGTGCTGAGTCAAGTGTGCAAACTTGATTATACTGTGCTGAGTCAGTGTGTAAGCTCGATAATACCGTGCTGAGTCAGTGTGTAAGCTCGATAGCACCACTGCTGAGTGAGTGGGAAAGTTAAATAGCACCCGTGCTAAGTCAGTGTTTAAATTCGATAATAACCATGCTGAGTCAGTGTGTAAATGCGATAGTGCCCGTGCTGAGTCAGTGTGTAAACTCGATAACGCCCGTGCTGAGTCAGTGTGTAAGCTCGATAGAACCCGTGCTGAGTCAGTGTGTAAGCTCGATAGAACCCGTGCTGAGTCAGTGTGTTAACTCGATAGTACCCGTGCTGAGTCAGTGTGCAAACTCGATAGTACCCCTGCTGAGTCAGTGTGTAAATGCGATAGTGCCCGTACTGGGTAAATGTTTAAGCTTGATAACAGACGAGATGTGTCAGTGTGTAAACTCGATAGTAAACATATTCTTGCTGAGTCAGCATGTCAGCTCAATAATTCTCATGCTGTGTCAGTGTGTACAACCGATGGATAACGTGCGGTGTGAGTGTGTAAATTCGATAGTACCCGTATGGAGTCAGTGTGTAAACTTGACAGTAAACATGCTGAGTCAGTGTATAAACTTTATAGTGCCCGTGCTGAGTCAGACTGCAAACACAATAGTACCCGTGCTGAGTCAGACTGCAAACTCAATAGTACCCGTGCTGAGTCAGACTGCAAACTCAATAGTACCCATGCTGAATCAGTGTGTAAACTCAATAGTACCCGTGCTGAATCAATGTGTAAACTCAATAGTACCCATGCTGAATCAATGTGTAAACTCAATAGTACCCGTGCTGAGTCAGACTGCAAACTCAATAGTAACCATGCTGAATCAATGTGTAAACTCAATAGTACCCATGCTGAGTCAGACTGCAAACTCAATAGTACCCATGCTGAATCAGTGTGTAAACTCAATAGCACCCGTGTTGAATCTGTGTGGGAACGCAATAATACCATGCTGAGTCAGTGTGTAAACTCGATAATAGCCGTGCAGTGTCAATGTGGAAACTCGATAGCGCCCGTGCTGAGTCAGTGTGCAAACCCAATAATATCGTGCTGAGTAATTGTGTAAATGCGATGGTGACCACACTGAGTCAGTGCATAAACTCGATATATTCATGCTGAGTCAGCGTGTAAGATCGATAATTCTTACGCTGTGTTAGTGTGTAAACCCGATGGAAAACGTGCTGCAGTTAGTGTGTAAATTCGATTGTACCCGTGCTGAGTCAGTTTGTAAACTCGATAGTACCCGTAATTGAGTCAGTGTGTAAATTTGATAATACACGTGCTGAGTCAGACTGTAAGCTCGATATACCCGTGCTGGGTCAGTGTGTAAACTCGATAGTACCCGTGCTGAGTCAGACTGTAAGCTCGATATACCCGTGCTGGGTCAGTGGGCAAACTCCATAATACCTGTGCTGAGTCAGTGTGTAAACTTGATAATACCCATGCCGAGTTAGCGTGTGAACTCGATAGCACAAGTGTTGAATTAGTGTGTAAACTCGGTAGTACCCATGCCGAGTCAGTGTGTAAACTCGGTAGTACCTGTGCTCAGTCAGTGTGTAAATTCGATAATACCCGTGCTGAGTCAGTGGGCAAACTCCATAATACCTTTGCTAAGTCAGTGTGTAAACTCGATAGTACCCGTGCTGAGTCAGTGTGTAAACTCGATAGTACCCGTGCTGAGTCAATGTGTAAACTCGATAGTATCCGTAGTGAATGAGTGAATTAACTCGATAGCACCCAGGCTGAGTCAAGTATGCAAACTCGATGATACCCGTGATGAGTCAGTGTGTAAGCTCGATAGCACCACTACTAAGTGATTGAGTAAGTTCGATAGCACCCGTGCTGAATCAGGGCGTAAACTCGATAATACTGTGCTGAGTCAGTGTGTAAGCTCGATAGTACCCGTGCTGAGTCAGTGTGTAAACTCGATAGTACCCATGCTGAGTCAGTGTGTAAGCTCGATAATACCCGTGCTGAGTCAGTGTCTAAACTCAATAATGCCTGTGCTGAGTCAAGTGTGCAAACTCGATTATACTGTGCTGAGTCAGTGTGTAAGCTCGATAATACCGTGCTGAGTCAGTGTGTAAGCTCGGTAGCACCACTGCTGAGTGAGTGGGAAAGTTAAATAGCACCCGTGCTAAGTCAGTGTTTAAATTCGATAATAACCATGCTGAGTCAGTGTGTAAATGCGATAGTGCCCGTGCTGAGTCAGTGTGTAAACTCGATAACGCCCGTGCTGAGTCAGTGTGCAACTTCGACAGTACCCGTGATGAGTCAGAGCGTAAACTCGATAGTTCCCATGCTGAGTCAGTGTGTAAACTCGATAGTACCCGTAGTGAGTGAGTGAATTAACTCGATAGCACCCGTGCTGAGTCAAGTATGCAAACTCGATGATACCGTGCTGAGTCAGTGTGTAAGCTCGATAGAACCCGTGCTGAGTCAGTGTGTAAGCTCGATAGAACCCGTGCCGAGTCAGTGTGTAAGCTCGATAGAACCCGTGCTGAGTCAGTGTGTAAACTCAATAGAACCCGTGCTGAGTCAGTGTGTAAGCTCGATAGAACCCGTGCTGAGTCAGTGTGTAAGCTCGATAGAACCCGTGCTGAGTCAGTGTGTAAGCTCGATAGTAACCATGCTGAGTCAGTGTGTAAGCTCGATAGAACCCGTGCTGAGTCAGTGTGTAAACTCGATAGTAACCATGCTGAGTCAGTGTGTAAGCTCGATAGAACCCGTGCTGAGTCAGTGTGTAAACTCGATAGTAACCATGCTGAGTCAGTGTGTAAGCTCGATAGTACCCGTGCTGAGTCAGTGTGTAAACTCGATAGTAACCATGCTGAATCAGTGTGTAAGCTCGATAGAACCCGTGCTGAGTCAGTGTGTAAACTCGATAGTACCCGTGCTGAGTCAGTGTGTAAACTCGATAGTACCCGTGCTGAGTCAGTGTGTAAACTCGATAGTACCCGTGCTGAGTCAGTCTGCAAACTCGATAATATTGTGCTGAGTTAGTGTGTAAACCCGATACTGCCTGTGCTAGGTCATTGTGTAAAGTTAATTGTACCCATACTGAGTCAGCGTGGAAAATCTATAATACCGTGCTGATTGAGTGTGTAAACACAATAATACCTGTCCCGTGTCAGTGTGTAAACTCGATACTACCCGTGCTGAGTCAGACTGTAAGCTTGGTAGTACCCGTGCTGAGTCAGTGTGTAAACTCCATAATACCTGTGCTGAGTCAGTTTGTAAACTCGATAGTATCCGTGCTGAATCAGTGTGTAAACTCAATACTACCCGTGCTGAGTCAGTGCGTAAACTCGATAGTACCCGTTCTGAGTCAGTGTGTAAACTCCATACAGCCCGTGCTGAATCAGTGTGTAAACTCCATAACAAGTGAATTAACTCGATAATGCCCAGGCTGAGTCAAGTGTGCAAAGTCGATAATACCCGTACTGAGTCAGTGTATAAACTCGATAATACGCATGCTGAGTCAGTGTGGAAACTCAATAATATTGTGCTGAGTTAGTGTGTAAACCCGATACTGCCTGTGCTAGGTCATTGTTTAAAGTCAATTGTACCCATGCTGAGTCAGTGTGGAAACTCTACAATACCGTGCTGATTGAGTGTGTAAACACAATAATACCTGTCCCGTGTCAGTGTGTAAACTCGATAGTACCCGTGCTGAGTCAGCGTGTAAACTCGATAGTACACATGCTGAGTCAGTGTGTAAATGCGATAGTAAATATGCTGATTCAGTGTGTATAATCAATAATATAGGTGTTGAGTCAGTCTGTAAACTCGATATTACCTGTGCTGATTCAGCGTGTAAACGCAATAGTACCCATGCTGAGTCAGTGTGTAAACTTGAAAGCGCCCGTACTGAGTCAGTGTGTAAACTTGACCGTAACTGTGCTGAGTTGGTGTGTAAAATCAATAATGCCGTCAGTGAGTCTGTGTATAAACTCGATAACACCCGTGCTGAGTCAGACTGCAAACTCAATAGTACCCGTGCTGAGTCAGTGTGTAAACGCGATAGTATACATGCTGAGTCAGTGTGTAAACTTGATAGTACCCGTGCTGAGTCAGACTGCAAACTCAATAGTACCCGTGCTGAGTCAGTGTGTAAACTTGTTAGTACCCATGCTGAGTCAGACTGCAAACTCAATAGTACCCGTGTTGAGTCAGTGTGGGAACGCAATAATACCATGCTGAGTCAGTGTGTAAACTCGATAATAGCCGTGCAGTGTCAATGTGGAAACTCGATAGCGCCCGTGCTGCGACAAATGTGCAAACCTGATAATATCGTGCTAAGTAATTGTGTAAATGCGATGGTGACCACACTGAGTCAGTTCATAAACTCGATATATTCATGCTGAGTCAGCGTGTAAGCTCAATAATTCTCAGGCTGTGTCAGTGTGTAAACCCGATGGAAAACATGCTGGAGTCAGTGTGTAAATTCGATAATACCCGTACTGAGTCAGTTTGTAAACTCGATAGTACCCGTGCTGAATCAGTGTGTAAACTCGATAGTACCCGTGCTGAATCAGTGTGTAAACTCGATAGTACCATTCTGAGTCAGTGTGTAAGCTCGATAATACTGTGCTGAGTCAAGTGTGCAAAGTTGATAACACCCGTGCTGAGTCAGTGTGTAAAGTCGATAATACCATGTTGAGTCAGTGTGTAAACGCTATAGCACCCGTGCTGAGTCAGTGTGTAAGCTCGATAGCACCAGTACAGAGTGAGTGTGTAAGTTCGATAGCACCCATGCTGAATCAGTGTGTAAACTCGATAATACCATGCTGAGTCAGTGTGTAAACTCCATAATGCCCGTGCTGAGTCAGTGTGTAAACTTGATAGTACCCGTGCAGAGTCAGTGTGTAAGCTCGATAGCACCACTACTGAGTGAGTGTGTAAGTTCGATAGCACCAGTGCTGAATCAGTGTGTAAACTCTATAATACCCATGCTGAGTCAGTATGTAAACTCGATTATACAGTGCTGAGTCAGTGTGCAAGCTCGATAATACCATGCTGAGTCAGTGTGTAAACCCGATCGCACCCGTCCTGAGTCAGTGTGTAAACTAGATAATGCCCGTGCTGAGACAGTGTGTAAGCTCGATAGCACCACTGCTGAGTGAGTGTGTAGGTTCGATGGCACCCGTGCTGAGTCAGTGTGTAAATTCGATAATGCCATGCTCAGGCAGTCTGTAAACTCAATAGTACCCGTGCTGAGTCAGTGTGTAAACTCCATACTGCCCGTGCTGAGTCAGTGTGTAAACTCGATAGTACCCGTTCTGAGTCAGTGTGTAAACTCCATACAGCCCGTGCTGAATCAGTGTGTAAACTTGATAGTACACGTGCTGAGTCAGTGTGTAAGCCCAATAGGACCACTACTGACTGAGTATGTAAGTTCGATAGCACCCGTGCTGAATCAGTGTGTAAACTGGATAATACCATGCTGAGTCAGTGTAAACTCCATAATGCCCGTGCTGAGTGAGTGTGTAAACTCGATAGTACCCGTGCTGAGTCAGTGTGTTATCTCCATACTGCCTGTGCTGAGTCAGTGTGTAAACTTCATAGTACCCGTGCTGAGTCATTGTGTAAGCTCGATAGCACCACTACCGATTGAATGTGTAAGTTCGATAGCACCCGTGCTGAATCAACGTGTAAACTCGATAATACCATGCTGAGTCAGTGTGTGAACTCCATAATGCCCGTGCTGAGTGAGTGTGTAAGCTCGATCGTACCCGTGCTGAGTCAGTGGGTAAACGCAATAGTACCCGTGCTGAGTCAGTGTGTAAACTTGATAGTACCCATATTGAGTCAGTGTGTAAAATCGATAATATTGTGCTGAGTTAGTGTGTAAACCCGATACTGCCTGTGCTAGGTCATTGTGTAAAGTCAATTGTTCCCATGCTGAGTCAGTGTGGAAACTCTATAATACCATGCTGATTGAGTGTGTAAACACAATAATACATGTCCCGTGTCAGTGTGTAAACTCGATACTACCCGTGCTGAGTCAGCGTGTAAACTCGATAGTACACATGCTGAGTCAGTGTGTAAACGCAATAGTAAATATGCTGATACAGTGTGTATAATCAATAATGCTGGTGTTGAGTCAGTGTGTAAACTCAATATTACCTGTGTTGATTCAGCGTGTAAACGCAATAGTACTCATGCTATGTCAGTGTGTAAACTCGATAGCGTCCGTACTGAGTCAGTGTGTAAACTTAATCGTAACTGTGCTGAGTTGGTGTGTAAAATCAATAATGCCGTCAGTGAGTCTGTGTATTAACTCGATAACACCCGTGCTGAGTCAGACTGCAAACTCAATAGTACCCGTGTTGGGTCAGTGTGGGAACGCAATAATACCATGCTGAGTCAGTGTGTAAACTCAATAGTACCCGTGTTGAGTCAGTGTGGGAACGCAATAATACCATGCTGAGTCAGTGTGTAAACTCGATAATAGCCGTGCAGTGTCAATGTGGAAACTCGATAGCGCCCGTGCTGAGTCAAATGTGCAAACCTGATAATATCGTGCTGAGTAATTATGTAAATGCGATGGTGATCACACTGAGTCAGTGCATAAACTCGATATATTCATGCTGTGTCAGCATGTAAGCTCAATAATTCTCAGGCTCTGTCAGTGTGTAAACCCGATGGAAAACATGCTGGAGTCGGTGTGTAAATTCGATAGTACCCGTACTGAGTCAGTTTGTAAACTCGATATACCCGTGCTGAGTCAGTGTGTAAACTTGATAGTACCCGTGCTGAGTCAGTGTGTACACTGGATAGTACCCGTGCTGAGTCAGTGTGTACACTGGATAGTACCCGTGCTGAGTCAGACTGTAAACTCGATATACCCGTGCTGAGTCAGACTGTAAGCTCGATATACCCGTGCTGAGTCAGTGGGCAAACTCCATAATACCTGTGCTGAGTCAGTGTGTAAACTCGATAGTACCTGTGCTGAGTCAGTGTGTAAGCTCGATAGCACCACTACTGAGTGAGTGTGTAAGTTCGATAGCACCAGTGCTGAATAAGTGTGTAAACTTGATAATACCATGCTGAGTCAGTGTGCAAGCTTGATAATACCATGCTGAGTCAGTGTGTAAACTCGATAGTACCCGTGCAGAATCAGTGTGTAAACTCGATAATACCCATGCTGAGTCAGTGTGTAAACTAGATAATACCATGCTGAGTCAGTGTGTAAGCTCGATAATACTGTGCTGAGTCAAGTGTGCAAACTTGATAACACCCGTGCTGATTCAGTGTGTAAAGTCGATAATACCATGTTGAGTCAGTGTGTAAACGCGACAGTACCACTACAGAGTGAGTGTGTAAGTTCGGTAGCACCCGTGCTGAGTCAGTGTGTAAACTCCATAATGCCGGTGCTGAGTCAGTGTGTACACTGGATAGTGCGCGTGCAGAGTCAGTGTGTAAGCTCGATAGCACCACTACTGAGTGAGTGTGTAAGTTCGATAGCACCAGTGCTGAATCAGTGTGTAAACTTGATAATACCATGCTGAGTCAGTGTGTAAACTCGATAATACCGTGCTGAGTCAGTGTGCAAGCTCGATAATACCATGCTGAGTCAGTGTGTAAACCCGATCGCACCCGTGCTGAGTCAGTGTGTAAACTAGATAATGCCCGTGCTGAGACAGTGTGTAAGCTCGATAACACCACTGCTGAGTGAGTGTGTAGGTTCGATGGCACCCGTGCTGAGTCAGTGTGTAAACTCCATACAGCCCTTGCTGAATCAGTGTGTAAACTTGATAGTACACATGCTGAGTCAGTGTGTAAGCTCAATAGGACCACTGCTGAGTGAGTGTGTAAGTTCGATAGCACCCGTGCTGAGTCAGTGTGTAAACTCCATAATGCCCGTGCTGAGTCAGTGTGTAAACTTCATAGTACCCGTGCTGAGTCAGTGTGTAAGCTCGATAGCACCACTACCGATTGAATTTGTAAGTTCGATAGCACCCGTGCTGAATCAGCGTGTAAACTCGATAATACCATGCTGAGTCAGTGTGTAAACTCCATAATGCCCGTGCTGAGTCAGTGTGTAAGCTTGATAGTACCCGTGCTGAGTCAGTGGGTAAACGCAATAGTACCCGGGCTGAGTCAGTGTGTATAATCGATAATACTGGCACTCAGTCAGCGTGTAAACTCAATTGTACCTGTGCTGTGTCAGTGTGTAAACGCAATAGTACCTATGCGAGTTGGTGTGTAAATTCAATAATGCCGTTAGTGAGTCTGTGTGTAAAATCGATGATACCCATGCTGAGTCAGACTGTAAAGTCAACAGTACCCGTGCTGAGTCAGTTTGTAAAATCCATAATGCCCGTGCTGAGTCAGTGTTTAAACTTGATAGCACCCGTGCTCAGTCAGTGTGTAAGCTCGATAGCACCACTACTGAGTGAGTGTGTAAGTTCGATAGCACCCGTGCTGAGTCAGTGTCTAAACTCGATAATACCATGCTGAATCAGTGTGTAAACTCGATAGTACCGGTGCTCAGTGAGTGTGTAAACTTGATAGCACCCGTTATGAGTCAGTGTTTAAACGCGATTATATCATTCTGAGTCAGTGTGTAAACTCGATAATACCATGCTGAATCAGTGTGTAAACTCGATATTACCCGCGCTGAGTCAGTGTATAAACTCGATAGCGCCCGTGCTGAATCAGTGTGTAAACTCGATAATACCATGCTGAGTCAGTGTGTAAACTTGATAGTACCCGTGCTGAGTCAGTGTGTAAAATTGATAATATTGTGCTGAGTTAGTGTGTAAACCCGATACTGCCTGTGCTAGATCATTGTGTAAAGTCAGTTGTACCCGTGCTGAGTCAGTGTGTAAACTTGATAGTACCTGTAATGAGTCAGTGTTTAAACTCGATAATACCATGCTGAGTCAATGTGTAAACTCGATAGCACCCGTGCTGAGACAGTGTGTAAACTCAATAATATTGTGCTGAGTCAGTGTGTAAACTCGATTGTATCCATGCTGAGTCATTGTGGAAATCTCTATAATACCGTTCCGATTCAGTGTGTAAATGCGATAGTGCCCTTGGTGTCTCAGAGTGTAAACACAATAATACCTGTCCCGTGTCAGAGTGTAAACTCGATATTACCCGTGCTGAGTCAGTCGGTAAGCTCGATAGTACCCGTATACCCGTGCTGAGGCAGTGTGTAAACTCAATAGTACCCATGCTGAGTCATTATGTAAACGCGATAGTAAACGTGCTGAGTCAGTGTCTATAATCGATAATACAGTGTGTAAACTCAATATTACCTGTGTTGAGTCAGTGTGCAAACGCAATAGTACCTGTGCTCAGTCAGTGTGTAAACTCGATAGTACCCGTGCTGACTCAGTGTTTAATTTTGCCAGTACCCGTGCTGACTCAGTGTTTAATTTTGCCAGTACCCATGCTGAGTCAGTGTGTAAGCTCGATAGTACCCGCGCTGAGTCAGTGTGTAAACTCGATAATGCCCGTGCGGAGTCAGTGTGTAAGCTTGATAGTACCCGTGCTGAGTCAGTGTGTAAGCTCGATAGTACCCGCGCTGAGTCAGTGTGTAAACTCGATAGTACCCGTGCTGAGTCAGTGTATAAACTCGATAATGCCCGTGCTGAAAAGTACCCGTGCTGAGTCAGTGTGTAAACTCGATAGTACTCGTGCTGAGTCAGCGTGTAAACTCGATAGTACCTGTGCTGAGTCAGTGTGTAAACTCGATAGTACGCATGATGAGTCAGTGTGTAAACGTGATAGTAAATATACTGATTCAGTGTGTATAATCAATAATATTGGTGTTGAGTCAGTGTGTAAACTTAATATTACCTGTGTTGATTCAGCGTGTAAACGCAATAGTACCTGTGCTGAGTCAGTGTGTAAACTCGATAGCGCCCATACTGAGTAAGTGTGTAAACACAATAGTACCCATGCTGAGTCAGTGTGTAAACTCGATAGTACCCGTGCTGAGTCAGTGTGTAAACCCGACAATTACCGGGCTGAGACAGTGTGTAAACTCAATAATATTGTGCTGAGTCAGTGTGTAAACTCGATTGTATCCATGCTGAGTCATTGTGGAAATCTCTATAATACCGTTCCGATTCAGTGTGTAAATGCGATAGTGCCCTTGGTGTCTCAGAGTGTAAACACAATAATACCTGTCCCGTGTCAGAGTGTAAACTCGATATTACCCGTGCTGAGTCAGTCGGTAAGCTCGATAGTACCCGTATACCCGTGCTGAATAAGTGTGTAAACTCAATAGTACCCATGCTGAGTCATTATGTAAACGCGATAGTAAACGTGCTGAGTCAGTGTCTATAATCGATAATAGTGTGTAAACTCAATATTACCTGTGTTGAATCAGTGTGCAAACGCAATAGTACCTGTGCTCAGTCAGTGTGTAAACTCGATAGTACCCGTGCTGACTCAGTGTTTAATTTTGCCAGTACCCATGCTGAGTCAGTGTGTAAGCTCGATAGTACCCGCGCTGAGTCAGTGTGTAAACTCGATAATGCCCGTGCGGAGTCAGTGTGTAAGCTCGATAGTACCCGTGCTGAGTCAGTGTGTAAGCTCGATAGTACCCGCGCTGAGTCAGTGTGTAAACTCGATAGTACCCGTGCTAAGTCAGTGTGTAAACTCGATAGTACCCGCGCTGAGTCAGTGTGTAAACTCGATAGTACCCGTGCTGAGTCAGTGTCTAAACGCGATAGTACCCGCGCTGAGTCAGTGTGTAAACTCGATAGTACCCTTGCTGAGTCAGTGTATAAACTCGATAATGCCCGTGCTGAAAAGTACCTGTGCTGAGTCAGTGTGTAAACATGATAGCACCCGTAATGAGTGCGCGTGTAAACCCGATAGCCCCCGTGCGGATTCAGTGTGTAAATTCGATAATACCATGCTGAGTTAGTATGTAAACTCAATCGTACCCGTACTGCGTGAATGTGTAAACTCGATAGCACCCGTGCTGAGTCAGTGTGTAAACTCGATAATTACCGGGCTGAGTCAATGTGTAAACTCAATAATATTGTGCTCAGTCAGTGTGTAAACTCGATTGTATCCACGCTGAGTCATTGTGGAAATCTCTATAATACCGTTCTGATTCAGTGTGTAATTGCGATAGTGCCGTTGGTGTCTCAGAGTGTAAACACAATAATACCTGTCCCGTGTCAGAGTGTAAACTCGATATTACCCGTGCTGAGTCAGTTGGTAAGCTCGATAGTACCAGTATAACCGTGCTGAGGCAGTGTGTAAACTCAATAGTACCCATGCTGAGTCATTGTGTAAAGGCGATAGTAAACGTGCTGAGTCAGTGTCTATAATTGATAATACTGGCGCTGAGTCAGTCTGTAAACTCAATATTACCTGTGTTGAGTCAGTGTGCAAATGCAATAGTACCTGTGCTCAGTCAGTGTGTAAACTCAATAGTACCCGTGCAGAGTCAGTGTTTAAACTCGATAGTACCCGTGCTGAGTCAATGTTTAAACTCGATAATGCCCGTGCTGAGTCAGTGTCCAAACTGGATAATGCCCGTGCTGAGTCAGTGTTTAAACTCAATAGCAGCCGTGCTGAGTCGATGCTTAAACTCGATAGTACCCGTGCTGAGTCAGTGTGTTAACTCGATAGTACCCGTGCTGAGTCAGTGTGTAAACTCGTTAGTACTCGTGCTAAGTCAGTGTGTAAACTCAATAGTACCCGTGCTGAGTCAGTGTGTAAACTCAATTTTAACCATGCTGAGTCAGTGTGTAAACTCGATAGTACCCGTGCTCATTCAGTGCGTAAACTCGATAGTACCCGTGCTGAGTCAGTGTGTAAACTCAATTGTAACCATGCTGAGTCAGTGTGTTAACTCGATAGTACCCGTGCTGAGACAGTGTCTAAACTCGATAATGCCCGTGCTGAGTCAGTGTGTAAACTCGATAGCACCCGTGCTGAGTCGGTGTCTAAACTCGATAATGCCCGTGCTGAGCCAGTGTATAAACTCGATAGTACCTGTGCTAAGTCAGTGCGTAAACTCGATAGTACCCGTGCTAAGTAATTGTGTAAACTCGATAGTACCTGTGCTGAGTCAGTGTCTAAACTCGATAATGACCATGCTGTGTCAGTGTCTAAACTCGATTACGCCCATGCTGAGTCAGTGTCTGAACTCGATAATGACTGTGCTGAGTCAGTGTGTAAGCTCGATAGCACCCGTGCTGAGTCAGTGTTTAAACTCGATAGTACCCATGCTGAGGCAGTGTGTAAACTCGATAGCACTCGTGCTGAATCAGTGTGTAAACTCGATAATGCCCGTGCTGAGTCAGTGTCCAAACTCGATAGCAGCCGCGCTGAGTCAGTGTTTAAACTCGATAGTACCCATGCTGAGGCAGTGTGTAAACTCGATAGTACCCGTGCTGAGTCAGTGTGTAAACTCGATAGCACCCGTGCTGAGTCAGTCTCTAAACTCGATAATGCCCGTGCTGAGTCAGTGTGTAAACTCAATAGTGCCCGTGCAGAGTCAGTGTCTAAACTCGATAGTACCCCTGCTGAGTCAGTGTGTAAACTCGATAGTATCCGTGCTAAGTCAATGTGTAAACTCGATAGTACCCGTGCTGAGTCAGTGTGTAAACTCAATTGTAACCATGCTGAGTCAGTGTGTAAACTCGATAGTACCCGTGCTCATTCAGTGCGTAAACTCGATAGTACCCGTGCTGAGTCAGTGTGTAAACTCAATTGTAACCATGCTGAGTCAGTGTGTTAACTCGATAGCACCCGTGCTGAGTCGGTGTCTAAACTCGATAATGCCCGTGCTGAGCCAGTGTATAAACTCGATAGTACCTGTGCTAAGTCAGTGCGTAAACTCGATAGTACCCGTGCTAAGTAATTGTGTAAACTCGATAGTACCCGTGCTGAGTCAGTGTGTAAACTCGATAATGCCCATGCTGTGTCAGTGTCTAAACTCGATTACGCCCATGCTGAGTCAGTGTCTGAACTCGATAATGACCGTGCTGAGTCATTGTGTAAGCTCGATAGCACCCGTGCTGAGTCAGTGTTTAAACTCGATAGTACCCATGCTGAGGCAGTGTGTAAACTCGATAGCACTCGTGCTGAATCAGTGTGTAAACTCGATAATGCCCGTGCTGAGTCAGTGTCCAAACTCGATAGCAGCCGCGCTGAGTCAGTGTTTAAACTCGATAGTACCCATGCTGAGGCAGTGTGTAAACTCGATAGTACCCGTGCTGAGTCAGTGTGTAAACTCGATAGCACACGTGCTGAGTCAGTCTCTAAACTCGATAATGCCCGTGCTCAGTCAGTGTGTAAACTCAATAGTGCCCGTGCAGAGTCAGTGTCTAAACTCGATAGTACCCCTGCTGAGTCAGTGTGTAAACTCGATAGTATCCGTGCTAAGTCAGTGTGTAAACTCGATAGTACCCGTGCTGAGTCAGTGTGTAAACTAAATTGTAACCATGCTGAGTCAGTGTGTAAACTCGATAGTACCCGTGCTCATTCAGTGCGTAAACTCGATAGTACCCGTGCTGAGTCAGTGTGTAAACTCAATTGTAACCATGCTGAGTCAGTGTGTTAACTCGATAGTACCCGTGCTGAGACAGTGTCTAAACTCGATAATGCCCATGCTGAGTCAGTGTGTAAACTCAATAGCACCCGTGCTGAGACAGTGTCTAAACTCAATAATGCCCGTGCTGAGTCAGTGTCTAAACTCGATAGTACCCCTGCTGAGTCAGTGTGTAAACTCGATAGTATCCGTGCTAAGTCAGTGCGTAAACTCAATAATACCCGTGCTGAGTCAGTGTGTAAACTCGATAGTACCCGCGCTAAGTCAGTGTGTAAACTTGATAGTCCCTGTGCTCAGTCAGTGCGTAAACTCGATAGTACCCGTGCTGAGTTAGTCTGTAAACTGGATAGTACTCCTGCTGAGTCAGTGTGTAAATTCGATAGTACCCGTGCTGAGTCAGTATCTAAACTCGATTGTACCCGTGCTATGTCAGTGTGTAAACTCGATAGTACCTGTGCTAAGTCAGTGTCTAAACTCGATAATGCCCATGCTGTGCCAGTGTCTAAACTCGATAGTTCCCGTGCTGAGTCAGTGTGTAAATTCGATAGCACTCGTGCTGAATCAGTGTCTAAACTCGATAATGCCCGTGCTCAATCAGTGTCTAAACTCGATAATGCCCATGCTGTGCCAGTGTCTAAACTCGATAGTTCCCGTGCTGAGTCAGTGTGTAAATTCGATAGCACTCGTGCTGAGTCAGTGTGTAAACTCGATAATGCCCGTGCTGTGTTAGTGTGTAAAATCGATAATGCCCATGCTGAGTCAGTATCCAAACTGGATAATGCCCGTGCTGAGTCAGTGTTTAAACTCAATAGCAGCCGCGTTGAGTCAGTGTTTAAACTCGATAGTACCCGTGCTGAGGCAGTGTGTAAACTCAATAATGCCCATGCTCAGTCAGGGTCTAAACTCGATAATGCCCGTTCTGTGTGATTGTGTAAAATCGATATTGCCCGTGCGGAGTCAGTGTCCAAACTGGATCATGCCCATGCTGAGTCAGTGTTTAAACTCGATAGCAGCAGTGCTGAGTCAGTGTTTAAACTCGATAGTACCCGTGCTGAGTCAGTCTCTAAACTCAATAGTACCCGTGCAGAGTCAGTGTCTAAACTCGATAGTACCCCTGCTGAGTCAGTGTGTAAACTCGATAATACCCCTGCTGAGTCAGTGTGTAAACTCGATAGTACCCGTGCTGAGTCAGTGTGTAAACTTGATTGTATCCATGCTAAGTCAGTGTGTAAACTTGATAGCCCCTGTGCTCAGTCAGTACGTAAACTCGATAATACCCGAGCTGAGTCAGTGTGTAAACTCGATAGTACCCCTGCTAAGTCAGTCTCTAAACTCGATAGTACCCATGCTAAGTCAGTCTCTAAACTCGATAGTACCCATACTGAGTCAGTGTGTAAACTCGATTGTATCCGTGCTAAGTCAGTGTGTAAACTTGATAGCCCCTGTGCTCAGTCAGTACGTAAACTCGATAATACCCGAGCTGAGTCAGTGTGTAAACTCGATAGTACCCGCGCTGAGTCAGTGTGTAAACTTGATAGCCCCTGTGCTCAGTCAGTACGTAAACTCGATAGTACCCGTGCTGAGTTAGTCTGTAAACTGGATAGTACCCGTGCTGAGTCAGTGTGTAAACTCGATAACACCTGTGCTGAGTCACTGTCAAAACTCGATAATGCCCATGCTGTGTCAGTGTCTAAACTCGATTACGCCCATGCTGAGTCAGTGTCTAAACTCGATAGCACCCGTGCTGAGTTAGTGTCTAAACTCGATAATGCCCGTGCTGAGTCAGTGTCTGAACTCGATAATGACCGTGCTGAGTCAGTGTGTAAGCTCAAAAGCACCCGTGCTGAGTCAGTGTATAAACTCGATAGCACTCGTGCTGAATCAGTATCTAAACTCGATAATGCCCGTGCTGTGTGAGTGTGTAAAATCGATAATGCCCATGCTGAGTCAGTGTCCAAACTGGATAATGCCCGTGCTGAGTCAGTGTTTAAACTCGATAGCAGACGCGCTGAGTCAGTGTTTAAACTCGATAGTACCCGTGCTGAGTCAGTGTGTAAACTCGATAGTAGCCGTGCTGAGTCATTGTGTAAACTCGATAGTACCTGTGCTGAGTCAGTGTGTAAACTCGATAGTAGCCGTGCTGAGTCATTGTGTAAACTCGATAGTAGCCGTGCTGAGTCAGTGTGTAAACTCGATAGTACCCGTGCTGAGTCAGTGTATAAACTCGATAGCACTCGTGCTGAATCAGTGTCTAAGCTCGATAATGCCCATGCTCAGTCAGTGCGTAAACTCGATAATGCCCGTTCTGTGTGATTGTGTAAAATCAATAAAGACCGTGCTGAGCCAGTGTCCAAACTGGATAATGCCCGTGCTGAGTCAGTGTCCAAACTCGATAATGCCCGTGCTGAGTCAGTGTTTAAATTCGATAGCAGCAGTGCTGAGTCAGTGTTTAAACTCGATAGTACCCGTGCTGAGTCAGTGTGTAACCTCGATATTACCCGTGCTCATTCAATGCGTAAACTCAATAGTACCCGTGCTGAGTCAGTGTGTAAACTCGATAGTAGCCGTGCTGAGTCAGGGTGTAAACTCGATAGTAACCGTGCTGAGTAAGTGTGTAAACTCGATAGTACCCCTGCTGAGTCAGTGTGTAAACTCGATAGTACCCATGCTGAGTCAGTGTGTAAACTCGATAGTATCCGTGCTAAGTCAGTGCGTAAACTCAATAGTACCCGTGCTGAGTCAGTGTGTAAACTCGAGTGTACCCGTGCTGAGTCAGTGTCTAAACTCGATAATGCCCGTGCTGAGTCAGTGTATAAATTCGATAGTACCTGTTCTCAGTCAGTGCGTAAACTGGATAGTACCCATGCTATGTCTTGTGTAAACTCGATAGTACCCGTGCTAAGTCAGTGTCTAAACTCGATAATGCCCATGCTGTGTCAGTGTCTAAACTCGATAATGCCGATGCTGAGTCAGTGTCCAATCTGGATAATGCCCGTGCTGAGTCAGTGTTTAAACTCGATAGCAGCCGCGCTGAGTCAGTGTTTAAACTCGATAGTACCCATGCTGAGTCAGTGTGTAAACTCGATAGTACCCGTGCTGAGTCAGTGTGTAAACTCGATAGTAGCCGTGCTGAGTCATTGTGTAAACTCGATAGTACCCGTGCTGAGTCAGTGTGTAAACTCGATAGTAGCCGTGCTGAGTCAGTGTGTAAACTCGATAGTAGCCGTGCTGAGTCAGGTGTAAACTCGAAAGCACCTGTGCTGAGACAGTGTTTAAACTCGATAGTACCCGTGTTGAGTCAGTGCGTAAACTCGATAGTACCCGTGCTGAGTCAGTGTCTAAACTCGATAATGCCCGTGCTGAGTCAGTGTCTAAACTCAATAATGCCCGTGCTGAGTCAGTGTCTAAACTCAATAATGCCCGTGCTGAGTCAGTGTGTAAACTCGATAGTACCCATGCTGAGTCAGTGTGTAAACTCAATAATACCCGTGCTGAGTCAGTGTGTAAACTCGATAGTAATCATGCTGACTCAGTGTGTAAACTCGATAGTACCCGTGCTAATTCAGTGCGTAAACTCGATTGTACCCGTGCTGAGTCAGTGTGCAAACTCCATAGTACCCGTGCTGAGTCAGTGTGTAAACTCGATAGTACCCGTGCTGAGTGAATGTTTAAACTCGATAATGCCCATGCTGAGTCAGTGTGCAAACTCGATAGAATCCGTGCTGAGTCAGTGTCTAAACTCGATAATGCCTGTGCTGAGTCAGTGTGTAAACTCGATAATACCCGTGCTCATTCAGTGCGTAAACTCGATAGTACCCGTGCTGAGTCAGTGTGTAAACTCGATAGTACCCGTGCTCATTCAGTGCGTAAACTCGATAGTACCAGTGCTGAGTCAGTGTGTAAACTTGATAGTACCCGTGCTGAGTCAGTGTGTAAACTCGATAGTACCTGTGCTGAGTCAGTCTGTAAACTAGATAGCACCCGTGCTGAGTCAGTGTCTAAACTCAATAATGCCCGTGCTGAGTCAGTGTGTAAACTCAATAGCACCCGTGCTGAGACAGTGTCTAAACTCGATAATGCCCGTGCTGAGTCAGTGTGTAAACTCGATAGTACCCGTGCTGAGTCAGTGTGTAAACTCGATAGCACCCGTGCTGAGTCAGTCTCTAAACTCGATAATGCCCGTGCTGAGTCAGTGTGTAAACTCAATAGTACCCGTGCAGAGTCAGTGTCTAAACTCGATAGTACCCCTGCTGAGTCAGTGTGTAAACTCGATAATACCCCTGCTGAGTCAGTGTGTAAACTCGATAGTACCCGTGCTGAGTCAGTGTGTAAACTTGATTGTATCCGTGCTAAGTCAGTGTGTAAACTTGATAGCCCCTGTGCTCAGTCAGTACGTAAACTCGATAATACCCGAGCTGAGTCAGTGTGTAAACTCGATAGTACCCCTGCTAAGTCAGTCTCTAAACTCGATAGTACCCATGCTAAGTCAGTCTCTAAACTCGATAGTACCCATACTGAGTCAGTGTGTAAACTCGATTGTATCCGTGCTAAGTCAGTGTGTAAACTTGATAGCCCCTGTGCTCAGTCAGTACGTAAACTCGATAATACCCGAGCTGAGTCAGTGTGTAAACTCGATAGTACCCGCGCTGAGTCAGTGTGTAAACTTGATAGCCCCTGTGCTCAGTCAGTACGTAAACTCGATAGTACCCGTGCTGAGTTAGTCTGTAAACTGGATAGTACCCGTGCTGAGTCAGTGTGTAAACTCGATAACACCTGTGCTGAGTCACTGTCAAAACTCGATAATGCCCATGCTGTGTCAGTGTCTAAACTCGATTACGCCCATGCTGAGTCAGTGTCTAAACTCGATAGCACCCGTGCTGAGTTAGTGTCTAAACTCGATAATGCCCGTGCTGAGTCAGTGTCTGAACTCGATAATGACCGTGCTGAGTCAGTGTGTAAGCTCGAAAGCACCCGTGCTGAGTCAGTGTATAAACTCGATAGCACTCGTGCTGAATCAGTATCTAAACTCGATAATGCCCGTGCTGTGTGAGTGTGTAAAATCGATAATGCCCATGCTGAGTCAGTGTCCAAACTGGATAATGCCCGTGCTGAGTCAGTGTATAAACTCGATAGCACTCGTGCTGAATCAGTGTCTAAGCTCGATAATGCCCATGCTCAGTCAGTGCGTAAACTCGATAATGCCCGTTCTGTGTGATTGTGTAAAATCGATAAAGACCGTGCTGAGCCAGTGTCCAAACTGGATAACGCCCGTGCTGAGTCAGTGTCCAAACTCGATAATGCCCGTGCTGAGTCAGTGTTTAAATTCGATAGCAGCAGTGCTGAGTCAGTGTTTAAACTCGATAGTACCCGTGCTGAGTCAGTGTGTAAACTCGATAGCACCCGTGCTGAGTCAGTCTCTAAACTCGATAATGCCCGTGCTGAGTCAGTGTGTAAACTCAATAGTACCCGTGCAGAGTCAGTGTCTAAACGCGATAGTACCCCTGCTGAGTCAGTGTGTAAACTCGATAGTACCCGTGCTGAGTCAGTGTGTAAACTTGATTGTATCCATGCTAAGTCAGTGTGTAAACTTGATAGCCCCTGTGCTCAGTCAGTACGTAAACTCGATAATACCCGAGCTGAGTCAGTGTGTAAACTCGATAGTACCCCTGCTAAGTCAGTCTCTAAACTCGATAGTACCCATGCTAAGTCAGTCTCTAAACTCGATAGTACCCATACTGAGTCAGTGTGTAAACTCGATTGTATCCGTGCTAAGTCAGTGTGTAAACTTGATAGCCCCTGTGCTCAGTCAGTACGTAAACTCGATAATACACGAGCTGAGTCAGTGTGTAAACTCGATAGTACCCGCGCTGAGTTAGTCTGTAAACTGGATAGTACCCGTGCTGAGTCAGTGTGTAAACTTGATAGCCCCTGTGCTCAGTCAGTACGTAAACTCGATAGTACCCGTGCTGAGTTAGTCTGTAAACTGGATAGTACCTGTGCTGAGTCAGTGTGTAAACTCGATAACACCTGTGCTGAGTCACTGTCAAAACTCGATAATGCCCATGCTGTGTCAGTGTCTAAACTCGATTACGCCCATGCTGAGTCAGTGTCTAAACTCGATAGCACCCGTGCTGAGTTAGTGTCTAAACTCGATAATGCCCGTGCTGAGTCAGTGTCTGAACTCGATAATGACCGTGCTGAGTCAGTGTGTAAGCTCGAAAGCACCCGTGCTGAGTCAGTGTATAAACTCGATAGCACTCGTGCTGAATAAGTATCTAAACTCGATAATGCCCGTGCTGTGTGAGTGTGTAAAATCGATAATGCCCATGCTGAGTCAGTGTCCAAACTGGATAATGCCCGTGCTGAGTCAGTGTTTAAACTCGATAGCAGACGCGCTGAGTCAGTGTTTAAACTCGATAGTACCCGTGCTGAGTCAGCGTGTAAACTCGATAGTAGCCGTGCTGAGTCATTGTGTAAACTCGATAGTACCCGTGCTGAGTCAGTGTGTAAACTCGATAGTAGCCGTGCTGAGTCAGTGTGTAAACTCGATAGTAACCGTGCTGAGTAAGTGTGTAAACTCGATAGTACCCCTGCTGAGTCAGTGTGTAAACTCGATAGTACCCATGCTGAGTCAGTGTGTAAACTCGATAGTATCCGTGCTAAGTCAGTGCGTAAACTCAATAGTACCCGTGCTGAGTCAGTGTGTAAACTCGAGTGTACCCGTGCTGAGTCAGTGTCTAAACTCGATAATGCCCGTGCTGAGTCAGTGTATAAATTCGATAGTACCTGTTCTCAGTCAGTGCGTAAACTGGATAGTACCCATGCTATGTCTTGTGTAAACTCGATAGTACCCGTGCTAAGTCAGTGTCTAAACTCGATAATGCCCATGCTGTGTCAGTGTCTAAACTCGATAATGCCGATGCTGAGTCAGTGTCCAATCTGGATAATGCCCGTGCTGAGTCAGTGTTTAAACTCGATAGCAGCCGCGCTGAGTCAGTGTTTAAACTCGATAGTACCCATGCTGAGTCAGTGTGTAAACTCGATAGTACCCGTGCTGAGTCAGTGTGTAAACTCGATAGTTGCCGTGCTGAGTCATTGTGTAAACTCGATAGTACCCGTGCTGAGTCAGTGTGTAAACTCGATAGTAGCCGTGCTGAGTCAGTGTGTAAACTCGATAGTAGCCGTGCTGAGTCAGTGTGTAAACTCGAAAGCACCTGTGCTGAGTCAGTGTTTAAACTCGATAGTACCCGTGTTGAGTCAGTGCGTAAACTCGATAGTACCCGTGCTGAGTCAGTGTGTACACTCGATAATGCCCGTGCTGAGTCAGTGTGTAAACTCGATAGTACCCATGCTGAGTCAGTGTGTAAACTCAATAATACCAGTGCTGAGTCAGTGTGTAAACTCGATAGTAATCATGCTGACTCAGTGTGTAAACTCGATAGTACCCGTGCTAATTCAGTGCGTAAACTCGATTGTACCCGTGCTGAGTCAGTGTGCAAACTCCATAGTACCCGTGCTGAGTCAGTGTGTAAACTCGATAGCACCCGTGCTGAGTCAGTGTCTAAACTCGATAATGCCCATGCTGAGTCAGTGTCTAAACTTGATAATGTCCTAGCTGAGTCAGTGCCTGAACTCGATAATGACCGTGCTGAGTCAGTGTGTAAGCTCGAAAGCACCCGTGCTGAGTCAGTGTATAAACTCGATAGCACTCGTGCTGAATCAGTATCTAAACTCGATAATGCCCGTGCTGTGTGAGTGTGTAAAATCGATAATGCCCATGCTGATTCAGTGTGTAAACTCGATAGCACCTGTGCTGAGTCAGTGTCTAAACTCGATAACGCCCGTGCTGAGTCAGTGTCTAAACTCGATAGCACCCGTGCTGAGTCAGTGTCTAATCTCGATAATGCCCATGCTGAGTCAGTGTCCAAACTCGATAATGCCCGCGTTGAGTCAGTGTGTAAACTCGATAACACCTGTGCTGAGTCAGTGTCTAAACTCGATTACGCCCATGCTGAGTCAGTGTCTAAACTCGATAGCACCCGTGCTGAGTTAGTGGCTAAACTCGATAATGCCCATGCTGAGTCAGTGTCTAAACTCGATAATGCCCATGCTGAGTCAGTGTCTAAACTCGATAATGTCCTAGCTGAGTCAGTGTCTAAACTTGATAATGCCCGTGCTGAGTCAGTGTGTAAACTCGATAGTACCTGTGCTGAGTGAGTGTCTAAACTAGATAATGCCCGTGCTGCGTGAGTGTGCAAACTCGACAATGCCCGTGCTGAGTCAGTGTGTCAACTCGATAGCACTCGTGCTGAGTCAGTGTCTAAACTCGATAGTAACTGTGCTGAGTCAGTGTGTAAACTCGATAGTACTCGTGTTGAGTCAGTGTGTAAACTCAATAGTACCCGTGTTGAGTCAGTGTGTAAACTCGATAGTAACCATGCTGAGTCAGTGTGTAAACTCGATAGTACCCGTGCTGAGTCAGTGTGTAAACTCGATAGCACCCGTGCTGAGTCAGTGTCTAAACTCGATAATGCCCGTGCTGAGTCAGTATCTAAACTACATAAGGTCCTTGCTGAGTCAGTGTCTAAACTTGATAATGCCCGTGCTGAGTCAGTGTGTAAACTCGATAGTACCCGTGCTGAGTCAGTGTGTAAACTCGATAGTTCCCGTGCTGAGTCAGTGTCTAAACTTGATAATGCCCGTGCTGTGTCAGTGTGTAAGCTCGATAGGACCCGTGCTAAGTCAGTGTCTAAACTCGATAGTACCCGTGCTGAGTCAGTGTGTAAACTCGATAGCACCTGTGCTGAGTAAGTGTTTAAACTCGATAGTACCCATGCTCAGTCAGTGTGTAAACTCGATAGTGCCCGTGCTCAGTCAGTGTGTAAACTCGATAGTACCCGTGCTGAGTCAGTGTGTAAACTCGATAGCATCCGTGCTACGTCAGTGCATAAACTCAATAGTACCCGTGCTGCGTCAGTGTGTAAACTCGATAGTACCCGTGCTGAGTCAGTGTGTAAACTTGATAGTACCCGTGCTGAGTCAGTGTCTAAACTCGATAATACCCGTGCTGGGTCAGTGAATAAATTCGATTGTACCTGTGCTCAGTCAGTGTCTAAACTCGATAATGCCCGTGCTGAGTCAGTGTCTAAACTCGATAATGCCCATGCTGAGTCAGTGTCTAAACTCGATAGTACCCATGCTGAGTCAGTGTCTAAACTCGATAATGCCCATGCTAAGTCAGTGTGTAAACTCGATAATGCCCGTGCTGAGTCAGTGTCTAAACTCGATAGTACCCGTGCTGAGTCAGTGTCTAAACTCGATAATGCCCGTGCTGAGTCAGTGTCTAAACTCGATAGCACCCGTGCTGAGTCAGTGTCTAAACTCGATAATGCCCGTGCTGAGTCAGTGTCTAAACTCGATAATGCCCGTGCTCAGTGTGTAAACTCGATAGTAGCCGTGTTGAGTCAGTGCGTAAACTCGATAATGCCCGTGCTGAGTCAGTGTGTAAACTCAATAGCACCCGTGCTAAGTCAGTGTCTATACTCGATAATTCCCGTGGTGTGTGAGTGTCCAAACTGGATAATGCCCGTGCTGAGTCAGTGTCCAAACTGGATAATGCCCATGCTGAGTCAGTGTTTAAATTCGATAGCAGCAGTGCTGAGTCAGTGTTTAAACTCGATAGTACACGTGCTGAGTCAGTGTGTAAACTCGATAGCACCCGTGCTGAGTCAGTGTCTAAACTCGATAATGCCCGTGCTTAGTCAATGTGTAAACTCAATAGTACCGGGCTGAATCAGTATCTGAACTAGATAAGGTCCTTGCTGAGTCAGTGTCTAAACTTGATAATGCACGTGCTGAGTCAGTGTGTAAACTCGATAGTACCCGTGCTGAGTCAGTGTATAAACTCGATAATGCCCGTGCTGAGTCAGCGTGTAAACTCGATAGTACCCGTGCTGAGTAAGTGTGTCAACTCGATAGTACCCGTGCTGAGTCAGTGTGTAAACTCGATAATGCCCGTGCTGAGTTAGTGTGTAAATTCGATAGTACCCGTGCTGAGTCAGTGTATAGACTCGATAGCACTCGTGCTGAATCAGTGTCTAAACTCAATAATGCCCATGCTCAGTCAGTGTCTAAACTCGATAATGCCCGTTCTGTGTGATTGTGTAAAATCGATATTGCCCGTGCGGAGTCAGTGTCCAAACTGGATCATGCCCATGCTGAGTCAGTGTTTAAACTCGATAGCAGCAGTGCTGAGTCAGTGTTTAAACTCGATAGTACCCGTGCTGAGTCAGTCTCTAAACTCAATAGTACCCGTGCAGAGTCAGTGTCTAAACTCGATAGTACCCCTGCTGAGTCAGTGTGTAAACTCGATAATACCCCTGCTGAGTCAGTGTGTAAACTCGATAGTACCCGTGCTGAGTCAGTGTGTAAACTTGATTGTATCCGTGCTAAGTCAGTGTGTAAACTTGATAGCCCCTGTGCTCAGTCAGTACGTAAACTCGATAATACCCGAGCTGAGTCAGTGTGTAAACTCGATAGTACCCCTGCTAAGTCAGTCTCTAAACTCGATAGTACCCATGCTAAGTCAGTCTCTAAACTCGATAGTACCCATACTGAGTCAGTGTGTAAACTCGATTGTATCCGTGCTAAGTCAGTGTGTAAACTTGATAGCCCTTGTGCTCAGTCAGTACGTAAACTCGATAATACCCGAGCTGAGTCAGTGTGTAAACTCGATAGTACCCGCGCTGAGTCAGTGTGTAAACTTGATAGCCCCTGTGCTCAGTCAGTACGTAAACTCGATAGTACCCGTGCTGAGTTAGTCTGTAAACTGGATAGTACCCGTGCTGAGTCAGTGTGTAAACTCGATAACACCTGTGCTGAGTCACTGTCAAAACTCGATAATGCCCATGCTGTGTCAGTGTCTAAACTCGATTACGCCCATGCTGAGTCAGTGTCTAAACTCGATAGCACCCGTGCTGAGTTAGTGTCTAAACTCGATAATGCCCGTGCTGAGTCAGTGTCTGAACTCGATAATGACCGTGCTGAGTCAGTGTGTAAGCTCAAAAGCACCCGTGCTGAGTCAGTGTATAAACTCGATAGCACTCGTGCTGAATCAGTATCTAAACTCGATAATGCCCGTGCTGTGTGAGTGTGTAAAATCGATAATGCCCATGCTGAGTCAGTGTCCAAACTGGATAATGCCCGTGCTGAGTCAGTGTTTAAACTCGATAGTACCCGTGCTGAGTCAGTGTTTAAACTCGATAGTACCCGTGCTGAGTCAGTGTGTAAACTCGATAGTAGCCGTGCTGAGTCAGCGTGTAAACTCGATAGTAGCCGTGCTGAGTCAGTGTGTAAACTCGATAGTACCCGTGCTGAGTCAGTGTGTAAACTCGATAGTACCCGTGCTGAGTCAGTGTATAAACTCGATAGCACTCGTGCTGAATCAGTGTCTAAGCTCGATAATGCCCATGCTCAGTCAGTGCGTAAACTCGATAATGCCCGTTCTGTGTGATTGTGTAAAATCGATAAAGACCGTGCTGAGCCAGTGTCCAAACTGGATAATGCCCGTGCTGAGTCAGTGTCCAAACTCGATAATGCCTGTGCTGAGTCAGTGTTTAAATTCGATAGCACTCGTGCTGAATCAGTGTCTAAACTCAATAATGCCCATGCTCAGTCAGTGTCTAAACTCGATAATGCCCGTTCTGTGTGATTGTGTAAAATCGATATTGCCCGTGCGGAGTCAGTGTCCAAACTGGATCATGCCCATGCTGAGTCAGTGTTTAAACTCGATAGCAGCAGTGCTGAGTCAGTGTTTAAACTCGATAGTACCCGTGCTGAGTCAGTCTCTAAACTCAATAGTACCCGTGCAGAGTCAGTGTGTAAACTCGATAATACCCCTGCTGAGTCAGTGTGTAAACTCGATAGTACCCGTGCTGAGTCAGTGTGTAAACTTGATTGTATCCGTGCTAAGTCAGTGTGTAAACTTGATAGCCCCTGTGCTCAGTCAGTACGTAAACTCGATAATACCCGAGCTGAGTCAGTGTGTGAACTCGATAGTACCCATGCTAAGTCAGTCTCTAAACTCGATAGTACCCATACTGAGTCAGTGTGTAAACTCGATTGTATCCGTGCTAAGTCAGTGTGTAAACTTGATAGCCCCTGTGCTCAGTCAGTACGTAAACTCGATAATACCCGAGCTGAGTCAGTGTGTAAACTCGATAGTACCCGCGCTGAATCAGTGTGTAAACTTGATAGCCCCTGTGCTCAGTCAGTACGTAAACTCGATAGTACCCGTGCTGAGTTAGTCTGTAAACTGGATAGTACCCGTGCTGAGTCAGTGTGTAAACTCGATAACACCTGTGCTGAGTCACTGTCAAAACTCGATAATGCCCATGCTGTGTCAGTGTCTAAACTCGATTACGCCCATGCTGAGTCAGTGTCTAAACTCGATAGCACCCGTGCTGAGTTAGTGTCTAAACTCGATAATGCCCGTGCTGAGTCAGTGTCTGAACTCGATAATGACCGTGCTGAGTCAGTGTGTAAGCTCAAAAGCACCCGTGCTGAGTCAGTGTATAAACTCGATAGCACTCGTGCTGAATCAGTATCTAAACTCGATAATGCCCGTGCTGTGTGAGTGTGTAAAATCGATAATGCCCATGCTGAGTCAGTGTCCAAACTGGATAATGCCCGTGCTGAGTCAGTGTTTAAACTCGATAGTACCCGTGCTGAGTCAGTGTTTAAACTCGATAGTACCCGTGCTGAGTCAGTGTGTAAACTCGATAGTAGCCGTGCTGAGTCAGCGTGTAAACTCGATAGTAGCCGTGCTGAGTCAGTGTGTAAACTCGATAGTACCCGTGCTGAGTCAGTGTGTAAACTCGATAGTACCCGTGCTGAGTCAGTGTATAAACTCGATAGCACTCGTGCTGAATCAGTGTCTAAGCTCGATAATGCCCGTTCTGTGTGATTGTGTAAAATCGATAAAGACCGTGCTGAGCCAGTGTCCAAACTGGATAATGCCCGTGCTGAGTCAGTGTCCAAACTCGATAATGCCCGTGCTGAGTCAGTGTTTAAATTCGATAGCAGCAGTGCTGAGTCAGTGTTTAAACTCGATAGTACCCGTGCTGAGTCAGTGTGTAACCTCGATATTACCCGTGCTCATTCAATGCGTAAACTCGATAGTACCCGTGCTGAGTCAGTGTGTAAACTCGATAGTAGCCGTGCTGAGTCAGTGTGTAAACTCGATAGTAACCGTGCTGAGTAAGTGTGTAAACTCGATAGTACCCCTGCTGAGTCAGTGTGTAAACTCGATAGTACCCATGCTGAGTCAGTGTGTAAACTCGATAGTATCCGTGCTAAGTCAGTGCGTAAACTCAATAGTACCCGTGCTGAGTCAGTGTGTAAACTCGAGTGTACCCGTGCTGAGTCAGTGTCTAAACTCGATAATGCCCGTGCTGAGTCAGTGTATAAATTCGATAGTACCTGTTCTCAGTCAGTGCGTAAACTGGATAGTACCCATGCTATGTCTTGTGTAAACTCGATAGTACCCGTGCTAAGTCAGTGTCTAAACTCGACAATGCCCATGCTGTGTCAGTGTCTAAACTCGATAATGCCGATGCTGAGTCAGTGTCCAATCTGGATAATGCCCGTGCTGAGTCAGTGTTTAAACTCGATAGCAGCCGCGCTGAGTCAGTGTTTAAACTCGATAGTACCCATGCTGAGTCAGTGTGTAAACTCGATAGTACCCGTGCTGAGTCAGTGTGTAAACTCGATAGTAGCCGTGCTGAGTCATTGTGTAAACTCGATAGTACCCGTGCTGAGTCAGTGTGTAAACTCGATAGTAGCCGTGCTGAGTCAGTGTGTAAACTCGATAGTAGCCGTGCTGAGTCAGTGTGTAAACTCGAAAGCACCTGTGCTGAGTCAGTGTTTAAACTCGATAGTACCCGTGTTGAGTCAGTGCGGAAACTCGATAGTACCCGTGCTGAGTCAGTGTGTAAACTCGATAGTACCCGTGCTGAGTCAGTGTCTAAACTCAATAATGCCCGTGCTGAGTCAGTGTGTAAACTCGATAGTACCCATGCTGAGTCAGTGTGTAAACTCAATAATACCCGTGCTGAGTCAGTGTGTAAACTCGATAGTAATCATGCTGACTCAGTGTGTAAACTCGATAGTACCCGTGCTAATTCAGTGCGTAAACTCGATTGTACCCGTGCTGAGTCAGTGTGCAAACTCCATAGTACCCGTGCTGAGTCAGTGTGTAAACTCGATAGCACCCATGCTTAGTCAGTGTCTAAACTCGATAATGCCCATGCTGAGTCAGTGTCTAAACTCGATAATGCCCGTGCTGAGTCAGTGTCTGAACTCGATAATGACCGTGCTGAGTCAGTGTGTAAGCTCGAAAGCACCCGTGCTGAGTCAGTGTATAAACTCGATAGCACTCGTGCTGAATCAGTATCTAAACTCGATAATGCCCGTGCTGTGTGAGTGTGTAAAATCGATAATGCCCATGCTGAGTCAGTGTCCAAACTGGATAATGCCCGTGCTGAGTCAGTGTTTAAACTCGATAGCAGACGCGCTGAGTCAGTGTTTAAACTCGATAGTACCCGTGCTGAGTCAGTGTGTAAACTCGATAGTAGCCGTGCTGAGTCATTGTGTAAACTCGATAGTACCCGTGCTGAGTCAGTGTGTAAACTCGATAGTAGCCGTGCTGAGTCAGTGTGTAAACTCGATAGTAGCCGTGCTGAGTCAGTGTGTAAACTCGATAGTAGCCGTGCTGAGTCAGTGTGTAAACTCGATAGTACCCGTGCTGAGTCAGTGTGTAAACTCGATAGTACCCGTGCTGAGTCAGTGTGTAAACTCAATTGTAACCATGCTGAGTCAGTGTGTAAACTCGATAGTACCCGTGCTCATTCAGTGCGTAAACTCGATAGTACCCGTGCTGAGTCAGTGTGTAAACTCGATAGAACCCGTGCTGAGTCAGTATGTAAACTCGATAGTACCTGTGCTGAGTCAGTGTGTAAACTCGATAGCACCCGTGCTGAGACAGTGTCTAAACTCGATAATGCCCGTGCAGAGTCAGTGTGTAAACTCAATAGTACCCGTGCTGAGTCAGTGTCTAAACTCGATAATGCCCGTGCTGAGCCAGTGTATATGCTCGATAGTACCTGTGCTAAGTCAGTGCGTAAACTCGAGAATACCTGTGCTAAGTAATTGTGTAAACTCGATAGTACGCTTGCTGAGTCAGTGTGTAAACACGATAGCACCTGTGCTGAGTCAGTGTCTAAACTCGATAACGCCCGTGCTGAGTCAGTGTCTAAACTCGATAGCAACCGTGCTGAGTCAGTGTCTAATCTCGATAATGCCCATGCTGAGTCAGTGTCTAAACTCGATAATGCCCGCGTTGAGTCAGTGTGTAAACTCGATAACACCTGTGCTGAGTCAGTGTCTAAACTCGATTACGCCCATGCTGAGTCAGTGTCTAAACTCGATAGCACCCGTGCTGAGTTAGTGGCTAAACTCGATAATGCCCGTGCTGAGTCAGTGTCTAAACTCGATAATGCGCGTGCTGACTCAGTATCTAAACTCGATAATGCCCGTGCTGAGTTAGTGTGTAAGCTCGAAAGCACCCGTGCTGAGTCAGTGTATAAACTCGATAGCACTCGTGCTGAATCAGTATCTACACTCGATAATGCCCGTGCTGTGTGAGTGTGTAAAATCGATAATGCCCATGCTGAGACAGTGTCCAAACTGGATAATGCCCGTGCTGAGTCAGTGTTTAAACTCGATAGTACCCATGCTGAGTCAGTGTGTAAACTCGATTATACCCGTGCTGAGTCAGTGTGTAAACTCGATAGTAGCTGTGCTGAGTCATTGTGTAAACTCGATAGTAGCCGTGCTGAGTCAGTGTGTAAACTCGATAGTACCCGTGCTGAGTCAGTGTATAAACTCGATAGCACTCATGCTGAATCAGTGTCTAAGCTCGATAATGCCCATGCTCAGTCAGTGCGTAAACTCTATAATGCCCGTTCTATGTGATTGTGTAAAATCAATAAAGACCGTGCTGAGCCAGTGTCCAAACTGGATAATACCCGTGCTGAGTCAGTGTCCAAACTCGATAATGCCCGTGCTGAGTCAGTGTTTAAATTCGATAGGACCCGTGCTGAGTCAGTGTGTAAACTCGATAGTAGCCGTGCTGAGTCAGTGTGTAAACTCGATAGTAACCGTGCTGAGTAAGTGTGTAAACTCGATAGTACCCCTGCTGAGTCAGTGTGTAAACTCGATAGTACCCATGCTGAGTCAGTGTGTAAACTCAATAGTATCCGTGCTAAGTCAGTGCGTAAACTCAATAGTACCCGTGCTGAGTCAGTGTGTAAACTCGATAGTACCCGTGCTGAGTCACTGTGTAAACTTGATAGTACCCCCGCTGAGTCAGTGTATAAATTCGATAGTACCCATGCTATGTCAGTGTGTAAACTCGATAGTACCCGTGCTAAGTCAGTGTCTAAACTCGATAATGCCCATGCTGTGTCAGTGTCTAAACTCGATAATGCCCGTGCTGAGTCAGTGTCTATACTCGATAGCACCCATGCTAAGTCAGTGCGTAAACTCGATAGTACCCGTGCTGAGTCAGTATGTAAACTCGATAGTATCCGTGCTGAGTCAGTGTCTAAACTCAATAATGCCCGTGCTGAGTCAGTGTGTAAACTTGATAGTACCCGTGCTGAGTCAGTGTGTAAACTCAATAATACCAGTGCTGAGTAAGTGTGTAAACTCGATAGTAATCATGCTGACTCAGTGTGTAAACTCGATAGTACCCGTGCTAATTCAGTGCGTAAACTCGATTGTACCCGTGCTGAGTCAGTGTGCAAACTCCATAGTACCCGTGCTGAGTCAGTGTGTAAACTCGATAGCACCCGTGCTGAATCAGTGTCTAAACTCGATAATGCCCATGCTGAGTCAGTGTCTAAACTCGATAATGTCCTAGCTGAGTCAGTGTCTAAACTTAATAATGCCTGTGCTGAGTCAGTGTGTAAACTCGATAGTACCTGTGCTGAGTGAGTGTCTAAACTAGATAATGCCCGTGCTGCGTGAGTGTGCAAACTCGACAATGCCCGTGCTGAGTCAGTGTGTCAACTCGATAGCACTCGTGCTGAGTCAGTGTCTAAACTCGATAGTAACTGTGCTGAGTCAGTGTGTAAACTCGATAGTACTCGTGTTGAGTCAGTGTGTAAACTCAATAGTACCCGTGTTGAGTCAGTGTGTAAACTCGATAGTAACCATGCTGAGTCAGTGTGTAAACTCGATAGTACCCGTGCTGAGTCAGTGTGTAAACTCGATAGCACCCGTGCTGAGTCAGTGTCTAAACTCGATAATGCCCGTGCTGAGTCAATGTGTAAACTCAATAGTACCCGTGCTGAGTCAGTATCTAAACTACATAAGGTCCTTGCTGAGTCAGTGTCTAAACTTGATAATGCCCGTGCTGAGTCAGTGTGTAAACTCGATAGTACCCGTGCTGAGTCAGTGTGTAAACTCGATAGTACCCGTGCTGAGTCAGTGTCTAAACTTGATAATGCCCGTGCTGTGTCAGTGTGTAAGCTCGATAGGACCCGTGCTAAGTCAGTGTCTAAACTCGATAGTACCCGTGCTGAGTCAGTGTGTAAACTCGATAGCACCTGTGCTGAGTAAGTGTTTAAACTCGATAGTACCCATGCTCAGTCAGTGTGTAAACTCGATAGTGCCCGTGCTCAGTCAGTGTGTAAACTCGATAGTACCCGTGCTGAGTCAGTGTGTAAACTCGATAGTATCCGTGCTACGTCAGTGCGTAAACTCAATAGTACCCGTGCTGCGTCAGTGTGTAAACTCGATAGTACCCGTGCTGAGTCAGTGTGTAAACTTGATAGTACCCGTGCTGAGTCAGTGTCTAAACTCGATAATACCCGTGCTGGGTCAGTGAATAAATTCGATTGTACCTGTGCTCAGTCAGTGTCTAAACTCGATAATGCCCGTGCTGAGTCAGTGTCTAAACTCGATAATGCCCATGCTGAGTCAGTGTCTAAACTCGATAGTACCCATGCTGAGTCAGTGTCTAAACTCGATAATGCCCATGCTGAGTCAGTGTGTAAACTCGATAATGCCCGTGCTGAGTCAGTGTCTAAACTCGATAGTACCCGTGCTGAGTCAGTGTCTAAACTCGATAATGCCCGTGCTGAGTCAGTGTCTAAACTCGATAGCACCCGTGCTGAGTCAGTGTCTAAACTCGATAATGCCCGTGCTGAGTCAGTGTCTAAACTCGATAATGCCCGTGCTCAGTGTGTAAACTCGATAGTAGCCGTGTTGAGTCAGTGCGTAAACTCGATAATGCCCGTGCTGAGTCAGTGTGTAAACTCAATAGCACCCGTGCTAAGTCAGTGTCTATACTCGATAATTCCCGTGGTGAGTCAGTGTCCAAACTGGATAATGCCCGTGCTGAGTCAGTGTCCAAACTGGATAATGCCCATGCTGAGTCAGTGTTTAAATTCGATAGCAGCAGTGCTGAGTCAGTGTTTAAACTCGATAGTACACGTGCTGAGTCAGTGTGTAAACTCGATAGCACCCGTGCTGAGTCAGTGTCTAAACTCGATAATGCCCGTGCTTAGTCAATGTGTAAACTCAATAGTACCGGGCTGAGTCAGTATCTAAACTAGATAAGGTCCTTGCTGAGTCAGTGTCTAAACTTGATAATGCACGTGCTGAGTCAGTGTGTAAACTCGATAGTACCCGTGCTGAGTCAGTGTATAAACTCGATAATGCCCGTGCTGAGTCAGCGTGTAAACTCGATAGTACCCGTGCTGAGTAAGTGTGTCAACTCGATAGTACCCGTGCTGAGTCAGTGTGTAAACTCGATAATGCCCGTGCTGAGTTAGTGTGTAAATTCGATAGTACCCGTGCTGAGTCAGTGTATAGACTCGATAGCACTCGTGCTGAATCAGTGTCTAAACTCAATAATGCCCATGCTCAGTCAGTGTCTAAACTCGATAATGCCCGTTCTGTGTGATTGTGTAAAATCGATATTGCCCGTGCGGAGTCAGTGTCCAAACTGGATCATGCCCATGCTGAGTCAGTGTTTAAACTCGATAGCAGCAGTGCTGAGTCAGTGTTTAAACTCGACAGTACCCGTGCTGAGTCAGTGTGTAAACTCGATAGTAACCATGCTGAGTAAGTGTGTAAACTCGATAGCACCCGTGCTGAGTCAGTCTCTAAACTCGATAATGCCCGTGCTGAGTCAGTGTGTAAACTCAATAGTACCCGTGCTGAGACAGTGTCTAAACTCGATAGTACCCGTGCTGAGTCAGTGTCTAAACTCGATAATGCCCGTGCTTAGTCAATGTGTAAACTCAATAGTACCGGGCTGAGTCAGTATCTAAACTAGATAAGGTCCTTGCTGAGTCAGTGTCTAAACTTGATAATGCACGTGCTGAGTCAGTGTGTAAACTCGATAGTACCCGTGCTGAGTCAGTGTATAAACTCGATAATGCCCGTGCTGAGTCAGCGTGTAAACTCGATAGTACCCGTGCTGAGTCAGTGTGTAAACTCGATAGTACCCGTGCTGAGTCAGTGTCTAAACTTGATAATGCCCGTGCTGTGTCAGTGTGTAAGCTCGATAGGACCCGTGCTAAGTCAGTGTCTAAACTCGATAGTACCCGTGCTGAGTCAGTGTGTAAACTCGATAGCACCTGTGCTGAGTAAGTGTTTAAACTCGATAGTACCCATGCTCAGTCAGTGTGTAAACTCGATAGTGCCCGTGCTCAGTCAGTGTGTAAACTCGATAGTACCCGTGCTGAGTCAGTGTGTAAACTCGATAGTATCCGTGCTACGTCAGTGCGTAAACTCAATAGTACCCGTGCTGCGTCAGTGTGTAAACTCGATAGTACCCGTGCTGAGTCAGTGTGTAAACTTGATAGTACCCGTGCTGAGTCAGTGTCTAAACTCGATAATACCCGTGCTGGGTCAGTGAATAAATTCGATTGTACCTGTGCTCAGTCAGTGTCTAAACTCGATAATGCCCGTGCTGAGTCAGTGTCTAAACTCGATAATGCCCATGCTGAGTCAGTGTCTAAACTCGATAGTACCCATGCTGAGTCAGTGTCTAAACTCGATAATGCCCATGCTGAGTCAGTGTGTAAACTCGATAATGCCCGTGCTGAGTCAGTGTCTAAACTCGATAGTACCCGTGCTGAGTCAGTGTCTAAACTCGATAATGCCCGTGCTGAGTCAGTGTCTAAACTCGATAGCACCCGTGCTGAGTCAGTGTCTAAACTCGATAATGCCCGTGCTGAGTCAGTGTCTAAACTCGATAATGCCCGTGCTCAGTGTGTAAACTCGATAGTAGCCGTGTTGAGTCAGTGCGTAAACTCGATAATGCCCGTGCTGAGTCAGTGTGTAAACTCAATAGCACCCGTGCTAAGTCAGTGTCTATACTCGATAATTACCGTGGTGAGTCAGTGTCCAAACTGGATAATGCCCGTGCTGAGTCAGTGTCCAAACTGGATAATGCCCATGCTGAGTCAGTGTTTAAATTCGATAGCAGCAGTGCTGAGTCAGTGTTTAAACTCGATAGTACACGTGCTGAGTCAGTGTGTAAACTCGATAGCACCCGTGCTGAGTCAGTGTCTAAACTCGATAATGCCCGTGCTTAGTCAATGTGTAAACTCAATAGTACCGGGCTGAGTCAGTATCTAAACTAGATAAGGTCCTTGCTGAGTCAGTGTCTAAACTTGATAATGCACGTGCTGAGTCAGTGTGTAAACTCGATAGTACCCGTGCTGAGTCAGTGTATAAACTCGATAATGCCCGTGCTGAGTCAGCGTGTAAACTCGATAGTACCCGTGCTGAGTAAGTGTGTCAACTCGATAGTACCCGTGCTGAGTCAGTGTGTAAACTCGATAATGCCCGTGCTGAGTTAGTGTGTAAATTCGATAGTACCCGTGCTGAGTCAGTGTATAGACTCGATAGCACTCGTGCTGAATCAGTGTCTAAACTCAATAATGCCCATGCTCAGTCAGTGTCTAAACTCGATAATGCCCGTTCTGTGTGATTGTGTAAAATCGATATTGCCCGTGCGGAGTCAGTGTCCAAACTGGATCATGCCCATGCTGAGTCAGTGTTTAAACTCGATAGCAGCAGTGCTGAGTCAGTGTTTAAACTCGATAGTACCCGTGCTGAGTCAGTGTGTAAACTCGATAGTAACCATGCTGAGTAAGTGTGTAAACTCGATAGCACCCGTGCTGAGTCAGTCTCTAAACTCGATAATGCCCGTGCTGAGTCAGTGTGTAAACTCAATAGTACCCGTGCTGAGACAGTGTCTAAACTCGATAGTACCCGTGCTGAGTCAGTGTCTAAACTCGATAATGCCCGTGCTTAGTCAATGTGTAAACTCAATAGTACCGGGCTGAGTCAGTGTGTAAACTGGATAGCACACATGCTGAGTCAGTGTCTAAACTCGATGATGCCCGTGCTGAGTCAGTGTGTAAACTCAATAGTACCCGTGCTGAGTCAGTATCTAAACTACATAAGGTCCTTGCTGAGTCAGTGTCTAAACTCGATAATGCCCGTGCTTAGTCAATGTGTAAACTCAATAGTACCGGGCTGAGTCAGTATCTAAACTAGATAAGGTCCTTGCTGAGTCAGTGTCTAAACTTGATAATGCACGTGCTGAGTCAGTGTGTAAACTCGATAGTACCCGTGCTGAGTCAGTGTATAAACTCGATAATGCCCGTGCTGAGTCAGCGTGTAAACTCGATAGTACCCGTGCTGAGTCAGTGTGTAAACTCGATAGTACCCGTGCTGAGTCAGTGTCTAAACTTGATAATGCCCGTGCTGTGTCAGTGTGTAAGCTCGATAGGACCCGTGCTAAGTCAGTGTCTAAACTCGATAGTACCCGTGCTGAGTCAGTGTGTAAACTCGATAGCACCTGTGCTGAGTAAGTGTTTAAACTCGATAGTACCCATGCTCAGTCAGTGTGTAAACTCGATAGTGCCCGTGCTCAGTCAGTGTGTAAACTCGATAGTACCCGTGCTGAGTCAGTGTGTAAACTCGATAGTATCCGTGCTACGTCAGTGCGTAAACTCAATAGTACCCGTGCTGCGTCAGTGTGTAAACTCGATAGTACCCGTGCTGAGTCAGTGTGTAAACTTGATAGTACCCGTGCTGAGTCAGTGTCTAAACTCGATAATACCCGTGCTGGGTCAGTGAATAAATTCGATTGTACCTGTGCTCAGTCAGTGTCTAAACTCGATAATGCCCGTGCTGAGTCAGTGTCTAAACTCGATAATGCCCATGCTGAGTCAGTGTCTAAACTCGATAGTACCCATGCTGAGTCAGTGTCTAAACTCGATAATGCCCATGCTGAGTCAGTGTGTAAACTCGATAATGCCCGTGCTGAGTCAGTGTCTAAACTCGATAGTACCCGTGCTGAGTCAGTGTCTAAACTCGATAATGCCCGTGCTGAGTCAGTGTCTAAACTCGATAGCACCCGTGCTGAGTCAGTGTCTAAACTCGATAATGCCCGTGCTGAGTCAGTGTCTAAACTCGATAATGCCCGTGCTCAGTGTGTAAACTCGATAGTAGCCGTGTTGAGTCAGTGCGTAAACTCGATAATGCCCGTGCTGAGTCAGTGTGTAAACTCAATAGCACCCGTGCTAAGTCAGTGTCTATACTCGATAATTCCCGTGGTGAGTCAGTGTCCAAACTGGATAATGCCCGTGCTGAGTCAGTGTCCAAACTGGATAATGCCCATGCTGAGTCAGTGTTTAAATTCGATAGCAGCAGTGCTGAGTCAGTGTTTAAACTCGATAGTACACGTGCTGAGTCAGTGTGTAAACTCGATAGCACCCGTGCTGAGTCAGTGTCTAAACTCGATAATGCCCGTGCTTAGTCAATGTGTAAACTCAATAGTACCGGGCTGAGTCAGTATCTAAACTAGATAAGGTCCTTGCTGAGTCAGTGTCTAAACTTGATAATGCACGTGCTGAGTCAGTGTGTAAACTTGATAGTACCCGTGCTGAGTCAGTGTATAAACTCGATAATGCCCGTGCTGAGTCAGCGTGTAAACTCGATAGTACCCGTGCTGAGTAAGTGTGTCAACTCGATAGTACCCGTGCTGAGTCAGTGTGTAAACTCGATAATGCCCGTGCTGAGTTAGTGTGTAAATTCGATAGTACCCGTGCTGAGTCAGTGTATAGACTCGATAGCACTCGTGCTGAATCAGTGTCTAAACTCAATAATGCCCATGCTCAGTCAGTGTCTAAACTCGATAATGCCCGTTCTGTGTGATTGTGTAAAATCGATATTGCCCGTGCGGAGTCAGTGTCCAAACTGGATCATGCCCATGCTGAGTCAGTGTTTAAACTCGATAGCAGCAGTGCTGAGTCAGTGTTTAAACTCGATAGTACCCGTGCTGAGTCAGTGTGTAAACTCGATAGTAACCATGCTGAGTAAGTGTGTAAACTCGATAGCACCCGTGCTGAGTCAGTCTCTAAACTCGATAATGCCCGTGCTGAGTCAGTGTGTAAACTCAATAGTACCCGTGCTGAGACAGTGTCTAAACTCGATAGTACCCGTGCTGAGTCAGTGTGTAAACTCGATAGTACCCGTGCTGAGTCAGTGTGTAAACTTGATAGCACCCGTGCTGAGTCAGTGTGTAAACTGGATAGCACACATGCTGAGTCAGTGTCTAAACTCGATGATGCCCGTGCTGAGTCAGTGTGTAAACTCAATAGTACCCGTGCTGAGTCAGTGTCTAAACTCGATAATGTCCTTGCTGAGTCAGTGTCTAAACTTGATAATGCCTGTGCTGAGTCAGTGTGTAAACTCGATAGTACCCGTGCTGAGTCAGTGTGTAAACTCGATAGTACCCGTGCTGAGTCAGTGTCTAAACTTGATAATACCTGTGCTGAGTCAGTGTGTAAACTCGATAGTACCCGTGCTGAGTCAGTGTGTAAACTTGATAGCACCTGTGCTGAGTCAGTGTCTAAACTCGATAATGCCCATGCTGTGTGTGTCTAAACTCGATAATGCCCGTGCTGTGTGAGTGTCTAAACTAGTTAATGCCCGTGCTGCGTGAGTGTGTAAACTTGATAATGCCCGTGCTGAGTCAGTGTTTAAACTCGATAGCAGCAGTGCTGAGTCAGTGTGTAAACTCAATAGTAACCATGCTGAGTAAGTGTGTAAACTCGATAGCACCCGTGCTGAGTCAGTGTGTAAACTCGATAGCACCCGTGCTGAGTCAGTGTGTAAACTCGATAGTACCCGTGCTGAGTCAGTCTCTAAACTCGATAATGCCCGTGCTGAGTCAGTGTGTAAACTCAATAGGACCCGTGCTGAGTCAGTGTTTAAACTCGATCGCACCCGTGCTGAGTCAGTGTGTAAACTTGATAGCACCCGTGCTGAGTCAGTGTGTAAACTCGATAGTACCCGTGCTGAGTCAGTGTGTAAACTTGATAGCACCCGTGCTGAGTCAGTGTCTAAACTCGATAATGTCCCTGCTGAGTCAGTGTGTAAACTCGATAGTACCCGTGCTGAGTCAGTGTGTAAACTCGATAGTACCCGTGCTGAGTCAGTGTGTAAACTTGATAGCACCTGTGCTGAGTCAGTGTCTAAACTCGATAATGCCCATGCTGTGTGTGTCTAAACTCGATAATGCCCGTGCTGTGTGAGTGTCTAAACTAGATAATGCCCGTGCTGTGTGAGTGTGTAAACTCGATAATGCCCGTGCTGAGTCAGTGTGTCAACTCGATAGCACTCGTGCTGAGTCAGTGTCTAAACTCGATAGTAACCATGCTGAGTCAGTGTGTAAACTCGATAGTACCGGTGTTGAGTTAGTCTGTAAACTGGATAGTACTCCTGCTGAGTCAGTGTGTAAATTCGATAGTACCCGTGCTGAGTCAGTATCTAAACTCGATTGTACCCGTGCTGAGTCAGTGTGTAAATTCGATAGTACCCGTGCTGAGTCAGTATCTAAACTCGATAGTACCCGTGCTGAGTCAGTATCTAAACTCGATTGTACCCGTGCTGAGTCAGTGTGTAAACTCGATAGTTCCCGTGCTGAGTCAGTATCTAAACTCGATTGTACCCCTGCTGAGTCAGTGTGTAAGCTCGATATTGCCTGTGCTACGTCATTGTACAAACTCGATAGTGCCCAATTTGGGTCAGTGTTTTAACTCGATTGTACTTGTGCTGCACCAGTGTGTAAATTTGATAGTATCATGCTGAGTCTGTGTGTAAACTCAATAGTGCCTGTGCTAGGTCAGTTTGTTAACTCAACAGTACGCTCACTGTGTCAGTGAGTATGTACCATAGTGCCGGTACTGACTCAGTGCATAAACTCGATAGTACCTGTACCGAGTCAGTATATAAATTCAACTGTCTACCTGCTTTGACTACATGGGATCAGAAGCAGGGATTTTTCCTGTAAGCAAAAGATCACCTTCTGCCTTTCCAAAGCCTCCTCACCATCTCCTTGGCACAAATTAGGTGTGTAATTGAATACTCTTCACTTTCCTGGGTGTGTGCAGGTCCAACATCACTCAAGGAGCTCAGCCACATTCAGGACAGAGCCACCCATCTGATTGACACCCCATCCACCACCTTCAACATCACTACCTCCACCACCAATGCACAGTAGCAGCAGTATGTACCATCTACATGATGCACTGCAGCAACTCACCAAGCCTCCTTCGACAGCACCTTCCTAACCCAGGACCACTACCACCTCAAAGGATGCATGGGAACAACATCACCTGCAAATTTTCCTCCAAGTCACACACCATCCTGGCTTGGGACGATATCGTCATTGTTTCAATGTTGCTGGGTCAAAAAAATTGAACTCCCTCCCTAACTGCACTTTGGGTGTGCCTACACCACATGGACTGCAGCAGCAGTTCAAGGAGACAGCTCACGACCAGCTTCTCAAAGGCAGCTAGGGATGGGCAATAAATGCTGGCTTAGACAGTGATGGCTGCATCCCATGAAAGTATATAGGAAAATAAATCCTCTAGAGTATGTTTCTGCCAGGGTATGTGGGACTTATCCATTCCGGGATGTTTTGACTTTGTATTCAATTAGTGGAAGCTCCAGCTGCTACCTTGCAGGACAAACATGGTCTTGGGAGTGCAGCCAGGGACTGAATTCCCTACGTCAGGAATTCCGTTATCGTTGCCTGAGTCAGGATCCTGTTTGTTTGAGGAAGTCATATGCTGAGGCATACGACACACACCAACCTGGATGGACTCAAGTTGGGCCCTCTCTCTGTTGCGGGATCCAGCAAGGTCAAGCATCTGTATAGGGGAGGTGATGGTATAGTGGTATGGTAACTGGACTAGTAATCCAGAGACCCAGGGTAATGCTCTGGGATCTAGGTTCGGATCCTGTCATGGCAGATGGTGGAATTTGAATTCAGTAAACATCTGGAATTCAAATAATGACCATGGAACTATTGTCGATTGTTGTAAAAACACATCTGGTTCATTAATGCCCTTTAGGGAATGAAATCTGCCATCCTTACCATATGTGGATGTTACTTAACGGCCCTTTGAAATGGGCCTAGCAAGCCACTCAGTTGTTTCAAACTGGACGACCAGCCAGCATCGACCTCAGCACCAGAAGTAACAACAGCAAACCAAGTCCAAAGTCTTCCTTACTAACATCTTGGGGCTAGTGCCAAAATTAGGAGAGCTGTCTCACAGACTAGTCAAGCAACAGCTTGACATAGTCATCTTCATGGAATCATACCTTACAGATAATGTTCCAGACACCACCATCACCATCCCTGGGTATGTCCTGTCCCACCGGCAGAGCAGAGGTGGCTAAAGACTGGCATCTGTGATGCTGGGGACCTCTGGAGGAGGCCAAGATGGATCATCCACTCAGCCCTTCTGGCTGAAAACTGTATCAAATGATTCAACCTTGCCTTTTGCAATCATTGAGGATTGGGATATTTGTGCAGCCTCCTCCTCCAGTGACTTGTTTAATTGTTTACCACCATTCACGACTGGATGTGGCAAGACTGCAGAGCTTGGATCTGATCCATTGGTTTTGGGATCGCTTAGCCCTATCTATCACTTGCTGCTTATGCTGTTTGGCATGCAAGTAGTCCTGTGTTATAGTTTCACCAGGTTGACATCTCATTTTTAGGTATGTCTGGTGCTGCTCCTGGACGCTTAGCCCCTGGCCTCATTACAACCTTGGTTCAAACATGGACAAAAGAGCTGAATTCCCAAGGTGAGGTGAGAGTGACTGCCCTTGACATCAAGGCAGCATTTGCCGAGTGTGGCATCAAGGAGCCCTGGCAATACTGGAGTCAATGGAAATCAGGGGGAAAACTCTCCGCTGGTTGGAGTCATACCTAGCACAAAGGAAGATGGTTGTGGTTGTTGAAGGTCAGTCATCTCAGTTCCAGGACATCGCTGCAGGAGTTCCTCAAGGTAGTGTCCTAGGCCCAACCATCTTCAGCTGCTTCATCAATGACCTTCCTTCCATCATAAGGTCAGAAGTGGGAATGTTCGCTGATGATTGCACAATGTTCAGCACCATTCACGACTCCTCAGATACTGAGGCAGTCCATGTCCAAATGCAGCAAGGCCTGGACAATATCCAGGCTTGGGCTGATAAGTAGCAAGTAACATTCGCACCACACAAGTGACAGGCAATGACCATCTCCAATAAGAGAGAATCTAACAATCGCCCCTTGACATTGAATGATATTACCATAATTGAATCACCAGCTATCGACATCCTAGGGTTACCATTGATCTGAAACTGAACTGAACTAGCCATATAAATACTGTGGCTACAAGAGCAGGTCAGAGGCTAGTAATCCTGTGATGAGTAACTCACCTCCTGACTCCCCAAAACCCATCCATCATCTACAAGGCACAAGTCAGGAGTGTGATGGAATACTCCCCACTTGCCTGGATGAGTGCAGCTCCCACAACACTCAAGAAGCTTTACACCATCCAGGACAAAGCAGGCCGCTTGATTGGCACCACATCCACAACATTCACTCCCTCCACCACCGACGCACAGTAGCAGCAGTGAGTACCATCTACAAGATGCACTTCAGGAAATCATCAAGGTTCCTTAGATAGCACCTTCCAAACCCATGACCACTACCGTCAAGAAGGACAAGGGCAGCAAACACATGGGAAGACCACCACCTGGAAGTTCCCCTCCAAGCCACACACCATCCTGACTTGGAAATATATCACTGTTCCTTCACCGTCACTGGGTCAAAATCCTGGAACTCCCTTCCTAACAGCACTGTGGGTGTACCTACACCACATGGATTTCAGCGGTTCAAGAAGGCAGCTCACCACCACCTTCTCAAGGGCAACTAGGGATGGGCAATAAATGCTGGTCCAGCCAACGAAGCCCACATCCCATGAATGAATAAAAAAAAATGTTTTTCTTAAAATGCAACAGCGCTGGTGACCCCCTGAGGAGATATGGTCAGAGGTTCGACAACTCGAAGCCACAACCAAAAGCCAAATAGGTAACCATTCTAACCAACCAAAAGCCCGTACTAAACATTGTCAAAACAAGATCCACAAAATGACCAGCCAAGTGATACAGTCAGGTGATGAGGATAACCTGAGAACATTGATACACAAAGTGAACAGATATTCAATATGGAAAACATCAAAGAATGTATTGGTACAGACAGTAGTGCCTTCAGAAGCCTTTGCCACCATTCACATTATATGCCTACTGATGCAGGGACAGCGTATACTATATGCAAGAATGGATATCAGTGCAGGTGTGAACATCCTTCCACTTGGCACATTTTAATGTGTGTAACCACAAGTGACAAGTGATGGCTCAACCAATCACCCTCAAACTCACTGCTGACAATGGCTCAGAGAGTTCATCCCTGGGATCCATTACTCTTCTGTGTCACTACAGCCACTCACCCTGGTCACCCCAGATATTTAAGCTAGTGGACAGCATGGGTCCAATGATCACCAGCCGACCGGTCTGCAGGGATCTGACCTTCATCACCATTTATGAAGACAATGATGAAGACCACCGATTACAGGGAGTGCTAACATCAGGAAAAGATCAGCTCAACTCTGCAATGCAGATCATCAGCCAACAGGATACATGACACAGCTTAAACCAATATGCATACTGATTTCGAACTTACAAACTTCATCTCACTGTGGAACCCATCGGAATTACTAATCAGCAGACGAGGGACAACCATCCCCAGTCATCACTTGTCGATACTCCCAGGAATATGAGATACATTAACCAAAAAACAGAGGAAGATGAAAGATGCCTGTAACTGGCATGTGGGTAACATAATACTCAACCTGAACAAAAGATTCGAGTCCAACACTCAACTGATGGCACATGGAATCCTGTAATTTAGAAAAAGGGGGATGTTGTGATGTGATCTATAATGTACCTTTTAATGAGACACATCCTAAATTTCTGTCCATCACATTCCACCAGGATGTGATGTATAATCCCAGGAGTCTGCAGACATAACACAGCAGTAGTCCTAAGGCCAGGACTACTGCTGTATTATGTTTACTATCTGTTTATAGTCTTATCTTCAAATTAAGAACCCATATTATTGTTTTACCAATCCTTGTTGTATGATAGGTACATTTGCGATAAACAGAGAATGCAACAGTCAAGAAAAAAGCAGGGCCTCTTTCAAAGGCCGCATCTCGGGTTTCTATTACAAAGTAGCATCAACCCAATTGAATTGCTGAAATAAATTTGGTCATAACCATGAATAGTGCCATCAGTGACAGATTAGCAGCTTGTTCAAAGACATCTATTTATGTCATAAAATGTTGCAGCTGGTGTGTGTCTAATGCATCAGTAGGGGATGAAGCATGGCCTCTTGCTTTAAATAAATCCAACACTACTAACTGGAAACAAAATAAATCAATTTGCCTTAAAAAGATTTTGACTCACCAAAAAAAAGGACCAAATACCTCAAACAAAGGTTTTCCTACCTACTCAGTGTCTATGAAATGTGTTTTTTCTTAAGCATTTCCTATTGTCACACTTATTTCCTGTGTCACAGTTTTGTTGTAATTTGTAATACTTCTTCCTCTTATATTTGTGAGCAAGATAGTTAAATTATTACAACCTCTGGTTGTCTTTCAGACCTCCCACCATTAGTGGTGCTGTGGTACTCATTACTCATGTCCACCCATCCCTTTCTTTCTTTCAATATCTCACTGCAGTTATAGCCCCCTGCCATTAATATTGTCAATTTGAAGCAAACAACTTGTGTTTGCCCTGTCCTACTCCCCTCCCCCCCCAACCCCCTTACCACTGCAACCAAGCAGCCATTTTAATGAGTTTGCTGGCATTGATATATAAATAGCTTGGAATATGTTGAAGGTGCTGAGGGAAGCTTAGGATTTTTTGCAGTGGCCAAATCGAACAAAGTATTGTGATGTATCTCTCCCTTTCCCCTGATATCTTCCCAACATTAGCTGTCCATGAAATTGATCAATATTTGATGTTTCCGTCTCTTTGTACAGATCTCAGCTTGATCTGTTTGCTTCTCTGTGATGTGCTCTGTCTCTGAGGTGATGTATTGCTGTCACATGTTTTATCCTGTCTGTCCCTACACTCTACATGTTTTCCTAGCTATTAATGTTTTTCTCTCTTCCCGCCCCGCTGAGTCCTCTGACATTATAACAGTGACTACACTTCAAAAGTACATCATTGGCTGTGAAGCGCTTTAGGACATCCTGAAGTTATGAAATCATAGAATCATAAAGTCTTTACAACAAAGGAGGCCATCTGGCCCATCGAATTCATAGAACCATAGAAAAGTTACAGCACAGAAGGAGGTCATTTGGCCCATCTTGTCCATGCCAGCCTGAAGACACCCAGGTGCCCTTTCTAATCCCACCTTCCTGCACCCGGCCCAGAGCCCTGCAGCTTACAGCACTTAAGGTGCAGATCCAGGTACTTATTTAAAGAGTTTAGAGTTTCTGCCTCTACCACCAACTTGGGCAGCGAATTCCCAACACCCACTACCCTCTGCGTAAAAAAGTTCTTCCTCATGCCCCCCCCTACACCTTCTGCCACTTATCTTGAATCTATGTCCCCTGGTTCTAGAATTCTCCACCAAGGGAAACAATTTTATCCTGTCCACTCTATCTATTCCCCTCATAATTTTGTACACCTCAATCAAGTCACCTCTCAGCCTTCTTTGTTCTAAGGAAAATAACCCCAACCCATCCAATCTCTCCTTGTAGCTACCATGCAGTCCATGCAGTTCTCTGCAGAGCAAGCCAATCAGTCCCATTCGCTGCCTCCCCTATCCCCATAGCCCTGCAAGTTTACTTATTTCAAGTGCTTATCCATTGATCATCAAAGAAAGGCACTATATAATGGAGCTTCCTTTCATCAGTCACCATTTCCCCCTCTGCTTGAATCTCTCAGGATGGAGCCCCAGCTCCACATTTTTTCCTCACTGTGTAGAGGGTGAACTTTGTCTTAACATTGAGCACTTTGTTGAGCCCCAGATGATGCCTGCATCCTTGGAGCTGATAATACAACAGGTGTAGATGGATACTCAAAGGTATAGGCAAAAGACAGATCATGGTAAGAGAGACACAGATGCTGGGCAGACATCCACCAGCAAGACAGTGGGAGAAAGAAAGATCACATCAACAAATCAGTATGGAGACTAACAGATTAGATACAAAGGCCCCAATACTTACGTGGATGGAATTTGGAAATCACAGGCACACAGAGGTTTGCCGAATTAAGACACTGCATTATAATTTTTAAATTCTGCTTTCTGTCTGGTAGTCAGCTAGATTGATAGGCCAAACTGGAAAGCCTGTGGTAGAAGGCCGCAGCCAGATTGCCACGGCAACCAGGAAAGATCACTGGTAGGGGCAGTGGGGGTGCCGGTGGTGGGGGTGCAATCATGGGGGGGAGGGGGCACTGTGAGAGATAGCGGGTTTGGGAGTGTAGGGGGTGGGATAGGGATGGTGACCAACCATGCCAGGAGGTTTGTAGGAGTGGCTACAGAGGTGGATGAGGCACTAGGCTCCTCCTGGTCCACAACACTGATTCACTGGATCCAGCTGCTCTGGCCTCCCTTAATTTATCTGTTGGGTTTTCCAAGCTCTGTGAAATCTGGCTGGCCAGCATTAAATATAAATGGTTTGCAAAATTTCAGGAAAGGAGTCTGATTTCCATTTCATACCAAAGTACCTGCCACTCCGGCCACAGATAAAATGGGAACAGCTGTGTCTCTGGAAGATTGGAGTTGGGCTTTGCAAATTTGCCGATTTCAGTCCTTCACCCTGTCCCTCTCCTACTTAACAGAGGAGGGTTAAAATCCTCCCAGAAAGAGAGAGATTGGGGCAAAAAGAAAGAGCTATGTAACCTGCAAGAACAGGCGTTGGGGAGTGGTGGTGCCATGTGTTTGGAGCTGCAGTTCAAAGCAGGTGATAGAGGATTGGCTGCCATTTTCCACTCCGTCCAAATTTCTTTCCTATTGACTCCAACATGCAAGGTGTAACCGAGCTGCTAATTCACCATCAGCTACTTTGCATCACTGTCAAAGGCCAATTTTGCCTGCACATTGATATATCATTGAAACAGAATATGAGACCCACAGGGGTAAAGGGAACTTAATGTGAGCAACAGTGTGGGAGAGCCAGACAGATATAACCCACAATGATGGAGCTAGAGTTTCTACACTTGTTCCCCTTTGCAAAGCTTCACATGAGCCAAGTCCAAAATCAGGAATTGGGGAGCAGACAGCAGGACATGTCGTGTCAGTGTTCACTTTAATACTAATTTGCACATGATGTATTGGACAAATTTCCAGCACAGTCCTCTGCTGTGTGAATCTGTGCGTCTGGAGCACAATTCTCAAAATCCATTCCTATCATGAATGAGCAGAGGCAGTTCCCAAAACAAAGAACACATATAGTCACTGGACAGGGTTTTGAGTTTAGGGTAGGGACCCCAATGTTCGGGTCAAATAGAGAACCTGGCCCCGCATCACATGGGAAACAGTCACCCAGCAGTGATTTTCCCTGAATTAGCCCATTAACAGGCAGGGACTCGAAGCGGGAAGAACAATAGGAAGCCCTCCAGCTCAGAAGAAGCTGCAGGCTGTAGTTCTAGGTCAAGGAGAAAGAGGACGTAACCATCCTTTAAAGTCAAAAATGGCAACAGCGGCTGGGTCAACATTGTGGTACGGGAGCCCTTTACAAGGCCTGTGGTCAGTGCTAGGTTGGGAGGGTCTGAAAACCTGCCTGGAGCACTGGCTCCCTGGTTTGTGGCTGGAAGGGCCCTTCCAGGTGGATGGCCTTTTCCCAAAACGGGTCTCTGTTAACTGGCCTTACCAGGCCATTAACTTACTTCAATTACATGCGAGTAGATAGCAACTTCCGCCCCTGGTTGCAGCTCCAGGAAAGTGGCCTGCCGGGGTGGCGGGGGAGGGGGGGCAAGTGCTAGATGGCGGGAGGTGGGGGGGGCGGCGGTGTGGGTGGGGAATGGTACTGGCAGACTAACAGGTCAGCAAGTGGTGAAATTTCCTCGCCAACCTGCCTCTTTACTCACTCCCATATGGGGCGACAAGTCCTGCCTACTGTTTCTTCCAATGCCCAACTGAACTTCCACTCTCTCAGGATTGCGTTCATCTCTTGCTCACATCATTTGAATCATTCAGCTTGCCCTTCAGGTGCCAATCATTCCTGGGCCTCAGCAACCTCCTGCCATATGGGGATGGTTTGCAGCTTAACCGCAGGGTGCAGGGGGAGGGGAGATGGGAGAGTCTTGCTTTGAAATTGCTCATTGCTTATTACATTCCTATTTATTTCAAATTCACAGCACATTCACTGGGGAGTTTCTTTTAAAAAAAGTAGTGAGAAGTTAGTTTGAGCCAAGGGAACACGATGAAATGCTGTAACATGCCCATGGTGGGTTCCCCGCTAACTGTTAAATGCCTTATTATACCAACTAGATAATACAGATCATCAGGCTATTCCACTGTGTGCAGAATTGTAGACCCAGAGAACAAGGACTGTGCTTGAAGAAGGATACATACAAAACTAATCCACGAGGAATATTCTAATGAGTGAGTGATCAATCTGTGGAATAGACTCCATAGAGATCCAATGGATGTAGATTATGTTGATTCATTCCAACGTAAATTAATAGATTTCTTCCAGAAAATAACATTTTTGGATACAATGCTGTATGTGAGTAATTTGAGATATAAGATGTGATAAATGTAGCAGGCGTAGGAGGGCCAAGTGACTGTGAACCTATGGTTCCCAAAGCTCTCCACCACTGGGGAGTTTCCTCCCCTCTTGGCTAGGTCTGTTGGAGACTAATTCTCAGAGAATGCGCGCTGTGATTGGTCAACAACTCCATTAACATTACACCAATACGGTAAAAGGCAAATTAAATAGGTGTGATCTATTTTTACCTAGTGATTGATCTGTACCTGTGCTTGGAAGACTTGCCTGGTCTGTTTCCAACGCTTGGAAGTATAGTGAATCATCACGGAAAATAGTGATAGATTTCAAGAAGACACAGACAGGCTGGTGAAACAGACAGACACATGGAAGACAAAATTTAATGAAGAGAAGTGTGAAGTGATACATTTTGGCAGAAAGGACAGAGAGGCAATATAAAATAATGAGTACAATTCAAAAGCTGGTGCTGGAATAGAAGGATCCAGGGTATTTATTTATTCTTTCATGGGACGTGGGCATCGCTGGCAAGTCCGGCATTTGTTGCCCACCCCTAATTGCCCTTGAACTGAGTAGCTTGCATTTCAAAGGGCAGTTAAATGTCATCCACAATGCTGGAGTCACATGTAGGCCAGACCAGGTAAGGACAGTAGATTTCCTTCCTAAAGGACATTAGTGAACCAGATGGAGTTTTTAACAATGGTTTCATGGTCACTCTTACAGAGGCTAGCTTTTAATTCCGGATTTATTAATTACATTTAAATTCCACCAGCTACCATAGTGGAATTTGAACCCATGTCCTCAGAGTATTAGCCTGCGCCTCCAGGTTATTAGTGCAATAACATTACCACTATGCCACCATCTCCCCCACACAACGTGTGCAAAAACCATTTAAGGTGGCAATTTCTTGTCAATATGATATCATGGTTTCCTGGGCTGCATGGAGGTTGATGGAAAAACAAGAGGTCTGCCAACTGTTGGAATCTAAGACTTTATCTGCATCATATATCACAGTATGGTGATGATTTGAACTAAAATCCTTGCTGTTCAAAGACTTGTTCTTAACTCATTCAGAGTCATTAGTTAACCCGCTAGGAGAAGGCTCAAGAAGTAGACATGAACGTTACCGCCAACACAGTTACAAGCATTTCTAATGTAAAACCACCAACACTGGGCATCATTTGTTTCTGAAATTGGAATTGATAAGGTAAATTGAAATGAGTTGCTGTTTCAGACACTCGAGATGGAAAAATTTAGCTGAACTTTAATGGATAATCAAACTTTCATTAAAAGGGAGGAGCACAGACATGGCGGTTTCTGTGCATGAAGAAAAAGTTTTTTTTTTCCATTTGCAATCTATGTTTTAAAGATATTATGATAATATTGTAATGTTCCTGTGGGGCTCATGGATGAGATGAAATGGTAATTACTGTGTAACATTGAATGAAAGGAAGTGATTGAGGCTAGCAGATAGAAACAGGAAAATGACACCACCAAATGGGAATTTTTTTTTAACGTATTATTCTGAGCTGAATTGGAATAATATCATCTGGATGCAAAAGATATCAATCTAGTATTACTGTACATTCATGTGAAAGACAGGAAAGTGTAGTTAAGAATAGTAAATTGAGTATTGCTGAAAAAAGCGACAGGCTGTCGAAGCTTTTTGTCTTGCACTCATCAGGACAGATTCGCATAAACACCAAATCTAAAAGGAACAACAATTTATACTGCATGAAAAGAAAGAGTGCTAATTGGTTGGTATGTTAATCTGAGGTGTAATACACCTTTAAGAGATTGTGAGCAGATGGACCACGTGACTGTAAGAGCCAATAGCTATGTAGTGCAGGCAACTATGTAAATGTTAATCTAGGGTAGGGTATGGCTTAGGAAGCACACATCATGTTAGTGCTCTGTTGTCTGTGTAAATGAATAGCATGTGCTTCATTTCATTTTGGTCTCTGCATCTGCCGTATATTGTAATCAACTCGCCTGCCGACAGATAAGTGTGCAACCAGTTTGCGAGCAAAGCGACCCATAGTCAAACCATAACAACAGGCGATGAGCCAAAACATCACCAGTCAACAACACCAAAGAAAGCAGTGAAAACTCAACTGTAGTGAATCAGCCATGCCCTGCAGGCCAATTGTAAGTACAGTACAATTGTAAACCCTCAATGTAGTTGTTGAAGCCATCATCCTCCAATATGCCACAGTTTGGCCGCATCAAACCGTTTGATCAGACAACCGATGACTGGTCACATTATATTGAACACCTCACGTTTTTCTTTTTGGCCAATGACATATCGGGGGAGGAAAAGAGGCGAGCGATCCTCTTGTCGACATGTGGCAGTAAAAAGTACGGCCTAGTTCGTAGTCTAACGGCCCCCAATGCCCCAGATTCCAAGAGCTTTGAGTTGGTAAATCTTGTAAAAAGCCACTTTTAGCCAAAACCCTCAGTAACAACGCAACATTTTAAATTTAATTCGATGTGTCGCACCCCTGGAGAGACAGTCGCTTGCTATGTAGTAGCCTTAAAACAACTGACAGAGCACTGAGAGTTTGAGACGTCGATTAATGACATGTTAAGAGATTGATTAGTATGTGGGTTTAATGAAGACGCCATTCAAAAAAGGTTGTTGTTTGAGACAAATTTGGATTTCAGCAAAGCCCAGGAGTTGCGCTTGCATGGGGAGACGCAGTCAGGGACTCAGAAGAAACCAACGGAGCACAAAATGGCGCCACCCTTCACGTCAGGGAGGGAGGCACCGGTTAGAAATGGCGCAGAAGCGCAGGGCTCCGCGGAAAGATGGGAAACAGCCACCATTAACAGACCAGCAAAAAGCAATTGTTTAACAGAAAAAACCCATAATAATAACGGCTGAAATAGAACCAGGCAGCCTGCATACGAACAATTTAAAAGAACCGAGTGTTTCTACTGCCATCGCAATGGGCACATTATGCAATATTGTAAAGAAATATTGAGACCAAAGTTCAAACAAAAAGGCAGAAGTTGTGAAATTTATATAATGGAGGAGCCAGAAGAAACAGTCAGATATTTACTCCCTACACAATTTAAATATGGGTAAAGCAGAGCCAATCTATGTGACAGTGGAAGTCAACAGAAAACCAATTCGAATGGAGGTGGGTACAGGCGCATCCACGACAGTTATAGGGGAACACACGTTTAAGCAGCTGAATGGAGGAAACCACTCACTAAAGCTGGAAAACTCAGATCCAGATTAAAGACATATACTGGCGAAAACATACGAGTAAGAGGTATATGCAAGGGTCCAGTACAATATGGAAGCCAGTCTGCTCACCTACCCGATAGTGGCAGCAGGGGAGGGTCCAACTCTAATTGGTCAGAACTGGCTTCAGGAAATAAAATTGGAGTGGACCGAGATTTTTCAACTCAGAATGAAAGACCTGCAAGAATTATTACAGAAATATGCCCCTGTATTAAGGGAAAAGCTCGGGAAAATTCAGGGGCTGCAAGCTAACATCCACATGGATCCGGGGGCAACCCACAGATACTTGAAGGCGAGACCAGTCCCCTATGCGTTATGAGAGAAAGTGGATAATGAATTAGACAGGCTGGAAAGGTTGGGAGTCTTACAACCTGTACAATTTTCCAAATGGGCAGCGCCCATAGTTCCAGTACAAAAGCCTGACCAGGGACTACAAGTTGACCGTTAAACAAAGTAGCCAGACTTGACAGGCAGCCTATACCGAAAGTTGATAAATTGTACTCCAAGCTGGCAGGGGGAACTCGACATGAGCCACACTTACCAGCAAGTCAAGCTAGAAAAGGCCTCTCGGGATTTTGTGACCATCTCAATACACATATGGGGTTATACCAATGTACCAGGTTACCCTTCGGAATCTCATTGGCTTGTGCCATTTTCCAATGGACTATGGAAAATTTACTTCAGGGTCTGCCCCATGTGGTGGTTTATCTCGATGATGTCCTAGTAACAGGACTAACTGATGACGAACACCTGGCTAACTTGGAAGAGGTATGGAAGCATTTCTCACAAGCCAGAGTACGTTTGAAAAGAGAAAAATGTATCTTCCAAGCAAAATAAGCGGTTTACCTGGGTCATAGGGTCGAATCGCAGGGCCCTCATCCAGTAGGAGACAAGGTGAGAGCTATTCGTGAGGCACCAGTACCGAAAAATGCCACATAACTCAAGTCCTTCTAGGGAATGGTTAACTATTATGGTCATTTTCTCCCAAATTTGTTGACAGTACTGGCTCCATTATACGAGTTACTCAAGAAAAACCACAGGTGGACTTGGCAAGCTCCACAACAACAGGCTTTTACGACAGTAAAGCAGTTGCTACATTCATCGGCCCTGTTGGTACATTTCGACCCAAAGAAAGAATTAATTTTAACCTGCGATGCATCCCCTTACAGAATAGGGGCAGTACTTTCCCACTGGATGGCGGACGGCTCCAAACGGCCCATTGGTTATGTTTCAAGAACACTCAGTGTTGCAGAACAAAGATACTCACAAATAGAGAAAGAAAGCTCATCCATCGTATTTGGTGTTAAGAAGTTGCACCAATACATCCATGGTCGCCACTTCACCATCGTATCCAACCACAAGCCACTGCTAGGCTTGTTCAGGGAAGGTAAGGCAATACCCCCAATTGCCTCTGCTCGCATCCAAAGGTGGGCACTGATTCTAGCTGCTCACGAGTATACTTTTATCCACCGGCCGGTAAGCCAGGTTGCCAATGCAGACGCACTGAGCTGATTATCTCTAAAGGACAGTAATGTGAACATCCCCATCCCTCAAGAACTTGTGTTGTTATTAAACTTTCTGAATTCATCACCCAGTGAATGCCAAACAGATCAGAGAATGGACAGATTGCGATCCAGTTTTATCTCACATCAGGGAACAAGTCTTGTAGGGATGGTCTAATGAGCCAAAGTCAAACGAAATGAAGCCCTATTTTAACAGGAGATATCTTATTGTTGGGAGTGAGAGACATTGTGCCTCCCAGAGGAAGACAACCATTATTGATAGAATTTCATAGCGCTCACCCTGGAATTTCCAGAAAGAAAATGTCGACGCGCAGCAACTTATGGTGGCCAGGGATGGACGTTGAGATCGAAAACATGGTCAAGAGCTGCATGCAGTGCCAACAGGTACAGAAATTGCCTCCTTCTGCTCCACTGCATCCCTGGGAATGCCCAGGAAGCTATGGGTCCGTCTCCATGTTGACTACATAGGACTTTCTTTGGGCACAATGTTCCTCTTACTTATTGACTCCCACTCTAAATGGACGGATGTATACGAGGTGAGATCACTCACATCTGCCGCCACCATAGACAGATTGTGTCAGAGTTTCGCGATACACGGTTTACCAGAGATAATAGTGTCTGACAATGGAACAGCATTCACTAGCGGGGAATTCCAAAGATTTATAACTCTCAATGGCATAACACATGTCAAGACCTCACCACACCACCCTGCATCCAATGGGTTGGCCAAGCGGGCAGTCCAGACGTTAAAGGTCAGAATGAAAAACCTAGAGGAGGATTCTATAGCAACTAAGTTATCACACTTCCCGCTCAGCTACAGAACCATGCCACAAATGGCCACCGGTATTGCCCCGCAGAGTTATTAATGAAGAGATATCTCAAGACACGGTTAAGCCTCATGAGGCCAAATTTAGGGGGGAGGTTAGAGAGAAGTCAGGAGGCCCAGAAAAATGAACACAATTACTATAGCCGTGAAAGAAACATCACTGTAGGGGAAGCTGTTTTCGTGAAGAACTTTGGAAATGGGACCAAATGGCTATCAGGTGAAGTCAGTGCAGTGACAGGACCCCTGTCCTACCATATATCGGTTGAAGGTCAGATAATCAGGAAGCATATAGATCACCTCCGGAAATGGGAAACAGATCCACAAGAAAAGGTGCGCCAAGGATTCGGTTGACACATTTGAAAAAGCCTCCTGAGACTAAATTTGTAAATAGTTGATTTTTGTAAATAGTTAATATATTGTAAAATGTGCTTTCAAGTAAGGGGGAGGGATGTGGTAATCTGAGGTGTAATACACCTTTAAAAGACTGTGAGTAGATTTGCCACGTGACTGCAAGACCCAATAGCTGTGTTGTGCGGGTTCCTATGTAAATGTTAGTCTAGGGTAGGGTATGACTGGAGAAGCACACATCATGTTAATGCTCTGTTTGTATAAAAAAAAAGTACATACTTCATTTCATATTGGTCGCTGCGTCTGCCGTATATTGTAATCAACTCGCCTGCCAACAGATAAGCGTGTAACTGGTTCACGAGCAAGCGGACCCATAGTCAAAACATAACAGTTGGCAAGTGGACTCTGATTGGTAGAGACATTGCCACAGAGAATGCATTAAAACAGGCAGGTTGACTCTGATTGGTCAAGGCATTGCCATGGGGAATGAACCAGAGAACGGCTGTCCCCAAGCTTTAGTTCGGTTAAAAAAGGCACAATGCATGGACATTTTTTTCAGCAATACTCAAGTTTTGTACTAACAAGCAATGAATAGTAAATTGATAGCTTTCTCTTGCAGATGTTTGTGTCCTTGCCTATGCTGCACAATAAGAAAACTGCACTGCTGGAGCTGAGCAAAGATCTCCGGAAACCTCCCCAATTTTAATAACTTCAGCTGAAAGGTAATGCACGGCTTGCACCAGATGTCATGTTCATGATATTTGGGCGTGTCTGTGTATGTGTGCACATGTGCATGCACGTGTGATTTGTTCTATATGTGAGGCAGCTAACACGAGGAAGTGCATGATGAAATTGCACTGAAGCTTGGGTCCCAGATAAGCTCAGTTGTCAACAACAGCAGGATAATGAAATGGTTGAAGCAGTTCAGACAATCATACAATCACAAGATCATAAGAAATAGGAGCTAGGGTAGGCCATTTGGTCCATGGAGCCTGCTCTGCTATTCAATAAGATCAAAGCTGATCTCAGAGTTATACAGAACAGAAACAGGCCCTTCGGCCCATTGTGTTCATGCTGGCCATCAAGCACCTATCTGTTCTAATCCCATTTTCCAGCACTTGGCCCATAGCCCTGTATGCTGTGGTGTTTCAATGCTCAGCTAAATACTTCTTAAATGTTGTGAGGGTTCCTGCCTCCACCACCCCCTCCGGCAGTGTGTTCCAGATTCCAACCACCCTCTGGGTGAAAAAAATTTTCCTCAAATCCCCACTAAACCTCCTGCCCCTTACCCTAAATTTATGCCCCCTGGTTATTGACCCCTCTGCTCAGGGAAAAAGTTTCTTCCTATCTACCCTATCTATGCCCCTCATAATTTTGTAAACCTCTATCAGGTTCCCCTTGGCCTTCTCTCCTCTAAGGAAAACAAGCCTAGCCTAACCAGTCTCTCTTCATAGCTGAAACACTCCAGTCCAGGCAACATCCTGGTGAATCTCCTCTGCACCCTCTCCAGTGCAATCACATCCTTCCTATAGTGTGGTGACCAGAACTGCACATAGGTCTGATTGTGGTCTTAATGCTACTTTTGTGTCTGTATCACCCTATAACCCTTGACTCCCTTGTCAATCAAAAATCTGTCTAGCCCAGCCTGTGAGTTAGAAAACTTTTTAAATCATCAATGCACGGATGCATATTCAACAGAGAAGCTGACTTTGAAATAATGAGGATAAAGTTAAAAGCCTTGATACCTGTCAATTAAAATTCAAAGTTTTAAGAGAATGCTGTTCAAGGAAGAATTTTCTGACAGCTAGAATGGGCATTAGTTTCAAGGCCTCTGTTAACTGCCGACCAAAAAAGCTTGTTGTGAGGAGGGCGAGCTAGACCTCATCTCTCTCAAGGTGGGTCATGATTGTATACAAATCAGCTACAAGCTGAAGTAGGAGGCAAGGAGGCCATACCTTATAGATTCCACAATAAAACACGGATCCAAGCGAGAAACAACCTCCATGAGGAAGCAGATAACTTCAAAAATATATTTAAAACTGGGATAAACAGATATTTGGTCTTTCCAGCCATTCGCTAGCCCATTCCTCAGGGCAATGCCTGACCAATCAGTCAAGCTACCAGGTTTAAATTTCAAACAATTCTTGGCAGTTAACTGTCAGTCACCATCAACTGGTGGATTCTACATGGCACTGCTTCTACAAAACAGAGTCCACTTTCCAACCAATCAGTGCTCTCTTCTCATACAGTATAAAGTTGTTGCTTTCTCTGACATTGGTATTCTTGCGATTGTCCTGATGAGTGCAAGACAAAAAGCTTCGACAAATTGTCTTTTTTGAACAATACTCAGCTTCAAAAATGTTAGGCTTGGACACCCAATACGACCTCCATCATTTCATCATAAATCAGTGATATATAACTTTTGAGCATTCACTTTGATTTGTTAAGTAGTTTAGCTTTTCTGGTACTTTTCAAAGCACGTTTCATAATGCGTTGATGAGCAATCGCAGGTGAAAGATCCACATCCACACTCAAGCAAGGTTTTAAAATCTTTCGTTATCTTTGAAAAATTTAAACCAAAAGAAAGTAAAGATAAAGATCACACCCACATTAAGTAAAGCAAAGCTTGCTATGGCTGTGGACCTGGAAATCCCTGTAGACACAAGTGATTAATAGAATTAAAGACATGCAGATAGATAAACAGAAGAACACAGACAAAATATCAAGAAAAAAAGTAACTAAGGACACACACAATAGATCGACGAATCCGTAAAGAGAACAAAGAAAGTTTCAGGATCTCTTAACATCTCTACTCTGTATGGTTGTTCCAATATAAACGTATGAATTAGGAGCAGCAGTGGACCATTCAGCCCCTTGAGCCTGCTCAGCTGTTCAATGTGATCATGGCTGATCTTCTTCCTCAAATCCATTTTCTCACCCACTCCCCATTTCACTTGATTCCCCGAGAGACCAAACACCTGTCTATCCCAGCTATAAACATATTCAACAATGGAGCATCCACAACTCTCTGGGGTAGAGAATTCCAAATATCCACAACCCTTTGAGAGCATAAATTTCTCCTCATCTCAGTCCTAAATGATCGGCCCCTTGTCCTGATAATGTGCCCCCATTTTCGAGGTGCCCCTCTCCAGGAGAAACAACCTCTCAGTATCTACCCTGTCAAGCCCCTTCAGAATCTTAAAGGATCACAAGACCATCAGGATGTAAAGATTTTCTCCATGTCAAACAGTAAGTCCTCACTTAAAGTTGTGATTGCGTTCCTGAAAATTGTGACTTTAAGTGCAGCAGCTTTAAGTGGATCATGGGTTCCTATAGAATCAATGTTAAAGCCAGAGTTAGGTTCCTTAGACATTTATTGCCCAGAGAAACTAATGTTCAAGTTGAAATACTGTACTGTGCAGCACTGTGCATTCCTAGCTGGGATGACTTGCAAAATAAAACAGAAATACTATATAAATTCAAATTAGATAACACTAAATCACCCAAACAAGCCCTGAGTAGCACAGCTTCTTTCTCCTTTCCCACTCTCTCTCTTTCTCTCTCTCTCTTCCTCTCCTTTCCCACTCTGTCTTTCCCTCTCTCCTTTCCACTCTGTTTCTGTCTCTATCTCCCTCTCTCTCTCCCTCTCCTTTCCTACTCTGTCTCTCCTTCTATTCCCTTCTCTCTCTTTCTCTCTATTTCCTACTCTCTCTTTCCTATTCTCTCTCTGTCAGCTCTCTCTCTTTTCCCACACTCTCTCTCCTCCATGCACTCTCCCTCTTCTCTGTCTCTCTCTCTCTCTCCTTCCTTCTCTCTCTCTCTCTCTCTCCTTCCTTCTCTCTCCAAAGCCTGGACCTGTTCCTGACAGTTTGGAAGGGCCAAGCCATGTCCCAGGCTGTGGATGGAGCTAGGGTGGAGGTGGGAAGAATGCCACGGATGGAGCTGGGAGGGGGGTGCAAATGGCAGATGGAGCAGGAAGTGGGCCGGGGCAGGGGGAAGTGGTGCGTGGATGGAGCTGGGGTGGGGGATGTGGATGGAGCTTCTGCTCCCGGATCTCGGGCCTCGCTTTCTCCCTGCAGCCTGGGCCTCTGGTGACTGAGGCAGCAACTCTGGCATCAAAACATGACCCAGGGGGAAGCACGTGGTGGGCAGAGTGCAGATGACGTAAAACTGAAAATGGCAGCGCAAATAGAAAATATGGCTCTAAAGGATAAACAATGTTAAAGTGAAATGATTTTAAGTGGGGCAAGTTATAATGAGGCCTTACTGTATTGGCAATGTCTAGAAAGGGAAGATGTGCGCTGTGATGAGGAGGTGGGAAGATGTGCGCTGTGATGAGGAGGTGGGAAGATGTGCGCTGTGATGAGGAGGTGGGAAGATGTGCGCTGTGATGAGGAGGTGGGAAGATGTGCGCTGTGATGAGGAGGTGGGAAGATGTGCGCTGTGATGAGGAGGTGGGAAGATGTGCGCTGTGATGAGGAGGTGGGATAGATGGTATGATCTTTCCAACATCAATACAACTAATCATAAGGTAAAGAATAACACACCGACTGAAGGAAAGAACTGTCAATCCTGAAAATAAAGAAATGTGAATGGACGAGAAGCAACTGACTCAGGAAATGTATTATTTAATGATGTGCGTTCTGAAATTGTATTGGTTGTGTTACCATGTGCTTGAACCAGTCAACTGGGTGTGTGAAGGGAGTTAATCACAATTAACAGACAAATTGGGAGGAGTATTAATAAAGGAATTGTTAGAAAAGAGTAGAAAGCAGGAACCAAGGGCTGAGGAAGATGGGAAATCTAAGGAGAATCAGTTTAAGAGTGAGGCCTTTCAGAATGATGAGGAACAGGAGCCATTGCAGGATTAGCAGGAGTAAACAGAATAAATAATGAGAGTATGTGGGAACACGATGAGGTAATGAAGGGCCAATTAAAGGATTATTGATAAACACGAATCAACAAGGGGGTGATAACCCGAGGGAGCATTAGACATTGTTTTTGACAGAAGAATTGGTGTGATAGCTGGGGAAGACCCAGAGTAAAATAAACGAGTTGATACAAGCAAATAATGAGGCTAACCAGAATCAAGACCTTATTCAAAGCATCGTGTGTAGGTTGCATATGGAACTTGTGATGAATGTGGTACCAAAGGGATTGGGAGACAGAGAGAGAGTAATTGAATCCTTTTAGTTATTCATGAAGAACAACTCAGATAATAGTTCAAAGGAATCTGCGATACAGACTATAAGCTGCAGTGCCAGTGGGGAATGGTATTTTTGGCCCCAGGAGATGAGGATATTATACTAGTGTCATGGTACTACCCTTGTTAGCAAAGATTAGAGACTAGATTTTCATGAAGGAGGTGGCAAAATTGAGCCGAGAAACTTACTGACTCAAGAGACCTGTCTCCTTCGAAAAGGCCCCTGCCCACCATATTTTCGTTCCAGGGAGGTGAGGGTAGGATGGTGCCAGGCCCATCACCTCTGGAGGCAGGCTCAAGGTGACAGTGGAGGTGGGTGGTTGGGCAGACTAGCTTGCTAAAATGCCTGCCTGTGTTCACTGGGACATCGGCCCAGTTGTAATGATGAATGTCCAACCCTCAAATCCTCAACCCTCACCTCCCCACATCTCCCCCATGAGCCCTCTATGCCCCCTCATAACCCCAATGGCACCTCATGCATCCTCATACACCCATTCCCCCCTGATAAACCCATGTCCTCTCATAACCCTCTCATTTCCACTCATCCACCCCATGTACTCTCCAAAGCCACTCACCCCAGAATCCACTATGGCCAAATCTCAGGAGCCATGACTTTGAAATGAACATGAAAAAAAAACCTTCTAATAGTCTAATAAAACTTGTGATCAAACATACTTCATAATGAAATTTTAAAAATCCAGAGCCATTCAAAAGAGATAAATCCCTTCATGTGGTCAATCTAAAATAAAAACAAATAAATATCTGGGAACAGGTGGCTGTGTTTTTTTCCCAAGTTAAAGCTGCAGACCAGTTTTTTTTATTCTTTCCTGGTACGTGGGCATCACTGGCAAGGCCAACATCTGTTGACCGTCCCTAACTGCCATTGTCAAGGGAGTGGTAAGCCACCTTCTTGAGCTGCTGCAGTCCATCTGGTATGGGTATTCCCGCAGTATGGCTAGCAAGGAAGTTCCAGAATTTTAATCTAGCGACAATGAGGGAGTGGCGATATAGCTCCAGGTCAGGGCAGTGTATGGCTTGGAGGAGAACTTGCAGGTGGGAGTGTTCCCAAATTTCAAATTTAAAGCACTTTGAACATTTAAATAACTTCAAATCATGACACGACAGTTCCCAGGTACTGATTTATTCCATTTTGAATCTATAATAGTACTTCTCCAAATGGGATAAGTACTCTAGTACATCCCAACACTTACACAATGCTGATCAATGTAATGGCCAAGTTACATTTGCAGGACAGAGCCCTCTGATCAATCACTGCAGTAAGAACACATCTAACTTATAATACAGCATCTAACTATTAAAAGGTAAGAACAGATTTTTTTTTCTTGCATTGGGACTGGGCCCCCAGTGGTTACTGATTTCTCCGAGGTGACTTGAAACACATTAACTCATGGAAGGAGGCTGACTCTTCATAAACTGCAGGGGTAGGGGCAGTGAACTGCTTACGCCTGCAATGCAAATGGCAAGGGCAGGAGTCCTGCACGCAAGCTGCTTCCCACAGCCTTATCCCGCACTGGCTAAACCTGCCAGAATTGGGGATGCGGGCGGGAATCGAGGAACCAGGTCCTGCCTATCATTTTTTGAATCAGTAAAAATCCGGGCCCAGGAACAATCTTGGAAAGTGGACCAGGTAGAGCATATCAGAGTGCATAGGTCCAATATATTATCAGGTGAGATGGACTTTCTCCTTGGTGATTGAGAATGGCAGAATTTGGATAGAATTCTGCATCCTCAAAGGTAACACTTCGGGGTAGAATTTTCTCCCCGTCGGGGGGTGCTGAGCGGGAGTGGGCGCGGGCAGGCACGCAGCCGATCGGCTGGGTGCTGCCATTTTATGTGGGTGGGGAAAGTAAGGCCCGCCCAGCAAGAAGTGCACCCGGAAGCACTGAGTGTTCCCTGTGCGGGCAAGGGGAAGAGGGAGAGTTGGGGCCTGCGTGCGAAAGAGCGCAGAAATCTCCCTGAGGCACGGAGCTGCCTCAGGGAGATTACTTTGATTATAAAGAAGTGAAATAAAGAAAAACAAATATTATTCAGACATGTCCCCTCATGTGACAGTGTCACATGAGCTGGGACATTTCAATGAAATTTAATAAAAATTTTTATTTAATTTATAAAGCCTTCATGGAACATCATCCCGCCCATGGATGAGGTTCCATGATAAATGCAAAGGCAGCCTGGGCTTTTCGCCTGCCCTCCAACATCCAACAGGGAAGCCTTGTTAATTATGTCAATTAGTTTTTAAATGGCCTTAATAGGCCTTTGACGGTTTGACGGGCCGACTCTGATGTGCGTGTCCCCCGAACTGAAGATTGGAATAACGCGCAGTGATGTCAGGACATACGCCCGACGTCACCGCACACCATCTTACACATCGACAAGCGGGGCCCACCCCCACACGCCGACCAGAAGATTCCGGCCTTGGGTTTATTGGTGTGATGTGGTACAGCAACACATCAGCCTGCAAGTTCACGCAATTGGGTGATTGCTGATCGAACGATACATGGCTTTGGGGAAAGGACTGAACTATTATAACCCATAAAACACAAGGAGAGATGCTGTGTGCCCACCACAGCTGATTTTGCAGCTGCTGGGATTGACAAGATGCCTCATACCGGAACATCAATTCAGCCTGCTTCAAATCGGAAAAGCCCAAATAAAACATTGGTGCCAGAAAACCATTATAATGAAAAAGCAAAATACTGCAGATGCTGGAAATCTGAAATAAAAACAGAAAGTGCTGGAAAAACTCAGCAGGTCTGGCAGCATCTGTGGAGAGAGAAACAGAGTTAACGTTTCGAGTCCATACGACTCTTCTTCAGAGTCATTGTAATGTAGCCCAGCTCCAAGTGAAAATGCTTTTGGAGAATGAGGTGATTCAAACAACCTCACACATTGGATATTGTACACCCACCCCTATCCTTCAGTCTGAAATCCCTAATCTATAGCACAAGAACCTCGCAAAAGCACACCCTGCACATGCTACAAGATAATTAGCAAACAGAATAGGTAATCAAGAAACTAGGAATCATGAATGGTGGGATATGGCCGCTGGTGTGGAATTAAACGCATGGGCTAGACTATTTCAGATGGAGCTGATGATAGCACAAGTGATAGTACATTACAGGTAACTCTGATCGTTGATCATTGTGTTATGCTGCATGAGGCATTCAATGAGGAATATAGAAAATATAAGAACAGGTAAGGAGATGGCAAGGACACTGAAAAGAAGTCTTGATTGTTATAAGGAAGGGTATAAAACACTCAAGAGGTAGACAAGTAATAAAAACGTAAAAACAAAAGGCATGGATATAGGAAAGAGAGGAGAAAGAGAGAATCATAGATTAGCCTAGCAACAAATCAGTGTATTCAAGAGTAAAGCAAGGCTTTGGCATTGAAACTTGAAGTTCTGCCAATAAAACTTTCCAAACCGTAACAGCAACAACAGAAAGGCTGCTGATACGTGTCAGGTTCATAACATACTAAAATTAGGCTAGAGATAACCATCTAACACAATGCTCAGTAAAAGGAAGAACCAAGAGAGAGAGGGAAAAATTTTAGCTTGTTAATGGAAGAAATAGAGTATCAAAGGAGACATTTTGTGTTCTGAAAAGTAATACAGAATGAGAATGCATGCTTACATTTACTACACTCTTAAAATATGCTGCTTGTAAATTGCTCTTCATGCTTAAGTAAAGAATAAAGTGATTGAATTCACGGCTGATTTTATTATCATTGAAATTTGCAGAGTTTTTTTTCTTTTAATAACAAATTTCATGTCCAAACAGCAGCTCATAGGCTACATCCGATCCCTTTGATCCTGAAAACCTATCCCTCAAAGCCTAGGGAATTTGTCCTATAGGCACTTACATTTCTTATTCACTGGTTTGACCTGTTTGAATGATTTGGTTCTGGAGGTTTGAAAAGGGCAGTTTTTAGCATCTGCTGCTTTACTGATGAGCAAATTCCAAATCAGGACAGGTAGTAATAGCAACTTGAAGTGAATGGCGATTAATGGGAATGATTTAAGGGTGAAAAATGGCCCAACTCAATATCAGTCTTCCTTTGGGCATAGACTTTTAAAAAATGCTTTCACAGGATGTGGGTGTCACAAGGCTAGACCAGCATTTATTGCCCTTCCATAATTTCCCTTGAGAAGTTGGTGGTAACCTCCTTTCTTGAGCCGCTCCAGTCCATATGGTGTACCCAGTGTTATTAAGGAGGGAGTTTTAGGATTTTGACCCAGCTACAGTGAAGGAATGGCAATACGGCTCCAAGTCAAGATGGTGAGTGGCTTGGAGGGGGACATGCAGGAGGTAGTGTTCCCATGTATCTGCTGCTCTTGCCCTAGGCGGTGGAGGTCACAGGTTTGGAAGGTGCTGTCGAAGGAGCCTTGATGAGTTCCTGCAGTGCATCTTGTAGATGGTACACACTGCTGCCACTGTGCATCGATGGTGCAGGGAGTGAATGTTTATGCATGGGGTGCCAGTCAAGCAGGCTGCTTTGTCCTGGAAGATGTCGAGCTTCTTGAGTGTTGTTGGAGCTGCACTCATCCAGGCAAGTGGAGAGTATTCCATCACACTCCTGACTTGTGCCTTGTAGATGGTGGACAGGCTTTGGGGAGTCAGGAGGTGAGTTACTCACTGCAGAATTCCCAGCCTCTGACCTGCTCTTGTAGCCACAGTATTTATATGGCTAATCCAGTTCAGTTTCTGGTCAATGGTAACATCCAGGATGCTGGGCCTCAAATATTTAAATCCATAAAAAGAGCACTAGATGATCTGATTTCTACCTTTTAGATTTATGAGGCCCCTGAGATTCTATGATAAACATCTATCCAGTGTAGAAAGATCAACGTCTGGGGGCACCATTGCTCTGGGATACTAGTTATATTACAGGGATTGGATAAGGCAGTTTAGCTTCTAATGTGAATACACAAGTTAAAAATATTTACAAATTCAAAACGCTGCAGATGCTGGCCTCTGCAGGTCTGACAACATCTGTGGAGAAAGAAGCAGAATTAATGGGCTGGATCTTGGTGTCCCAAAAAAATCAAAACCAGGAATGGGTTCAGAAATCGGCCACGAGACTGGAAATTTGAATTTTCCCCTCAAAGATAAAAGCGTCACACAAAATTCCCGTAGGCAGGAATTGGCTTGGGTCAGATTCAAGTTACGACCCAGCATGCAGGGCCTGTGACGTAAGGCCTGATAGGCCTTCGGAAAATTTGTATTTCACGTCCCAGAGTATTTTCATCAGTTTGGACAGGTTTTGGAAGCCATTGGAAAATCCATCAGATAAGTGCGTTCAGGAACCAGGAAGCCTGCTGAGGAGTTAAGAATGTTCTGACAGGTAAGTGTTAAATATTTTGACAACTTCAAATGTCATTATTAAATGCTGTCTTATAGGTTAGACGTGTTTTAATGACCATGATTGATCACCGGGCTCTGTCCTGCAAAGGTAAGTTGACCATTGCATGAACTAGCATTGTGTAAGTGTTGAGATGCATTGGAGTACCTTTCCCATTTGAAAATGTTCTATCATACATTCAAAACTGAAGAAAACAGTGCTTGCGAAGTCCTCTACCATGTCTGAATCCTGATTTAAAACTCCAAAGTGCTTTAACTTAGAAAAAAATGGCCTGCTGCTTAAACATGGAGCAAAAAATAAAGCAGCCACCTGCTCCACTCCTTTAATTTCCAAGACATCTGCTTTTAAATAGAGAAAACAAAATCTGGGTCTTTCATTTTCAATAGTTTCCATCGTCTGGAGATGTAATGGTTTGACAGCAGAACCCATTATGGATGCTTGACTGAGTTTCAAAAGCTGTAGAAGTACTTAACTCAGCAGAGATTTTTTTTTTACATAGTTGTTCAGGAGACTGAGAGGATGGCTTGTTTTGATAGTTTTGAGAGGTTATAATAGAATTATCTTTCTTGATGTGGTCTCTGAGTAGATGTTTGTTTTCACAACTTAATGACCACTTAAGGGGATTTGACTTTTTTTCCAACGAGACTGGAGTTTGTTTTTCTGTGCAGTATGAGTGATTGGCTGTTCAATTGACAGTTTTACTAGATTGTTAGAGGTTGACTTCTGAGGTTTGTCCATTACAAAGCTTTATCTCTGGGTGTGATGTCCGGTAGAGGCAAAGGCGGGAAAGGTCTCGGTAAAGGGGGTGCGAAACGGCACCGGCAAGTCCTCCGAGATAATATCCAGGGAATCACTAAACCTGCCATTCGCCACCTCGCTTGGCGTGGGGGCGTTAAGCGCATTTCCGGCCTCATTTACGAGGAAACTCGCGGAGTTCTCAAGGTTTTCTTGGAAAATATCATCCGAGACTCGGTCACCTACATGGAACACGCTAAACGCAAGACTGTTACTGCCATGGATGTGGTCTATGCCCTGAAACGCCAAGGCCGAACTCTGTATGGGTTCGGTGGTTGAGAACTTAACAAAAACATTTCAGTGGATACTAGGTGAGTGGCTATGGAGGATACATGGAGTAGGCATAGGGTGTATGAGGGGACTCGGAAGGGGGATGGGAAGTATGAGGGTGCATGGGGCATGAGGGGCATGGAGAAGTGGGGGATGAGGGTTAGGCGGCATAAGAACAATGTGAAGAGCTGGACTGATGTCTCTGATATCTCTGAGAACTGAGGCAGGCCTTCTAACAAGCCCACTTCACCCATCTCTCCCCCCCACCCCCCCCCCCCCCCCCCCCCCCCCCCACCCTGGCACTCCTTCAATGCTGCCCATGGAGGTGGCAGTCCTAAACCTTACCTGTTCACATCTCTAGGAGATTAAAATATGGCAGAAGGGGGAGGAGGTGATGGGTTCAGGTTAGTGAAGTCAAGAAATACCCCAAATTGCATTTCGAAAATCCAAGAGGAAAATCCAGCCCAATGTTCCAGGTCTATGACCTTTACTAAAGGCAGAAATATCTGAAATGTTAATTCTGTTTTTCTCTCCATAGATGCTGCCTGACCTGCTAAGCACTTCCTGTAAAAATATTTTCTAGCTTTTCAGCTTTAGTGCTACTTCTAGAATTTAACTTCTCCAGCTGCCCTTTTATTGTTGTAAAATTGGGAGACACTGGTATAGTGGCAATGTTGCTGGACAGTCCAAAAGCCCAGGCTAATGCTCTGGGGACATGGGTTCAAATCCCACCATGGCAGCTGGTGGAATTTAAATTCAATTAATAAAATCTGAAATTAAAAGCCAGTCTCAATAATGCCAACCATAATACCATTGTTGATTGTTGGGTAAAACCCACCTAGTTCACCAACATCCTTCAGGGAAAGAAATCTGCCATCCTTTCCCAGTCTGGCCTACATGTGGCTCCAGACCCACAGCAATGTGGTTGACTCTTAACCGTCCTTTAAAATGGCCTAGCAAGCCACTCAGTTCAGCAACTCACTCAGCTCCTTACTGCTCACCAACAGTTAGAACAGCTTACTCCGATTGACTATCTTGTGTTGAAGGTGGTAAAAGGAATAATATTTGAAGGCTAACCTAATACCATTAACATTCTGAGCAGCACTTGGGGGAAAAGATGCTGAGCAGCTAATTTATTAGTTGTGTAATGAATAAAGTCATTGCAGGGAATAGAAGTAATAAAATGAAATTGCAGGTTCTTTATCTGAATGCACAAAGCATCTGCAATAAGATGGATGAACTAGTAGCACAAAAAAGGCAAATGATTTAGATCTAATCACCATTACAGAGACATGGTTACAAGGTGATCAAGGTTGGGAAATAAATATTCCAGGGTACACAATGTTTCGGAAAGGCAAGCAGAATAGCAAAGGAAGTTGGGAAGTCCTGATGGAAAGGATGACATGAGGACTTCAGAGAGAATGGATCTGGCCTCAGAAGATCATGAAGTGGAATCAATTTGGGTAGAAATTAGAAATAGCAGGAGTCAGAAAACACCGGTGGGAATAGTTAACAATAACTGTAGTTATACCATTGGACAGAACATTAAACAAGAAATCATTGGAGCTGTAACAAAGGCAATATAATAATTGTGGGGGACTTTAATCTTCATATAGACTGGGACAATCAAATTGGCAAGAGTGGTCTAGAAGATGGGTTTGTAGAATGTTTTTCTGACAGTTTCTTGGAGCTATGTGTTTTGGAACCAACTAGGGATAAAGCTAGCTTAAATCTAGTATTGTGTAATGAAGCAGGGTTAATTAGTAATGTTACAGTAAAATATCCACTGGGAAATAGTGATCATAATACTACTGCATTCCAAGTTAAATTTGAAAGTGACATCCTCCGATCACAAACAAGAATCTTAAACTTAAACAAAGCCAATTACATAGGTATGAGGGGAGAACTGGCTAGGGTTAATTGGGTAAATAAACTAAAAGGTGTGGCTATAAATAAACAGTGAGAATCATTTAAAGAAACAATTCCAAATATTCAACAAAATTACATTCCATTCACAAATTCAGCAAGAAAAACCCATGTGTGACTCACTCAGGAAGTTAGGGATAGTATTAGATAAAAAGAAGAGGCTTATAATATTGCAAAAAACAGACAGAAGTCTGAGAATTGGGAGCGTTTTAAAAACCTGCAAAGGGTAACTGAAAAGTTTATAACAAGGAAAAAATAGTATATCAGGCCAAACTAGCCAGTAATATAGAAACAGATTGTAAGAGCATTTATAAGTATAAAAAGAAAGAGAGTAGCTAAAGTTAATGTTGTTCTATTAGAATCAGACACAGGAGGAATTACCATGGGGAATGCGGGAATGGTGGAGACATTGGACAAATATTTTGTATCAGTTTTCACAGTAGAAGACACAAATTTTATTCCAGAAATAGACGTTAAACTAGGAGCTAAAAAGAGTGAGGAAATGAGGGAAATTAATATCAACAGAGAAAAAGTATTGGAGAAACTTAAGGGACTAAAATCTGACAAATCCACGGGGCCTGATGGCTTACAGCCTAGGGTTCTAAAGGAGATAACTGCAGAGATAAAGGATGCGCTGGCTGTGATTTTCTAGAATTCATTGGATTTGGGAATGGTCCCATCAGATTGGAAGTTGGCAAATGTTACTCCAATTTTCAAGAAAAGAGGGAAAGAGAAAACAGGGAACTACAGGCAAATTAGTCTGCAATCAGTTGTTGGGACAATGCTAGAATCTTTTATCAAGGAAGTGTTAAAAATGCAGAAAAGCGTAGTGTGGTTAGAACAAGTCAACATGGTTTTACTAAAGGGAAATTAAAAACAGAAATTCTGGAAAAACTTAGTAGGTCTGGCAGCATCTATGGAGAGAGAAGCAGTTAATGTTTTGAGTCTGTAGACTCCTCTTCAGAGCTAAAGAGAGGTAGAAATATGATGGATTTTATACCGTTGAAGAGAGGGCTTGAAGCAGATGGAGCAAAATAGAAGGTCAAAGATAGGTAAGAGCTCAGAAGACATTTGACAAAGTTGCCATGGCACAAGACAAAGGGAATGGTAATGATAGTGTTAAAGACTAAGGCAGGTGTTAAATGTAGCATAAAGGTCAATTAGCAGAATCTGTTATTAGCAGAACAAGGGTCAATGGTCCCTGAAAGCCAGGAACAAGTTACTGGCTGGCCCTTGTAAGGGAAGAAGGTTTAAAAAATATATTAAAATATCAAAACGGAGGAGAGAGTTCATGGTCTGAAGTTGTTGAACTCAATGTTAAGTCCGGAAGGCTGTAAAGTGCCTAATCGGAAGATGAGGTGCTGTTCCTCCAGCTTGCATTGGACCTCACTGGAACATTGCAGCAGGCCAAGGACTGAAATGTGGGCATGACAGCAAGATGGTGAATCAAAATGGCAAGCGACAGGAAAGTCTAGGTCGTGCTTGCGAACTGAGCGAAGGTGTTCCACAAAATTATCACCCAATCTGCATTTAGTCTCCTCAAGGTAGAGGAAACTACATTGTGAGCAGCGAATGCAGCAGACCAAATTGAAAGAAGTACAAGTGGATCGCTGCTTCACCTGGAAGGAGAGTTTGGGGCCTTGGATAGTGAGGAGGGGGAATGTAAACGGGCAGGTGCTACACCTGCTGCGATTGCATGGGAAGGTACCATAGGAAGGGGATGAGGTGTTGGGGGTGATAGAGGAGTGGACCAGGGTATTAAGGAGGGAACAGTCCCTATGGAATGCTGACAGTGGGTTGGCGGGAGGGAGGTGGGGTGATGTGTGGCGATAATGAGGGGAAGATGTGTTTGGTGGTGGCATCATGCTGGAGTTGGCAGAACTGGCGGAGAATGGTCCTATGATTGCGGAGGCTGGTGGGTGAAAAAGGAGAGCAAGGGGGACCCTATTATTGTTCTTGGAGGGAGGGGAAGGGGTGACGGCAGAAGTGTGGGAAATGGGTCGGATACGGTTGAGGGCCCTGTCAGCCACAATGGCAGGGAGCCTTGGGTCAGGAGAAAGGAAGACATGTCAGAGTGGGCGTTGTGGAAGGCGGCATCATCAGAACAGATGCAATGGAGGTGGAGAAAGTGGGAGAATGGGGTGGACTCCTTACAGGAAGCAGGAAGAGCCGTAGTCGAGGTAGCTGTGGGAGTTGGTAGGCTTGTAATGAATATTGGTGGAAAGTCTATCACCAGAAATTGAGACTGAGAGGTCAAGGAGGGGAAGGGAAGTGTCAGAGATGGACCATGTGAAGGTGAGAGAGGGGTGAAAATTGGAAGCAAAATTGATAAAATTTTTGCAGGTCTAGGCGAGAGCATGAAGCGGCACTGATACAGCCATTGATGTATTGATGACCGAACAGAGAGTTGTGGGAGGGGGCCTGAGTAGGACTGGAACAAGAAAGTGAGACAAGTTAAAGGAGAAATTGTTCTGTGAGAGCACAAGTTCAGCCAGACCGGGGAGAGTGGTGGTTGATTGGGATTGTACAGGCCTCCAGTCAAGAAAGAAGCGGAGATCCCTCAGACCATCCTGGTGGGGGATGGAGATGTAGAGGGGTTGGATGTCTATGGTGAAGTGGAAGGCAGTTAGGGCCAGGAAACTGCAAATTGTCAAAATGATGTAGGGCATCAGAGGAATCATGAATGTAGGTGGGAAGAGATTTGACAAGGGGAGAGAGAATGGAGTCAAGATAGTAAGAAATAAGTGCAGTGGGGCAGGAACAGCCTGAAACAGTGGGTCTACCAGAACAGTCCTGTTTGTGGGTTTTGGGAAGGAGGTAGAAGTGGGCTGTGGGGGGTTGAGGGACTATGAGGTTAGAGGCTGTGGAGGGAATATCTCCAGAGGAGATGAGGTCAGTGACAGTCCTGGAAACAATGGCTTGATGTTCGGTGGTGGGGTCATGGTCCAGGGGGAGGTAGGAAGAAATGTCTGAGAGTTGGCACTGAGCCTCTGTGAGGTAAAGGTCAGTGTGCCAGACAACAACAGCACCACCCTTGTCAGCAGGTTTGATAACAAAGTCAGGGTTGGACCTGAGAGAACGGAGTGCGGCAAGTGCGGAAGGAAACAGGTTGGGAGTGGGTGAGAGGAGCGGAGAAATTAAGATGGCCGATGTCATGCTGACAGTTCTCAATGAAAAGGTCAAGAGCCGGCAAGAGGCCAGGTGGAGGGGTCCACGTGGAGGGAGAATACTGGGGCAGGTGAAAGATCTGTTGAATGGAGGGAGGACTCCTGCCCAAAGAAGTGAGCACGGAGATGAAGGCAGCGGAAGAAGAGTTCAGCATCGTGCTGAGCCCAAAATCCATTGAGGTGAAGGTGGAATGGAGAAAACTTTGCTTAGAACAGGATTTTCAGCATTCTGGATGACTGATTTCAGATTTCCAACATCTGCAGTATGTTGCTTTTACTAAAGGGGAATCCTGTTTAACAAATTGCTTGGAGTTTTTTGAGAATGTAACTAGTAAGGTAGATAAAGGGGAACCAATAGATGTAGTATACCTAGATTTCCAAAAGGCTTTCGATAAGGTGCCACGCAAAAGGTTAATAGGTAAGATAAGGAACCCTAACAAAACTGGAGTCAATAGGAATCAGGGGGAAAACTCTGCTGATTGGAGTCATACCTAGCACAAAGGAAGATGGTTGTGGTTGTTAGGGGTCAGTCAACTCAGCTGTAGGACATCGTTGCCAGAGTACCTCTGGATAGTGTCCTAGGCCCAGCCCTCTTCAGCTGCTTCATCAATGACCTTCCTTCCATCATAACGAAAGTGGGGATGTTCGCTGATGATTGCACGATGTTCAGCATCATTTGTGACTCCTCAGATACTGAAGCAGTCCATGTCCAAATGCAGCAAGACCTGGACAACATCCAGGCTTTTGCTGACAAGTGACAAGTTACATTTGCGCCACAGAAGTGTCAGGCAATGATCATCTCCAACATGAGAGAATCCAACCATCCTATAGGTTGTCCTATAACGAGAGGCTGGGAAAATTGTGTCTATTTTCTCTGAAGTTTAGAAGAATGAGAGGCGACCTCATGAAAACGTACAAATTTCTGAAGGAGTTTGATAGGGTGGATGCTGAGAGATTGTTTCCCCTGGTCGGGGGAATCTAAAACATGGGGGCACGGGCTCAGGATAAGAGGCCGATCATTAAGGACTGAGTGAAGAAGTTTCTCCTCATCTCAAGAGGTAGTGAATCTTTGGAATTGCCTTCCCCAGGGGATTGTGGTGCTCCATCAATGAATACATTTGAGGCTGGGATAGACAAATTCTTGGTCTCTCCTGGAATCAAGAGATATCTGGAACAGGCAGGGAAGTGGAATTGAAGGCCAGGTCAGTCATAATCATACTGAATTGCAGAACAAGATCGATGGGCCATATGGTCTACTCCTGCTCCTATTTCTTGTGTAAAGTGAGTTCTGGACATTGCAGTACCCATCACGATGGGCAAGTTCAAAGTATCCCACCTACGATGTACTGACAGGTCAGTTATAGACCAGAAATAAAGGAAGGTGAAACATGTATTTATATAAAAACGTTCAAGGTCTCAGGATATCCCAAACTTGTGTACAGACAATAAAGCACTTTTGAACTTTAGTCACTGTAGTGACATAGAAAATGCAGCAGCCAATTTGCACACAGTAAGATCCCAGAAACAGGTACATGATAATGACCAGATAATCTGTCTTAGCGATATTTTTGAGCAATAAATATTGGCCAGGCCACTTGGGAGAATACCCCTGATTTTCATTGAATTGGTGTCATAGAATCTTTAACTTCCACCTAAGAGGTTTAACATTAAAATACGTCACCTCTAACTGTACAGGGCTGTCTCAATCGTGCACCCAAGTGGTCACTTGGATGACAGCTATCATTCCATTGCACTGCCTTTTGTTTGAAAATTTGTGGTTTTATAATTGGAGCCATGGCAACCTATAGCACCACAGAACCAAATACCAATCAGCTTTCATCTCCAAGATAGTTCCTCGATCATAAATTGTCAACTTGGAGCATGCTGTTGTGTGCATGATGTGGTCAATGAAATCTTGAACCTTATATATAAAAAGCTGCCGTGTGTATGTTTCAGTGATTTATTTTCTGACTGCTGTGACTGTGCCTGGAACAGAATTTCTTGAGCGATCTACTCCACTGCAGTAACTTATTATTCATCAGGAGAGGCAGCAGCCCACTGTGAAGGAAATATTGGGAGAAAATCCTGAATGTTTTATAGTCAATATGATTTATCCACACTGATTTAAATTAGACAGAAAATATTTCCTTGTGCTGATGAGATGAACAGCAGTTGCAGCAACATCACAATCAGTGGTACAGTCATATGCCAGTTAATGGGTAACTAATGAGAACATTCATTAAAAGGGAACATTGCTGCTGAGGCTTGATCATCTCCAGGGCAAGTTCCAGTGTGTCTGCCTCCAGTAGCCGGGATAGGTTGGAGCTGACCCTGCAGATTATCATACCCTTGCCGCAATATTCCCTTTAAACAAATGTCGAAGGTAAGGGAGCCATGTGCACTTGTCCATTCCCAACATGTCAGTCAGTGACAAACACACTGCGCCATAAATGATATTTTGGGGAAAGGCGATTAGATTTTACAATTCTGTTCCCCGTCAGTGATTTTGCCTGTTCTCTAAAGTATTGGCTTTAGAAACCAAGTTAAAAATCAGGCAAGGCATTTAAAGAATTATTTCAATTCTTCGGTCTTCCAGCACTGCCAGCTTGCTGGTTCATTCTTAGAGATGTCCAGCCCTTTGAGCCATTGCAGAGTTGTCTTCCCGACAGCTGGCAGTAGCCAATTTTAGCCAAACATAGAAACAGCATCTGAAATTTGAACTGGTTGCTCCATTGAAGTAAACAGATCAAAGTATTTGCACTCAACTGGCTGAGGAACCAACTTCCAAAACACAGGGCTGGTTTTACCCTCTGTGTGTGGGAAGCAGAGGTTTCGATGCTGAACCCACCCCCTGGGGAAATAGTCACTCATTGTGATTTTCACAGAGATGCCCCTTTAATTGGATGGTGAGCCTGTGTCCAGGTCAATTAAGGATGGGGGTGGGAGGGTGGGGCAGGCTATCAAAGCTAGATGACCAGAGGCCTTCCAGCTTGAAAGAAGCAGCAGGCTGCGCTGGGAGGTAATTCAGGGAGAGGGCACTTCAAGATGGAGGTGCAACTTTTCTCCAACTTTTTCATTTCTGAATTTAAAAAATTGCTTTTGCAGCCACTGGGAGGAGGTGGCAGCAGGTGGGGTGGGGGCAGCCATTGCTGGGGGGAGGGGGAGCCCCTCTGCTCCTGCACCCAGGCAAACAGGAAGGGTCTCTAGTCATGTCTGGAGTGTTGGGTCTTTCTGGCCTGCTACTGGGAGGCCACCTCCAGGCACCTAAACAGACACCCACTGCCCGTGGGAACCCAGGAGTCTGACTGGAAAATCTAATTTGGCCAGTGGGACTAATTCTAGCTCCTACCTGCCTCTGAACATGGCCCTGGGTGGTGGGGCAGGCAGGCATCCAGATCCTGCCCATACTTTTGGGAAGAAAGAAAAAGTGAGAGTGAGAGAGAGAGAGAGAGAGAGATACGGAAGCACTCAGCCCGTTTCAGGTTTTGTCAACACATTACTGACGACTGTTATTGCAGGACCTAAGAGATACCAACAGTTTCTATGGCAATAATTTATTCTGTCCAGGCTGAGTGGAACCTCAGGACACTGCAGCAGCACTTGCCTGGACTAAGAGACACCAACACTGGAATATTCTAATTGCTAAATTTATATCTCAGGGCCCTTTGAGAAGTGCAACAAGTCTCCATAGATCAGGAATGGGTTTGTCCTTCAAAGATGATCTGATGTTGTGCCTTGTGTCCCAGTTAAAAGAGCCCTTTCCTGCCTTTGGTGTAGAACAATGATTACCTGACCGCACCTACATGGGTAGCATAGTGATTCTGAATCACACTGTGTCAAGTTGTGAAACCGAATTCAATAAATCCGGTTGATTTGTGGGTTAGCACTGGTGAAACATCTCGAAAGCTCCAGGAATGTTGTAAACACTCGTGTTTTACTAATTTTAACAAGCCGCCCAACAATCAACAAGAGGAGGAGAATTAGGAGTACCTGTCAATAAGTGCTCAGGATAAAACTCTCACGATTTCACTGCTGCAAAGTCCTCCTCACCAATAGCTGTGGGTTGGTGTCCAAGTTGGGAGAGCTGTGTCACTGATCAGTTAAGCAGTTAAGCAGTTACGCTTGGAGTGACATCTTTCAACCAACATATCTCATGGTTTTAGAACAAACAAGGCCAAGAAAAGCTCTTGCTCATTTCCACTTACCACTCCCCCTTTCATCATGCACAAGAAACTGCCCCCATCATTTGATGTATTGGCACAACGTCCTGCTGAAGGAGGCTCTGAGGGAAGCAAGGACAGCGAACCCATTCTGGATGGTGAAACTGATATCGAGTGGTCTGAGAACCAATAAGGAAACTAATATGCTAGATCTCATCTTCATCAACTTGCCTGTCATTCAACAATAGATAATATTGGTAGGAGTGACCTAACCCAGGCCTGGTGAAGATAATGACCCAGGTCTTCTGGCCTCTGGATCATCAGACACTGGACATACGACTGAAGATGGATGTCAGGACCCTGTGAAAGTGCTGATGTGTGGACCTATGTAGGAATTGCTGGGAAGTTTAAAATTCTGATGGGCAATTCCCGTGCTCTCCAGGCCCTACCGCGAATGTCTGAGCTAGAGTTGGCGATTTCGGACATTCTCCGGTATGTAGCTTGATTACCCAGGAAATGTTCGATAGTTTAAAACCTATCTTAATACCTGGGTAACTCCACAACTAACCCCCTAATCAACACCGCTCCCTGACCGAACTTGAAAAGTCCCCCAACCACTCAACTACTTAACAACTTGGCCTGACTACCCCTTGACAATCTGATTACCCCTCTGACCCAACTACCTCCCCCAATCACCCAACTACCCCCAGACCCAACTATCCCCAACCACCTAACTACCCCTGATCCAACCCAACTACCCTCCGACCACCCAAATGCCTCTGCCCGATTTGACACAATTACTCCCCTAATGACCTGACTATTCCCCCGACCCAACTAGCCCCCACAACCCATCCAACCCTGCAACCTCCCCATGGCATTCAATGGCATTACCATCACTGAATCTCCCACTATCAATATCCTGGGGGTTACGATTGACCAGAAACTGAACGGAACTAGCCATTTAAATAGTGGCTACAAAAGCAGGCTGGAAATTCTGTGGTGAGTAACTCACCTCCTGACTCTTCAAAGCCTGTCCACCATTTGCAAGACACAAGTCAGGAGTGTAATGGAATACTTTCCATTTTCCTTGATTAGTGCAGCTCCAACAGCACTCAAGAAGCTCGACCCCAACCACCACCTTCAACATTCACTCCCTCCACCACTGACGCACAGTAGCAGCAGTGTGTACCATCTGCAAGATGCACTGCAGCAGCTCACCAAGGCTCCTTCCACAGCACATTCCAAACCTGCGACCTCTACCAACTAGAATGACAAGGGCAGCAGATGCATGGGAACAGGCCACACACTATCCTGATGTGGAACGATATCGCCATGCCTGTCATGGGGTCAAAATCCTGGAACTGTCTCCCTAACAGCACTATGGGAGTTCCTACAACACATGGACTGTAGCAGTTCAAGAAGGCAGCTCACCACCACTTTCTCAAGGGAAATTAGGGATGGGCAATAAATGCTGGTCTAGCCAGTGATGCCCACATCCCATGAATAAATAAATAATTGAAAAAATCAGACTTGCAAGTTTTCTGGGAAAGTTCCAAATTTGATGGGGCAGCGATCTCACTTGAATGGACATACTCCATTCTTCTGTGGAATTTCACATCTGCTGTTAAGGTTTACTCTAAAACACAGGAACAATAAACTCCCAGACTCTCTGACTCTGAGTATGCCATTTAACAGAGGAGAGCTATCAAGACTGAGTATCCACCATCAAGTACTAAAGACCACTGTCTACCTTCTAATATACATCAATGGCTTTTGACCATGTGACTGAAACTCCTTTTTCACTGTGAAAGACCATCATTTTCCTTCTATCATTTATCAATGGACATTCATCATGTGATTGGTACTGCCCTCTGATTTTGAAATCCTTTCATCCAAAAACTGAGACACCAGACAAGTTTGCAGAACACTAGCAACAACATCACAGCTACAAAGAAGAAGCTGTATCATCTTGCCTTTTCAAGATCTGTGAGGCTTAAAGTCTTTTAAAGGCCTCCTCCAACCTGTTTCGAACAACTCCAAGTTCACCTGTAAGAAATTGGGCCTCCAGTTACAACAGCCATCAGGGCCTGGCTACTCCCTTGCTGAATAGTCTTTACTTTGAAGGAACACAGCAGTTACTCCAGGTTTGATTCCAGCCATCTGAACTTACCTGACCCTCAATTCCAGAGTTAGAAAAGCTCCCTCCTTCACTGGATTCTCAAAGGCATGCGAGCTGCTAACTATTCTATTTGGTTCAAATATTTGTAGAAGAGCACTACCTTCTTTAATTGTATATTTCTTGGGTGTGTATTGTGTGATTGATGAGCAATAGACCCTTCCGGGGTGAGTGTGTGAATAAATAATATTCCTTGCTTAAATCCATAAGAGTCTGTTGTTGGTGACTTTTAAATTGACCGCAGCCTAATGGGAAGTTTGGAAACACACATTAGTCTCATCAAAATTAAACTAGACTGATTATATACAGAAGGGAAAGGGAACTTGTGGTTTCAGTCTATCTCTCCCCCCCCTATCCATAACAGTTTAATTTTCCTCTTTTTCCTCTGAAGTAAACTGGTAAATTGTTGCTTTTCTTTGTAATTTACATCTCATTAACCGACAAATAAAAGTCACAAGAACATTTAATTTTATAGCATGATTCCTGAGAATGTCACTCTGTTAAATTGAACCCAAAAAATCAAACAGCTGTCAATCACGATAATCCTTTAACGCTTCCCCAATACATACCAAGCCATGTTGTCTGTATAAATATTAAAATTGTTTCTTTTAGTGTAGCTACAGAATTTGTAGATAATACTTCAAAGGCAGCCCAGCTCCCTGAGGAGGCCATGGATATACTGTATTGGTATACTCTAATTGAGACTGCCGTCAAGTTCCCGGGTGAGAGACCTCAATGACTGTAAAGGGGAAACAAATGTGGGAATATGTCTATGAAACAGGGAGTTCCATGCCAGCTGTTTGGAGGACCTGGAAAGAAATCCTGAAGAGGTCAGATGACTCAGAGAAGAGGGGTAAGGTGCGGTGTGAATGCTACTGTAAAAGGCAGCACAGGCCCTACACAGCCATGAAGTGAAGTCGTTCTTAAAAAGCAGCTATTAGCGGCACTGGCAGAGAAATCATTTCAAGATAGTAAGAGTGAAAGCAGCAAGATTATGCAAACTTAATTATACACGGCTGTCAAGGAGAGAGGAATTTATTGCCGGAAAGAATTCCCACGACCCAATCAGCTGGTATCAATTCTCATTGGGTTTAATATTCAAATGCAAAATTGGCACACGACAGAAAGACGCATTGTGGAACAGGTGGTATACCATACAACCTAAAAGATTTCACTGCAGATGTGAAAGTAATGTGGGTTTAACCCACAGAGAAACTCTGAAAGGTAAGGGGAAAAAAGCAATTGAAAGGCTTTGCTCTAGTAAATGCCAAATAGCCGACTCTAGTTCCGAAGTCCTATGTTCCTAATGTGGCTCTTTGTAGGGAGCGCATGAAGTCTTTGTGTAGAAAATATTCCCTTTTTTGGCTTGATCACACTGCTGCAAGAGCCCGTTTTTTATTAATGCTCAAAATTAGACTTTTGCTCTCACTCACTTGTCACTAATATTATTTCACCCAGCTCTGGAGGCTCTCAATCCTCACAGTGGGTGACAAGTTCACTGGAACTGCCTGGTAATCCACACCCACATCCACAGTTTTCAGCAGAACCCATGAACAGAGCAAAATGTTGCCCATACATACATATAAATTACAATGAAAATGTCCATACATTACAAAAGCCAAATGTCTGAATCACCATCACAAAGAGAAGCAAAAACAAAACAATTGTACCAACAATTCCAGTTACAATTTTATTAATTATGCTAAAAGCAAAGAAACCTAATAGAATGGTGTAGCTCCTGCTGTATGTGTGAGGCTTGAGGTGAATTATGTATCTGAACACAGAACCAGCCACCTCAATTGGCTTCATTTGTTGGAACGTATCCAAGCGTTTTTTTCATTTGGCTTCCGTTCACGGGTTCACAGTTTTGTGTGTATTTTGTCTTTAATTTCTATTTGAAAACACTTATACACATTGAGCTGGTGAACTTGCTTTGCCGGTTGCCCATCAAACCAAACCGTGACTCAAACACCCTTATTCGGATTACATTAAATGCCCCATTTACCTCACTTTACTGTGAAATTTCCATGTGTTTGAAGGGTTTGTAAAGACCATTTACTCCAATTGGTTAAATGTTTGCAGCCTGTGATTTTCTGTTTTGTAATTGGTTATTTTCCAATTTGATTATGGACTAGAAGTGGCAAAACATTCAACAGACAATTGTATTTTATAAAAGCTACCACCTCCATGCATAGTTGATTGCTACAACAAAATTCTAATTTAGTTTGAACATCCATCAGTTTTCTTGGACCAGGTTAGATTATTTGTCATGATGCCCTTACAAAGGGGGCATTTGCAGTACAGATTCTTCATTCAGTGACACTGGGAAACCCAATGCCGCTTTTCATGGTTTACTTAAAAATGAAATCCCATGCAAGCATCATGATGGTTAACCCATGCTCTCAGGCCTGCGCCCCATCACTCAGGCACCAGTCCACCTCTGAGCTATTGACCCTTGGCCTCAATCCGCTGCCCACTGCGGCCTAACCCAACCAGCCCAGCATTGAATCTTGTGCATCAGTTAATAAGGAGATTGTAAGAGCTTATACAAATATATAAAAAGGAGAGTAGCTAAAGTGAATGTTGTTCCCTCAGAGGCAAAGACAGGAGAAATTATGATGGGGAATGAGGAAATGGCAGAGACATTGAACAAATATTTTGTGTCTATCTTCACAGTAGAAGACACTACTTACATATCAAAAAGAGAGGGTAACCAAGGTGCTTAAAAAGTACATATGAACATACAAACAAGGAGCAGGAGTAGACCATTCAGCCCCTCGAGCCTGCTCCGCCATTTAATAAGATGACGGCTGATGTGATAGTAACCTGAAATCTGCATCCCACCTACCCCTGATAACCTATCACCCCCTTGTTTACTAAGAGTCTATCCATTTCTCCTTAAAAACATTCAAAGACTCTGCTTCCACCACCTTTTCAGGAAGAGAGCTCCAAAGACTCATGATCATCTGAGTGAAAAAATTTTGCCTCATCTCTGTTTCAAATGGGTGACTCCTTATTTTTAAACAGTGACCCCTAGTTCTAGAGTCTCCCACATGAGGAAACATCCTCTCCACATCCACCCTGTCAAGACCCCTCAGAACCTTACGTGTTTCAATCAAGTTGCCTCTTACTCTTCTAAACTCCAGTGGATACAAGACTAGCCTGTTCAACCTTTCATCGTAAGACAACCCGCTCATTCCAAGTATTAGTCTGGTAAACCTTTTCTGAACTGCTTCCAGTGCATTTACATCCTTAAATAAGGAGACCAATACAGTACACAGCGCTCCAAATGTGTTCTCACTAGTGTAAAAGCAAAATACTACGGATGCTGGAAATTTGAAACAAAAACAAAAATAGCTGGAAAAACTCAGCAGGTCTGACAGCATCTGTGGAGAGGAATACAGTTAACGTTTTGAGTCCGTATGACTCTTCATCAGAACTAAAGAAAAATAGAAACGAGGAGAAATATAAGCTGTTTGAGTGGGGTGGGACAGGTAGAGCTGGATAGAGGGCCAGTGATAAGTGGAGGCAAAGAAGAGATTGCCAAAGATGTCATAGACAAAAGGACAAAGGGGTGTTGACGGTGGTGATATTAGCTAAAGGATGTACTAATGGTGACATTAAGGGTAGAAAGCAGGACGAGCAAGTGACAGATGGCCCTAGTGGGGGTGGGGTAGGGGGGAAGGGATCGAAATAGGCTAAAAGGTGGTGGTAAAAAAATGGATGGAAATAAATTAAAAATAATAATAGAAATAGGTGGGAAAAGAAAAATATATTAAAAAAATATATAAATTATTAGAAAAAGGGGGGACTGGAAAGGGGGTGGGGATGAAAGAGAGAGTTCATGATCTAAAGTTGTTGAACTCAATGTTAGGTCCGGAAGGTGTAAAGTGCCTAATTGGAAGATGAGGTACTGTTCCTCCTGTTTGCGTTGAGCTTCACTGGAACATTGCAGCAGGCCAAGGACGGACATGTGGGTATGAGAGCAGGGTGGTATGTTGAAATGGCAAGCGACAGGGAGGTCTGGGTCATGCTTGCGGACAGACCGAAGGTGTTCCACAAAGCAGTCACCCAGTCTGCGTTTGGTCTCTCCAATGTAGAGGAGACCGCATTGGGAGCAGCGAATGCAGTAGACTAAATTGAGGGAAGTGCAAGTGAAATGCTGCTTCACTTGAAAAGAGTGTTTGGGCCCTTGGACGGTGAGGAGGGGGGAAGTAAAGGGGCAGGTGTTGCACCTTCTGCAGTTGCATGGGAAGGTGCCGTGGGAGGGGGTTGAGGTGTAGTGGGTGATGGAGGAGTGGACCAGGGTGTCCCGGAGGGAACGATCCCTACAGAATGCTGACAGGGGGGTGACAGATTATTTGTTATGGTCGCAGACCAACTGAACATTGAGCGAGTGGAAGCCTTTACGGTTCACATACTGGACTGCTTGTCGCCACGGTGATCGTAGAGCCATGTGAGTGCAGTCAATGGCACACTGCACCTGTGGAAATCTATAAATCTCAGTGAATCCAAGTGCTCTTGCTTCTTGGCTTGCCTGATCCTGGTCAAAATTGACAAAGTTGTGTGCATTGGCGAAGATGGCTTCTGGGACCTACTGGATACATTTGTGAGTGGAGGCTTTGCAAGATCCTACATGGGTCCCAGTGGAGCCCTGGAAGGACCCACTACCATAGAAATTGAGCCTGGCGGTAACTTTAACCGCCACTGGCAGTGAATGCCCTCCGAGTCTCCCTGGCGCCAAATCCTGCAGAAGGTGGCATTTCTGTGTGACCAGTTCCCTTGACAATCGCAGTCTTTGGCGACATGTTCTCATGCATCTGTAGGTAGGACGAGTGCTATCTATATATCCTGGATCTAGCGAGGTGCCTACGAATGACAGCTCTCTGTGGATCTTCCTCTACGTGTGGAGGAGGCCATGCTGCCTCTTGATCTTGAGGGTTTTAATCCTCCCTTTGCCAGGCCAGGTGCCTCCATTGTATTCTTCTCCTTCTCTCCTGCCTATAAGCCATGAGGCAGACAGTGAGATCAGCAGGCTCCATGTTCCTGATGGTCTCCTTACTGAAGTATCAAAGAGAGAGATGCAAGGGTCAGTATATGTCTCCTCTGGACCTCTCTTGATTAGGTCTCCAGCTCTGGCTGCATCTCAAAGCCCCTTCACACATGCCGGAGAATCATAGAAACATATTAAATAGGAGCAGGAGTAGGCTATTCAGCCCTTCGAGCCTGCTCCACCATCCATTATGATCATGGCTGATCATCCAACTCAGTAGCCTGCTCCCGCTTTCTCCCCATATCCTTTAATCCCTTTTGCCCCAAGAGCTATATCTAACTCCTTCTTGAAAACATACAATGTTTTGGCCTCAACTACTTTCTGTGGTAGCGAATTCCACAGGCTCACCACTCTCTGGGTGAACAAATTTCTCCTCATCTCAATCTTAAATGGTATACCCCGTATCCTCAGACTGTGACCCCTGGTTCTGGACTCCCCCACCATCGGGAACATCCTTCCTGCATCTACCCTGTCTAGTCCTGTTCGAATTTTATAGGTTTCTATGGGATCCTCCCTCATTCTTCTGAACTCCAGCTAATATAAACCTAACCGACTCAATCTCTCTTCATAAGTCAGTCCCGCCATCCCAGGAATCAGTTGGGTAAACCTTCGCTGCACTCCGTCTGTAGCAAGTACATGCTTCCTCAGATAAGGAGACCAAAACTGCACACAATATTCCAGGTGTGGTCTCACTAAGGCCCTGTACAATTGCAGTAAGACATCCCTGTTCCTGTACTCGAATCCTCTGGCTATGAAGGCCAACATACCATTTGCCTTCTTTACCGCCTGCTGCACCTGCATGTTTACCTTCAGCAACTGGTGTACAAGGACACCCAGGTCTTGTTACACATTCCCCTCTCTCAATTTATAGCCATTCAAATAATGATCTGTCTTCCTGTTTTTGCTACCAAAGTGGATAACCTCACATTTATCCACATTATACTGCACCTTTGCCATGAATTTGCCCACTCACTCAGCTTGTCCAAATCACACTGAAGTATCTCTGCATCCTCCTCACAGCTCACCCTCCCACCCAGCTTTGTGTCATCTGCAAATTTGGAGATATTACATTTAGTTCCCTCATCTAAATCATTAATATATATTGTGAATAGCTGGGGTCCCAGCAATGATCCCTGCGGTACCCGACTAGTCACTGCCTGCCATTCGTGGGCGGCCAGTGCTTAGTTCACCTGATGCCTGACCTAAACCCCACCCACCTCCGCCCCACACCACATGACTGAGTGGCGACAGTATTGGCCACTCCGCTGTATCCTGTGCTCTCAGCTCAGGCGCAGGTATTATCCTAACCTGCATTTCAAGGCTGCACGGTTAGGTTGGACCATGAGGGTTGCTGCTCAAAGCCTGAATAACTACAAAGCAAGGGGTTCCGAGTGCCTCCCTCAGTGACTGTACCATGCCCACCTCTCGTAAATCCTCTAACTTGCCCAGTCGCCCAACTGTTCTGTAGCCCCATAAAATTCAGATTATTTTGCAGTCTGCGCCCGAAGGATTATAAGTTCAGGAGCAGTGGCACTATCAGGAATTTGTGATGCTTGAGTGGGCATAATTGTTTCAGAAGCCAGACTCCAAGTACGTCAATGGAGGTGAAGCTGGACAGTCTCAGCTGCGGGAGAATGCTCAATCTTCAAATACTTTTCCAAGTGCCTGGCCGATTTCTCCCCCTCCCACCCTCTGGCATGTGCTCACATACTTCCTTCAGTCTCTGCTGCCTTGCGCCCCCTCCTGGCCACACTCCCTTGCCTGCACTGGAGGCCTTGCCCCGAGGATCCCCTCAGTGCTACCTTGCCCCTCGAAGTACAGGTTGCAGAGGGTGAGGCTCACAGAAATGTTGTGTGTCAGCGGCTCGAAAGACCCAGGGAGTACAGAACTCACATGTCTTATCTGCAGGTGAGTGAGAGCCAGTGTCACCGATGCCTGCGCATGTCCAGGGGCCTGGTGACTCACATTTCCCACATGCTCCAGGAATTGGTGCCATGGAGACTGGGAGGGCATCCATTGCCAGTGGCTGTGCAAGTAATGGCCACTTTGAACTTCTATGCCAGTGACTCCTTCCATTGCTCCACTGGACACCTCTGCGGGATCTCTCAAATGTCCACTCGCAAATGTATTCATGAGGTTACAGGCGCCCCTTTTTGCCAAGGCCCACAATTACATCAACTTCGACAGAGATCAAGCAAGCCAGGACGCCAGAGCACCGGACTTTGCTGAGATTTTTGGATTCCCACAGGTACAGGCTGTCATCGACTGCACTCGTGGCTATAAAAGCTCCCAGGCAACAGGCACTGCAATACATAACCAGGAAAGGCTACCCACTCGCTCGGTGTACAGCTGATCTGTGACCACAAGAAACTTATCATGCAGGTTTGTGCCAGATACCCAGGAAGCATCCACAACTCATACAGGGCCCAAATTCCAGGAAAACAATGTGGCTTCATCATCTTGAGGTGGTAAGGTGCCCCACTTATTGGTGAGCTTAGCAGATGTACACTCGGAAAGTTGGAAACACAGTTGCAGACAGCAGCGCACACGAGCTCTGAATATGGGCTCATAGCATGAAAACCCTGCCAGGTGACAGAGAGCACACAGAGCTGCACAATTTCTGACCCTTCTCCATGCGTTAACACACCTCTCCTTGTACACTACACCTTCACCTTTAGGAATGCAGACGAGATAGAACATCTCTGCCTCAATCTTAAACACCAAGAATAAACATGACATGACTCTGCAAAGCATGTGAACGAGGTTCCTTCCAGAAGCACACTTAACACTAAGGTTGAGGCATCACTAATGTCAACAATGATGTGAAAAAGGGGCACACACTGTGGTGATATGGAAGCACATTACTTCGATGAGAGGCCCACGATAGGGACTTGTGCGACAAGTAGGAGGAGGACCATGGTGTGTCACCTGACTGACTGCAACACAGCTCACCATAGCAAGGAGGCATACACAAGAGATGTGGAATGGGTGTGATTCTGTTTACAGTGGTGAACCCTACACACATGTTGTGAACACCTATTCCACCATTGTGCTCCTATTATTTTCTTGATTCTTTAATTCTACTGTTACATCTTGGTGCTCCCCGGACATCCACAGCGGAGGTGGAGGCAGCCTGCTGACTGCGACGCCCTATCTGTGATGATCTTGGCAGGTGTCTTCTGGAGGGCTGAGACCTGGAGGGACCCGGCCTGCTTTGGGTGTCCTACTGTTGGCCAGTTACATCCTCCTTGGCCTGAGGAGCTGGAGGTGACGGAGTCACAGGAAGAGGGGATTGGGATTGGCCGGACACTCCCAGAGTTACCAGGATGGATGGCCCCGGGGTGTCAAACGGCTGGTCCTCCTTCCTATGGGTGCCCGAGGGCCCCTGGCTGACTCCTGGAGGGGAAGGGGTAACTGAAGTGAGATCAAGGTGCCCCACACCCCTCTCGTGTTGACACTGATGGATGCCACCAATGGCTACAGTGATGGAGTGCAGCTCCTGCAGCAGTGCAGGACTGATGTCCTACACCAAGGTCTCCATAGCAGCTGCCGTCCTACCAGGGTTGACCCCAATGTGTTGGCATGATGGCCTAATCACCTCAGGCTGAAGGTGGATGGGCTTCTCCATCATCCATTGCAATTGAGGAATGCAGCGGACATCCCTTCCTGATATACCTGTGCTTGACTTTGAAGCTTCAGCAACTGATTTAAGAACGAGTCCAGAGGCCAATCATCTGACTCGGACTCAGCTGAATCATGGCCTCTGGCAGTCCTCCGAGTACCGGCGACCTTGGATGCCCTTACCTCTGCCTGCTTTGGACCAGATTGTTCGCTGTGCTCACCAACTCGTGACCCAGAGCCAGAACTAGATCCAGGTCCACCAAGGTGTGAGTCTCTGTGCTGGTGGAGGGTGTGGGTGAGCCCTGTGACAGGTCTTCAAGGCTGCTGTGCTCTGGCTCCTCATCTGAGGTGTCCCAGGGGCTGGAGCTGAGGGCCTGGCTGTCTGAGGTGTCAGGCAATTGGCAGAGGTGCCTATGAAAGAAAGTAGAGATAATTAGTGCATCACAGATGAATCAAACCAGGATATTGTACTCAGGGTAGTGTGGACTGATGGATGATCTGAAGCAGGATCCTCACATGAGTGTTTGCCACCGACCTCACCATCACCATAGGCATGGTCCACGTTCTCTCTGGCCAGCTCAACGGCTCTGTTCTCGAACTCCATTCAAACCTTGAGCTCCAGCACCCCACCCCTGGCCTGGGACTTCTCCCTGCAATTGTGAATAATCTTCTCCTGCATAAAGACAGATGGAGAGAGTGTGAGCAAGACACATACCAGGGCAGATGAAAAGGATGCCTGGCACGTGTGGGTGGTGAGTGGTACCATGGATGAGATGAGGACACAATCTGCAGTGGAGATGAAGGTGTGTGTGAGAGAATGAGTGCTGATGTCCATTGAGCTGGCAGTGAGTGAAACCCCTGTGAATGTCTGATGGGCTTATGAGTGGGTGAGTTGAGAGCGATGAGATGGTTGACTTACCCTGGCAGCACGGATGAGGTCATTCATCCTCTTTCTACACTGGGTGGCTGACCTCTTCTGTGCACCGCTGCCACCGCCTCCCAAGCCTTTGTGGTGAGGTTGGTAGGCGTCCTGTGGCCAGAGAGGGGGGGTAGAGGACATTGTGGTGGGTCTCCATGGCATTCAAAAGGCATTCCAGTGAAGCGTCATTGAACTTTGGTGCTGCCATCTTCTTGGCTTTTGGGGCCATGTCTTGAGTGAAGCAGTCCTGGGCTGCAGGCATTGAGAACAGTGTGCGCGGCTGCAGTTTAAATATGGTATCCAGAGTGAGGAAGAGGTGAGGTCACGATGTGGTGGGTGATTCAGAGGCCGCCTGCCAGTGATACGGTGTGTTTCCTGTTCCTGCATAATTAATGAGGTAGGAAGCGGACTATGTGGCATGAAAACCCACGATTGTGGCCAGCAGGAAAAACCCCAATTTTTACACCCGCTATCGTACTTAGTGCAATTCAGGGAAAAGAGACAGAAAGTAATGTACCTAAATTTGCTGATGATACAAAGCTAGGTAGGAATGCAAGCTCTGAGGAGGATGTAAAGAGGCCACTGAGCCAGGTTACCTGAGTGGGTAATGAGGTGGCAGATGAGAATCTTTTGTGGAAGAGTGAGGTTATTCATTTTGGCAATAAGATTAGAAAAGCAGAACTTTTTAAAAATGTGTGAAACTTGTAAATATTGATGTTCAGAGGGACTTGGGTTTACTCATCCAAGGAACACAGAAGGTTCATCAATTCTGATGAAAGTTCATCAACCAGAAACACTAACTCTGTTTCTCTTTCCACAGATGCTGCTAGACTTGCTGATTATTTCCAGCATTTTCTGTTTTCATTATGAAAAGTTAACATACAGGTCCAGCAAGCAATTAGAAAGGCAAATAGCATGTTGGTCTTTATTGCAAGGGGATTGGAGGACAAGAATAAAGAAGTCTTGTTACAATTTTACAGGGTTTTGGAGAGACTGTGTCTGGAGTACTGTATGCAGTGGTCTCCACCTTTAAGAAAGGATATATTTGCATTGACAGTGGTACCCTGATGGTTCACTGAGATGAGGGGGCTGTACTATGATGAGAGGCTGAGTAAATTGGACTTATATTCTCTGGAGTTTATAAGAATCAGAGGTGATCTGATTGAAACCTACAAAATTCTAAAGGAGTTTGATAGAGTGGACGCTGAGAGATTGTTTCCTTTGGTCGGGGAGTTTAAAACAGGGGGACACAGTGTCAAGATAAGGGACCGATCATTTAGGACTGAGATGAGGAGAAATTACTTCACTCAAAGGTTTGTGTATCTTTGGAATTCTGTACCCCAGAGGGTTGTGGATGCTCCATCATTGAATACATTTAAGGCCGGGATAGACAAATATTTGGTGTCTCAGGGAATCAAGGGATATGGCGGGAAAGTAGAGTTGAAGGCCAAGATCAGCCATGATTGTATTGAATGGTGGAGCAGGATCAACGGGACATACTCCTGCACCTATTTCTTGTATTCTTGTGTTCACCAGGGGTTTGCAATACAAGATTAAAGAAGTCTAGTTGCAATTCTGCAGAGCTTTGATGAGACTGCAGCTGGGTCCCCTATTGTTCGTCATTTATATAAGCGACATAGATGACTATGTGGGGGGTTGGATTAGTAAGTTTGCGGATGACACAAAGATTGGCCGGGTGGTTAACAGTGAGGTTGAATGTCTTGGGCTACAGGAAGATATAGGCGAGATGGTCAAATGGACAGAGAAGTGGCACATGGAATTTAACCCTGAAAAGCGTGAGGTGATACACTTCGGAAGGAGTAATTTGACAAGGAAGTATTCAATGAACGGCATGGCACTAGGAAGTTCTGAGGAACAAAGGGACCTTGGCATGTGTGTCCATACATCCCTGAAGGTGGAGGGGCATGTTAGTCGGGTGGTGAAAAAGGCATATGGGACACTTGCCTTTATCAATCGAGGCATAGATTACAAAAGTAGGGAGGTCATGTTGGCGTTGTATAGAACTTTGGTGAGGCCACAGCTGGAGTACTGTGTGCAGTTCTGGTTGCCACATTATAGGAAGGATGTGATTGCACTGGAGGGGGTGCAGAGGAGATTCACCAAGATGTTGCCTGGGATGAAACATTTAAGTTATGAAGTGAGGTTGGATAGTCTTGGGTTGTTTTCGTTGGAGCAGAGAAGATTGAGGGGCGACCTGATTGAGGTGTACAAGATTATGAGGGGCATGGACAGGGTGGATAGGGAGCAGCTGTTTCCCTTAGTTGAAGGGTTAGTCACGAGGGGACACAAGTTCAAGGTGAGAGGCAGGAGGTTTAGGGGGGATGTGAGGAAAAACCTTTTTACCCAGAGGGTGGTGACGGTCTGGAATGCGCTGCCTGGGAGGGTGATGGAGGCGGGTTACCTCACATCCTTTAAAAAGTACCTGGATGAGCACTTGACCCGTCATAACATTCAAGGCTATGGGCCAAGTGCTGGTAAACGGGATTAGGTAGGTAGGTCAGGTGTTTCTTACGTGTTGGTGCAGACTTGATGGGCCGAAGGGCCTCTTCTGCACTGTTTGATTCTGTGATTCTGTGAGAGAGAATCGATAAGATGACAAGCTAAGAAAATAGGAGGGGAGTGGAAATCCGACTCTACAGGAGTTCAAGCCCAGTCATGTTTAAAGCAGTAATTGAAAGAAAATCTCATGGCCTCAAATAACACAATTTGTGTCTTAAGTTTATGGACTACAGGTCAGATACATGCACATTTTTCTATCAGGGAATGTGATTTTTGGTTCCTTGTGAAACTACTTGTTTTCTTATCCTAACCTAGTCTCTAACAAATCCAATAGGACATTCTGGAGACACTTCCTTACTTAGAGAATAGTGAGAATGTGGAACTCCCTACTACAGGGAGCAGTTCAGGGAAAACGCCTCGATGCATTTACAAGGAACATCCAGCAGAGGAACAGGCCACTTGGGCCAACTTTACCATGCCGATCTTTGTGTTTCACAGGAGCTTAGTCCTGCCCTCTTCACCTTACCCCTCAGAATAACCTTCTATTGCTTTCTCGCTCACATGTTTATTTCATCATTATCATGTGTTGTTCTGCCCAAAGGCAGATCTTTGGCTCATCGTAGTCCTTTCCTATCTCTTTATCCAGTGCCAGTCTTTTCACTTGCCAATAGCTTCCTTCAATTTGCAAGCCATCCAGTGTTGATATTCTCTTCCTTCCACTTCCTCCTGGAAATCTTCCCTCCATCACACCTTACTTGTCCATTTTCTCTTAAGGTGAACCCGCCCCAGTCTCTCTGCCTTTTTCTAATTATATTCAACAAGTTTCTTTGTTCATTCACTCTCCACAGCACTTTATCATGTGAGTATTGCTTAAAAAGGAGACATGCTGTTGAAGCTTTTCATCTTGCACTGATCAGGACAGTTTGCAAAAATACCAATAATAAAGAGAACTACAATTTATACTGCATGAGAAGAGAGTGCCGGTTGATTGGCAAGTGGACTCTGATTGGTAGAGGCATTGCCATGGAGAATGCACCAGGGAATGGTTAACTGCCAGGCTTTTGTTCAAATTCAAACCAGGCAGGTCAACTCTGATTGGTCTAGGCATTGACATGGTGAACCCAATGAGTCTGTACCATCAGAGTCCACTTGCCAACCAATCGGCATTTTCTTCTCATGCAGTATAAATTGCTTGCGTATCTGTCCTGATGAGTGCAATAGAAAAAGCTTCGATAGCAGGTCCTTTTTTTCAGCAATACTCAAGTCCTGTACTACCAAGGGACAATTTTATCATTTGTTACTGTTTCTGTGCAGCTGATCCTTTATATTCTCCTCCAAACCCACATTTCAAATCTATTTAACAAGTTTGAACCCCTTTCCGTAAGTTTCAAACAAAAAAATACCCCCATCAAACTCTTTAACAAGCCACTTCTTGAGTTGTTTATTCAGCTTTCCAGTTAGCAACTATTTCTTCTTACTAAATGCACCCTTTCCCTTTGCTTTCCTTATTCTTGTTTCTTTGTTGCACTTTTCATTTGAAGATATTCTACGAATTCTCACACCTCTTCTAGTTCTTTCTCTTCTATGAATATGAGAGCATTTCTTGGGTGATTTTTGAGATATGCATCACTTTGGAAAGTGAACATTGGCAAAACCAAAGTTCCTGCCTGCTGTTACTAGTCTATCTACTAATTCTTGTAATTCTTCTTCTGTGCTGTCTTTAAGTACTTTGTCATCTGCAAATCTAGCCAATGTTATCATTGCCCCCCGCAATCTTAATGCCAGGTTCGATGACTTCAAATGCTTTTTTGATCATTGCAATAGACATTGAAGAGAACTAGTGATAAACAACACCCTTGTTGAACTCCTCTTTCAATTACACATGGTTCTGGCTCCCCGTCAGCTACTCCCACTGCGCTGTTTGTCCCATGTACAGATTTCTTATGAGTTGTCTATCTCTCCAGTATACTTCAATGTCATTCAACACTGTCAAGAGCTTAATCCAGCCAACCTGATTGAATGCTTTTTCAAAATCAAAGAACAAACATATACTTCCTGTCCAAACTCTAAACTGTGTTCACTCATTGATCTTATAATGTTGATTGCTTGTCTTGTTCCTCTTTGTTTTTCTTTATTCTTTCATGGGATCTGGGCATCACTGGCAAGGTCAGCATTTGTTGTCCATCCCTAATTGCCTTTGAACTGAGTGGCTTACTAGGTCACTTTAGAGTCAATCACATTGTGGGTCTGGAGTCACATGTAGGCCAGACCAGGTGAGGACAATAGATTTCCTTCCCTAAAGGAACACCAGTGAACCAGATGGGGTTTTATGACAATCAATGATAGTTGCCACAACCACCATTACTGAGGCTAGCTTTATATTTCAGATTTATTAATTGAATTTTAAATTACACCAGCTGCCATAATGGGATTAGAACGTGTCCCTGGGCATTAACCTGGGCACCTCCGGATTACTAGTTCAGTGACATTACTGCTTTGCCAACATCTTCCTCCCTGGAATCCAAGCTAGTCATTTCCGACGTAGTTCTGAGCCCACCCACTCATGTTGTTGCAATTCTCAACACAACCTTAGGTACAAAATTGTACTAATTGTACAAAAGTCAGAACATCAGCATGCTTTTGGCTTCTTTCTTTAGGTGATCACTATGGTCTGCATGAAGTCCTCTGGCCATTCTCCTGATCAGTAAATATCTTGCATACACAGCTTAATAAATATCAATGTTACGTTCTTTCCCATGTTTTTAATCAACTCTGCAGCTACTTCATCTTTTCCAACTACTTTTCCAGTACTAGCACATGCCAGAAAAGATAAGGATATCACCAACATGAATAAGGAGGGACAGATAAAATAAATAAGGTTTTTAAGAGGAAAAAGGATCAAGAAACCACAGGTTATGGCTACAATATTGCAAAAGGTGGAAGAATGGAGAAAATGGAAGAATATCAATACTGAAGAAGACAAGCTGAGATATAGACACTTGAATAATGAGCTAAGAGAATAGAAAAGGTTTAAGAACAATGGTCAAAAGAGCAGTGTGATATACTCGAAGAATTTGATCGGCTAGGTAGGATAGAACTGATTAATGCAAAAGCAAAGGAGATCAGTGGCACTCAGCATAACGGACTGAAAACAACAGCAACAGAGAGTACGTAAGGTGTTTTATTAACAAACCCTGATAAAATAGGAAAAAGATGGAAGAACTATATGCAAAAAATGAAAAACCTGAAATGGTTGAGCTGGAAGAAGAGGGTAACGTTGACACTGAATTCATTGGCCCAGAAAAAACAGAGAGTGAGATAGGGCTGCAATAAATTAGATAAAAAGTGGAAAAGTGGCTGGAATGTTATTCTGCTTCCCCATAAATGCATCTATGCTATTTGTCTCAACTACTCCTTCTGGTCATGAATGTAGGTCAGACTAGGATTTCAGTAAAGCATTATAGTGGGTGTTTGAAATGTCATGCTGTGTCCACTTGAACTGTGAAAACCATTCAGCAGTATAGTTATAGGTTCTGTCCTTCCAAGCTTGTGTTGTGCCTAGAGAAGTAATTTAGAGCTGTAAACTGTGAATATGATGAATGGATCAGCAACATCAACAACACCTATAAGTCTGCCATTCCCATGAGTGCTTCTCAACCTTACATTGCATAAAATACATGTGAACATGAGAAATATCTGCATGTCAGAAGCAATGTGCAAGCTGGATTGTCCCTGATGGTGGGCATAATTTGAATATAATTAGCACAAGCAACATGGTGACAAGTGCATTTCTTTTCATAAACTATAGAATGATTCCAGTAGAGATAAATGTCTTGAGGACTATAAATAGGAGCAGGAGTAGACCATTCGGCCCCTCAAGCCTGCTCCTCCATTCAATAACATCACGGCTGAACCTTTGCCACGATTTCACTTACCCGCATGATTCCCCCACTCTTTTGATTTCCTTAGAGTCCAAAAATCTTTTGATCTCAGTCTTCAGTATATTCACCAATTGAGCATCCGCAGTCCTCTGGGGTAGAACATTCTGTAGATTCACAACTTTATGAGTGAAGACATTTCTCCACGTCAAATCCAAAATGGCCGTCCCCTTATCCTGTGACCACACACCCTTGTTCTTGACCCTCTAGCCAGGGGAAACAGCTTCTCAGCATCGACCCTTTTAATCTCAGATTTTACCTATTTCAATTAGATCACCTCTCAATGAGATCTAAACTCCAAGGAGCATAAACCCACTCTACTCAATCTCTCCTCAAAGGACAACCCTCTTTTCCCAGGAATCAATCCTGAGAACCTTTGTTGTACCCCCTTTCAGGCAAGTATATCTTTCCTTAGGTAGACCCAAACTATACACAGTACTCGAGATGCAGTCTTACCAAAACCCTGTAGAATTGCAGCAAGACTTTACTGTTGTACTCCAAGCCCCTTGCAATAAAGGCCAACATGCCATTTGCCTTCCTAATTGTTTGCTGCACCTGCATGCTAACTTTCTGTGTTCCTTATAAAAGCACCGCCAAGTCTCTTTGAGTGTCAACACTTAAGTTTCTCACCTTTTAAAAAATATCCTGCTTTTTTATTCTTACGACCAAAGTGAATAACTTTACACTTCCCTATATTATATTCCATCTGCCATCTTGTTGCCTACTCACATAAACGGTCTATATATCTTTGCAGCCTCTATGTGTCCTCCGCACAGCTTACCTTCCCACATAGCTTGGTATCATCAGCAAACTTTGATACATTACTCCATGGGCAGAATGTTGCCATCAGTGTGTGGGCAGGGGGGGGGCGGGCGGGCCCGACATGCCAACGTGTAAAATGAAGCATGATGACATTGGGTATGCATCCCAACATCATTGCGCATCATTTCAATATTTCATTCAGCGGGCGTGCACCGGAGCGGCTGCATGCCCACCGAACTGTCAACAGCCTATTAAGGTCATTAAAAAAACAATTAAGGTTGTTGACACTCGCAGCCCGCCCAACCTTAAGGTTGGCGGGCAGGTGAAGAGCCCAAGCAGCCTTTGCGTTTTTCAGGAAACCTCATCCATGGGCGGGATGAGTTTTCCTGAAGGTTTAATAAAATAAATAAATAAATTTTGCTAAATTGACAAACATGTCCCAGCTCATGTGACACTGTCACGAGGGGACATGTCTAAATAATTTCTTACTTTATTTATAAAAAAAAGTTTCATTATGTACTTAATCTCCCTGAGGCAGCTCCGTGCTTCAGGGAGATTGCTACTCTCTTTGGCGCACAAAAGAGCGCAGGCCCCGACTCTCCCTCCTCCCCCCTCCCGCACAGGTAGCACAGAGCGTGACAGACCGCGTATTACGCTGGATGGGTCATAACTGGCCCACCCACGTAAAGTAGCGGCACACAGCCAATCACGGGTGGCAATCGGCTCTGCACCCGCCTGTGCCCGCTCCAGCCCAGCCCACCCGACATAGGTAAGATTCAGCCCTATGTCTCTTCATCTAAGTCATTAATATTGATTAATACACATGTCCTCTATTCATTGCCTGCCAACTTGAAAAAGCCCGATTCATGCCCACTCTGTTTTCTATTCGTTAACTAATCCTATATCCATGCTAATATATTACTCCCAACTCCAGAGCACTTTTTTGCCTATTAACCTCTGGTCTGGCATCTTATCGAATGCCTTTTGGAAATTTACTACATCCACTGATTCTTCTCGCTCTATCTGCTCTGCTAGTAACATCCTCAAAGATCTCTAATAGACTTATCAAACACAATTTGCCTTTCATAAAACCATGTTGACTCTATCTATATTACTACATTATATTACTATGATTTTCTAAGTGCCCTGTTCCACTTCCTTAATAGTGGATTCTAACATTTTCTCAATGACTGATTTCAGGCTGACTGACCTGTAGTCCCATATTTTTTCTCTCCCTCTTTGCTGTATTTCCAATACCCAACCAGTAGGACTGTTCCAGAATCTAGGGAATTTTGCAAGATCACAACCAGAGCAGGCATATTTCTGCTGCCATCTCTTTTAGTCAGATTTTGGTTTTCAGGTCCAGAAATTTGTTTACTTTCAGTCTATTAATTTCTTCAGTATTTTTTCTTTACTAATATCAATTACCTTAATTACTTCCTCAATTTCTTGAGAGCCTTGGTTCCTCAGTATTTTTGTTTTTTGTTTGGTTTCCATTGTGAAGGTGAACACAAAATATTTGTTTAACATCTCTACATTTCCTTATTCCCCATTATAATATTTCATGTCTCAGTCTCTAGCAGACCCACATTTAATTTCTTCCTTTACACATGCTTGTTAAAGTTCTTACAATCTGTTTTTTTTTATATTCCTAGCTAGTTTACTCTCATATTCAATTTCCTCCCTCTTTGTCAATAATTTTTCCCATCATTTGTTGGGATCTAAAACTCTCCCAATCTTCAGGCTTACCACCCATCTTGGTAATAGTATAAGCCTTTGGCCAAGAAGGTAGTTTACCATTTCAAAAGACAACAACTAAATAGGACTACATTTTAACAGTACTAGACGTGAATATGATGGAAACTGTTTCAGCATAAAAGAATTTTCACTGCAGTGCAAAAATCCAGCTTGACATCCTTTAGCAAAGACCAAGGTGGATTTTTACTACAACTACATATTTTTAATATAACTCAAAACTTACATCTTAACAGAAAAAAAATCAATAAGGCTGCATCAATAAAATATATCGACCATCCCTCTACACCTCCATCCCCCATCGGGATGGTCTGATGGCTCTCCGCTTCTTCCTCGAACAGAGGCCCGAACAATCCCCATCCACCACTACTCTCCTCCGTCTGGCTGAACTTGTTCTCACACTGAACAATTTCTCCTTAAACTCCTCTCACTTCCTCCAAATAAAAGGTGTGGCTATGGGTACCCGTATGGGCCCCAGTTATGCCTGTCTCTTTATGGGGTATGTGGAACATTCCTTGTTCCAGTCCTACTCCGGCCCTCTCCCACAACACTTTCTCCAATACATCGATAACTGCTTCGGTGCTGCTTCATGCTCTCATCTGGACCTGGAAAAATTTATTAATTTTGCTTCAAATTTCCACCCCTCCATCATTTTCACATGGTTCATCTCTGACGCTTCCCTTCCCTTCCTTGACCTCTCTGCCTCAATTTCTGGTGATAGACTGTCCACCAATATTCATTACAAGCCTACCGACTCCCACAGCTACCTTGACTACAGCTCCTCACACCCTGCTTCCTGTAAGGACTCCATCCCATTCTCTCAGTTCCTTCGCCTCCGTCGCATCTGTTCTGATGATGCCACTTTCAAAAACAGTTCCTCTGACATGTCTTCCTTCTTCCTTAACCGAGGTTTTCCACCCACGGTGGTTGACAGGGCCCTCAACTGTGTCCGGCCCATCTCCCGCGCATCCGCCCTCACGCCTTCCTCTCCCTCTCAGAACCATGATAGGGTCCCCCTTGTCCTCACTTATCACCCCACCAGCCTCCGCATTCAAAGGATCAACCTCCGCCATTTCCGCCAACTCCAGCATGATGCCACCACCAAACACATCTTCCCCACCCCCCCACAACCCCCCAGCGGTATTCCACAGGGATCGTTCCCTTCAGGACACCCTGGTCCACTCCTCCATCACCCCCTACACCTCAACAACCTCCCAGGGTACCTTCCCATGCAACCACAGAAGGTGCAATACCTGCCCCTTTACTTCCCCCCTCCTCACCATCCAAGGCCCAAACACTCCTTTCTAGTGAAGCAGCATTTCACTTGCACTTCACTCAATTTAGTCTACTGCATTCGTTGCTCCCAATGCGATTTCCTCTACATTGGAGAGACCAAACGCAGACTGGGTGTCCGCTTTGCGGAACACCTTCGGTCTATCCGCAAGCATTACCCAGACCTCCCTGTCGCTTGCCATTTCAACACACCACCCTGCTCTCGTGCTCACATGTCCATCCTTGGCCTGCTGCAATGTTCTAGTGAAGCTCAACGCAAACTGGAGGAACAGCACCTCATCTTCCGACTAGGCACTTTACAGCCTTCCAGACTGAATATTGAGTTCAACAACTTTAGATCATGAACTCTCTCCTCCATCCCCACCCCCTTTCCGATCCCCCTTTTTCCAATAATTTATATGTATTTTTCTTTTCCCACCTATTTCCATTATTTTTAAACGTATTTCCATCCATTGTTTTATCTCTACCTTTTAGCCTATTTCGATCCCTTCCCCCCACCCCACCCCCACTAGGGCTATCTGTACCTTGCTTGTCCTGCTTTCTACCCTTAATGTCACCATTAGCACATTTCTTACCTAATATCAGCACCGTCCTTTTGTATATGACATCTTTTAGCAATCTCCATTACTGGCCCTCTATCCAGCTCTACCTGTCCCACCCCCCCGCCCCGCCCCCACCCCCCCACTTAAACCAGCTTATTTTTCACCTCTTTTCTATTTTTCCTTAGTTCTGTTGAAGAATTATATGGACTTAAAACGTTAACTGTGTTCCTCTCCGCAGATGCTGTCAGACCTGCTGAGTTTTTCCAGATGTTTTTGTTTTCAATAAAATAGAACAAATAGCATGTACCACACATGTGTGCACGAAGAATTTGGTCAGAAAATAAGGCGAGCGTCTGAGAAAACAAGCGAAGACCCATCATTTCTGCTTCAGGGGAACTGTTGCTCTGTCAGGTTTTACTATGTACTTTCCTATACACCATGACTACATCAAAATTACACAATTATCTATAAGACATTTTGGGACATCCTGAGGTCATGAAAGGTTCTATATAAATGCAAGTCTTTCTCTTAGAGTCTCAAGGAAATGACGATTAACCTCCTGGATTAACTTTAGTGAGCAAATCCTGGAGAAAAATGATAGGGACATTTAAAAATTGGCGCTTTTTTTTCATATTTTTGAATGTTTTTATATAGTTATAGAAATATTGGAAATGGGAAAGAACATCTATTTGTGCTTGTTAGAGGTGAGGTGTTTTTATTTATTCTTTCATGGGGTGCGAGTGTCACTGGCAAGGCCAGCATTTGTTTCCCATCCCTAATTGCCCTTGTTCAAAAAAGGTTGTAAAGATCTGCCCTGCAATTACAGGCCAGTCAGTTTAACTTTGGTGGTGTGGAAACTTCTAGAAACAATTATTTGGGATAGAATTAATAGTCACATGGAAAAATGTGGATTGATTTGGAAGAGTCAGCATGGAATTGTTAAAAGAAAATTGTGTCTAACTAACTTGCTGGAGTTTTTTGAAGGGGTAACTCAGATGTTTGATGAGGGCAAGGCCGTTGATGTGGTGTATATGGACTTCCAAAAGGTGTTCGATGCAGTGCCACACAACAGACTTGTGAGGAATGTTATACTCCATGGAATAAAAGGGACAGTAGTAATGTGGATACAAAATTGGCTGAGGGATACGAAACAGAGAGTAATGGTTAATGGGTATTTTTCGGGATGGATTTGTAGTGGAGTTCCCCAGGTGTTGGTATTGGGACCCTTGCTTTTCCTGATATAGAAATGATCTGGATCTTGGTCTGCAGGGACAATTTCAAAGCTTGCGGATGACACAAAACTTGGGAGAATTGTAAACTGTGAGGAGGACAGTGTAGAACTTCAAAAGAACATTGACACATTGGTGGAGTGGGCAGATAGGTGGCAGATGAAGTTCAGTGTGGAGAAGTGTGAGGTGACACACTTTGGTACAAAGAACATGGAGAGACAGTATAAAATAAAGGATACTATTCTAAAGGGTGTGCAGGAACAGAGGGGCCTGGGTGTATATGTACATTAGTCATTAAAGGTGGCAGGACAGGTAGAGAGAGCTGTTTCTAAAGCATACAGTATTCTAGGCTTCATTAATAGGGGCATAGAGTACAAGAGCAGGGAGGTTATGATGAACTTATATAAGACACTGGTTAGACCTCAGCTGGAGTGTTGTGTACAGTTCTGGGCGCCACACTATAGGAAGGTTGTGAATGCATTAGAGAGAGTGCAGAAGAGGTTTATGACAATGGTCCCAGGGATGAGACACTTCAGTTGTGAGGAAAGATTGAAGAAGTTGGGACTGTTTTCCCTGGAGAAGAGAAGGTTAAGAGGAGACTTGATAGAAGTGTTCAAAATTATGAGGGATCTGGACAGAGTAGATAGGGAGAAACCGTTCCCGCTCGTAAATGGATCAAGAACCAGAGGGCACAGTTTTAAAGTATTTTGTAAAAGAATCAAATGCGAGATGAGAAAAAACGTTTTCACACAGCGAGTAGTTAGGGTTTGGAATGCACTGCCTGGAAGTGTGGTGGAGGCAGGTTCAGTTGAGGTATTCAAGAGGGCATTGGATGATTATTTAAATAGAAACCATGTGCAGGGTTATGGGGAAAAGGCAGGAGATTGGCACTAAGTTAAAATGCTCAGAGAGCTGGTACACACACGATGGGCTGAATGGCCTCCTTCTGCACCATAACAATTCTGTGATTCTGTAAAAATATTGAAAATGGGGGGTAAAAAAAGGCTGTTTGGCTGACAGTCAAGCATCATCCAATTGGGTAATGAGTCTATTTGCTTTCCAATTGGCGTAGGAAGACAGTACGTCTCAAGGATGGATGTGTTGGCCAACTAATGGCATGAGCATGGAGGCAAGTCATGTGATGAAATCGCCAGAAATACATGTAATCACAGTTAGCATTGCCACTCCTTCCCCACCTCAGCCCCACAAAGCTGGAGCTAACCTCTCCGCTTGTTGCTTGTGTACTGCCACTGCGTTTCCGACATTACAGCAAGGGTACAACAATTCCTCAATCACTGGAAAGTACTTTGGGACGACCTGAAGTTGTGAAAAGTGATATACAAATGCAAATTCTTTCTTCGTTTTTTAATTCCGTGTGTTCTGAAACAGGCTAGTGGCCTTGATTTCTCACAAGGAACTTTCTGACCCAGTGAGAGAACCCAGCAGTGAAGGACCAGAGGGGAACCAGAGCAATAGGTCAGCAGGTGAAATAAATAACTGGGAACCAGTGAATATGGCCAATAGGACTAAGAGGAAGAGCAGGCAGGGAGAAATTACTGAACACAGTGGGACTGGGGGTCTGAAATGCATTTGTTTCAATGTGAGAAGTATAACAGGCAAGGCAGATGAGCTTAGAGCTTGGATTAGTACTTGGGACGATGATGTTATTGCTATTACAGAGACTTGGTTGAAGGATGGACAGGATTGGCAGATAAACGTTCCAGGATTTAGATGTTTCAAGCAAGATAGAGAGGGATGTAGAAGAGGTGGATGAGTTGCACTGTTGGTTAAGGGGAATAGCACAGCTGTACGACAGGAGGACACCTCGTTGGGCTCATGCAGCGAGGCAATATGGGTAGAGCTCCGGAATAGGAAGGGTGCAGTCACAATGTTGGGGGTTTACTATAGGCCTCCCAATTGCCGGCAGGAGATTGAGGAACAGTTACGTAGGCAGATTTTGGAAAGATGTAAAAGCAATAGGGTTGTTGTGGTGGGTGATTTTAACTTTCCCTATATTGAATGGGAATCACTTAGTGCTAGGGTTTTGGATGGTGCAGAATTTGTAAGGTGCATCCAGGAGGGCTTCCTGAGACAATATGTAGATAGTCCAACTAGGGAAGGGGCAATACTGGACCTGGTATTAGGGAATGAACCCGGCCAGGTGGTCGAAGTTTCAGTAGGGGAGCATTTCGGGAAAAGTGACCATAATTCAGTAAGTTTCAAGGTACTGGTGGATAAGGATAACAGGAGTCCTCGGGTTAAGATGCTTAATTGGGGGAAGACTAATTATAACAATATTAGGCAGGAACTGAGGAATCTAGACTGGAGGCGGATGTTTGAGGGCAAATCAACAACTGACATGTGGGGGGTTTTCAAACGTCAGTTGATAAGAATTCAGGACCGGCATGTTCCTGCTAGGATGAAGGATAAGCATGGCAAGTTTCAGGAACCTTGGATAACGAAGGATATTGTGAGATTGATCAAAAAGAAAAGGGAAGCATTCGTAAGGGCTAGAAGGCTGGGAACAGATGAAGCCCGTGGAGAATATAAATAAAGTAGGAAGAAACTTAAGCAAGGAGTCAGGAGGGCTAAAAGGGGTCATGAAAAGTCACTGGCAACCAGCATTAAGGAAAATCCCAAGGCCTTTTATACATATGTAAAAAGCAAGAGGTTAGCCAGGGAAAGTGTAGGCCCACTCAGGGACAGAGGTGGGAATCTGTGTGTGGAGCCAGAAGAAATGGGAGAGATACTAAATGAATACTTCTCATCAGTATTCACCAAAGAGAAGGACTTAGCAGTCGATTTGTCTAGGAAAGAGTGTGTAGATAGCCTGGATCATGTTGAGATCAAAAAAGAGGAGGTGTTAGGCGTCTTGAAGAATATTAAGGTGGATAAGTCCCCAGGGCCAGATGGGATCTACCCCAGAGTACTGAGGGAGGCAAGGGAGGAGATTGCTGGGGCCTTGAATGAAATCTTTGTATCCTCAGTGGCTACGGGTGAGGTCCCAGAGGACTGGAGAATGGCCAATGTTGTTCCATTGTTTAAGGGTAGCAGGGATAATCCAGGAAATTACAGGCCAGTGAGCCTTATGTCAGTGGTAGGGAAATTATTGGAGAAGATTCTTCGTGACAGGATTTACTATCATTTGGAAGCAAATGGGCGTATTGGTGAGAGGCAGCATGGTTTTATGAAGGGGAGGTAGTGTCTCACTAACTTGATCGAGTTTTTCGAGGAAGTGACAAAGATGATCAACGATGGAAGGGCAGTGGATGTTATATACTTGGATTTCAGTAAGGCCTTTGACAAGGTCCCTCATGGCAGACTGGTACAGAAGGTAAAATCGCACGGGATCAGAGATGAGCTGGCAAGATGGATACAGAATTGGCTTGGTCATAGAAGACAGAGGGTAGCAGTGGAAGGGTGCTTTTCTGAATGGAGAGCTGTGACTAGTGGAGTTCCGCAGGGATCAGTGCTGAGACCTTTGCTGTTTGTAGTATACATAAATGTTTTGGAGGAAAATGTAACTGGGCTAATTAGTAAGTTTGCAGACGACACTAAGGTTGGAGGAGTTGCAGATAGTGAAGAGGATTGTCAAAGGATACAACGGGATATAAATCAGTTGGAGACTTGGGCGGAGAAATGGCAGATGGAGTTTAATCCAGACAAACGCGAGGTAATGCATTTTGGAAGGTCTAATACAGGCAGGAACTGTACAGTAAATGGCAGAACCCTTAGGTGCATCGACGGGTAGAGGGATCTGGGTGTACAGGTCCACAGGTCACTGAAAGTGGCAACGCAGGTGGATAAGGTAGTCAGGAAGGCATATGGCATGCTTGCCTTCATTGGCAGGGGTATTGAGTATAAAAGCTGGGAAGTCATGCTGCAGCTGTATAGAACCTTGGTTAGGCCACACTTGGAATATTGCGTGCAATTCTGGTCGCCACATTACCAGAAGGATATGGAGGCGTTAGAGAGGGTGCAGAGGAGGTTTACCAGGATGCTGCCTGGTCTTAAGGTTATTAGCTATGAGGAGAGGTTGGAGAAACTCAGATTGTTCTCACTAGAGCGACGGAGATTGAGGGGCGACTTGATAGAAGTTTACAAAATTATGAGTGGCATGGACAGAGTAGATAGTCAGAAGCTTTTTCCCAGGGTGGAAGAGTCAATTACTAGGGGACAGAGATTTAAGGTGAGAGGAGAAAACTATAGAGGAGATGTGCGGGGCAAGTTTTTTATGTAGAGGGTAGTGAGTGTGTGGAATTCGCTGCCAGAGGAGGTGGTGGAAGCAGGTACGATAGTGGTGTTTAAGAGGCAGCTTGACAAATACATGAATAGGATGGGAATAGATGGATACGGACCTCGGAAGTGCAAAATGTTTTAGTTGATGGGCAATATGATCGGCACAGGCTTGGAGGGCTGAAGGGCCTGTTCCTGTGCTGTACTTTTCTTTGTTCTTTGACCGTGAACAGCTGTCGCTGGCGATTTACATAGGCCTGCATTTTAGACACATGTGCGATCGACGGGCCTGGAAGCAGATACGTTCTCCGTTCCCACTTGCAATCACAGCCCGGATGCGATTTCACACTGGCTGGCCAATTAAGGGCTGCCCAGCCTGAAACGTGCCTGGACATTGGCTCAGCACTGCCGGCAGGGGCTGGGGCGTGGCAGGTGCAGGTCGGATGGTGACCCTGAGGAGGCATTTAAAAAAGCAGAGGCAGCTCCCTGAATGCTGATAGGTGTTGGGGAGGAGCCTCAGAGAGCTGTCAACAAGAGAGTTAAAGATCATATGCTTGGCAGGAGTGATGGCCTCAGCATCCGCTGGGCACACCTGGTGGGAGGCCGGTGCCGGTGGACACTCTGGCCCCGGTTCTCTGACGTGTGCCGGTGCACTCCAGTGGAGGCAGCGAGCACTAGGTGTGACATATTCATGCCGTGCGATGGCAAGAGGAGGCCATCCCACCAGATGAAGAAGGCCTGGGAAGAGGTAGCTGCCCAGGTGAGTGGGCATTATGTTGTGCAGCACACATTGATCCACTGGTGGAAACAGTCAATGATCTTCTGTGCTCCGCAAGGGTGAATACCAACTTGGCATGGAGCTGTGTATAGATGTCTTGGAGGGTGACTGTTCTTTGTGGCACTCAGGGGTGTGAAGTGCAGAGTACCAAATGGCACATATCCCTATGCACGCCAAGGCTGGGATATGTGCCCACTTGCCTTGGGTGTGTAGAAGGGTAAGGTGTGTTAATCTGACGGGCACTTCAACCTGCATCTCCTTGGGGTGGGTTGGGGTGGTGAGGCTGGGATGGTTTGGCAGGTAGAGGGTGCACTAATGAGTGCACTTTTGACCATACAGAAGAGGAGAAGCCATAATGTGTTGGAGCGCGCACAAATGGGTGCCGGGGTCCCCAACCTCCCGATCCTTTTCAAGTTCGAGATGGATGCCCTGGACATGGAATGCAAGTGTAGAGCAAGGTCCACAGGTCGCGGAGAGGCAGGTGTCTCGGAGGAAGGTAAGAGGCCAGTAGACAGGTGAGAGACTGGGGGAGTGTGTACGAGCTGTAGGATAATGGCATCCCCAATAAAAAGTGCTAATCAACAGTCCCCATTGCTCGTCCAATCACAGTGCCTCAGTGAGCCAGTTGTCTATTCTGAAAAGCGACTGTAGTTCAGGCACAGTCACTTTGTTACAATATAATCAACTGACACATTCTGTTCCTCCCTCAGAATCACCAACCTCATATTTCAACATGCTATTTGTTCTCTTTAAGTCTGAGCCTTCCTCTCTCTCTGAGGCTCCGTTCAACAACTATTTTATTGATGCAGCCTTATTGACTTTTTTTTCTGTTAAGATGTTAAGTTTTGAGTTATATTAAACGTAGTGAAAATCCACCTTGGTCTTTGCTAAAGGATGTCAAACTGGATGTTTATGCTGCTGGACGCTTCCTCCCAGGCAGGGCCTATGCAGGCTCCACCAGCCAAAGAATGTCCACCAAGGTCATCAGGGCCGACAGGACATCACAGTCAGCAGGCTGCCTCCAATGCCACTGCCAGCGAGGGGGCTGCGGTAGGGTGGGGAGGGGGTGGGGGGGAGTGGGCACCAAGACGCAGCACTTGCAAAAAGAAGTTTACAGCACTATAAACACAAGAGGGCTTGTCACAGATGACATAACTTCAGCTGAAACATGTTCTATGTTCAAATTGTGTCAAAATGACCACCATTTCAAGATGTTATTTTATTTCATGGTCTGAATGTGCTTTATGTTTCTCATAGGTGTTGGGTATGGGAGTAGCTTGTGACAGATGGGAACTTTATTTCCGAGGTAGTTAGTTGACATAAGGTGCGCAGGATGGCCTCATCAGGAATGTTCAGTAAGGAGGCGTCACCCTTACCCTCACTCTCAAGCCAAGCCTTGGATGCCGAGCTGAATGAATGGAGAATCAAGGCCTCCCTGGTCTCCCTGCCTCCCACAAGGTTCCTCACGTCTGCAGCCACGTCCTCACCCTGGGCTTCCTCCAGCTCCTCATCAGACCCGTCAGTTGAGTCATCCTCTGCAGCCTGGGGAGCTGCCTCACTGTCTTCATCCTCCACTGGGTCTCCGCTTGCCAGAGCCAGATTGTGCAGAAGGCAGCACACAAGAACTATAAGTGAGACATGCTCTGGAAGATATTGCAGTGCTCCCCCTGATCGGCCAGACAGTGGAACCTCATCTTGAGCAGGTCAATGGTCCTCTCCATTACCGCCCTTGTAGAGGCATGGCTTCTATTGCACCTCTCCTCAGCTTCTGTCCTTGGGTGTCAGAGTGGCACCATGAACCACCTTTTCAGGGCATAGCCTTTGTCATCCAGGAGCCAACCACCCACCCGAGCTAGAGTGATGGAGAGCCTTGGCGCCTGGGAGTGTTACAGGATGTACGCATCATGGGAGCTGCCTGGGTACCTGGTGCAGATTTGCAATATCTATGCCCTGTGGTCACAAACAATCTGGATGTTGATGGAGTGGAAGCCCTTTCTGTTGATGAAGGCACCGGGCTCACCCGCTGGCACCTTTATGGCCACTTGCGTGTAGTGGGGGAACCCAGCAATTGCAGCAAAACCTCTGGGTCACTCAGCCTGACTAGCATCATTGGTCTGGAAATGAATGAAGTTATTGACCCATCTGAACAGAGCGTCAGTGACCAGCTTGACACAGCTGTGGGCAGCAGATTGGGAAACACCACATAGATCACCCACTGACCCTTCGAAGGAACCGGAGGTGAAAAAGTTCAGGGCCACTGTAATCTTAAGAGCCACTGGCATAGGGTGGCTACCGACACAGTTTGAGATGATCTCTGAGCCAATCATGTGGCAAATGGAGGTGACAGTGTCCCTAGACAGGCAGAGCTTCCTTTGGCACTGGATCTTGGACATGTCCAGGTGGCTGGAGCAGTGCCTGTAGACACTCCCTGCAGGATAATGGTGTCTCCTGTGGGCCTTCCATCTTGCACTTCCTGCTGGCCCTGCAGCCCCCCTGGCTGTGCCTCCCCGCCCACAGGTCGCTCTCTGGGACGCTGCCTGCAGACCTGGCCTCCTCTCCCTTCTGGCCCTCTCCTCCTCAGAGGAGGTCTCTCCAACAGAGTAGACAATCCCCATTTGCTGGAATACAGATGGCACAGGATAGTGCCCTGAAAGGGACACTTGGCAGAAAGCCTCTAAGAAAGCTTATAAGCCAAAGTGTCCTCCAGGAAACACAGAAAATGCAAATAACTGCCAGAAAAACATCTACGACCAACTCTCACCTAAACTCCCAGGTAGTCACAGAGGCTCTGGTCAATATTTATCCCACCCTAGACTGAGTTTCACTTAAAAATGGGATGGCCGCCTGGCTGAAAAATTGCACGGGCCATATAAAATTTCAATCCATTGCCTTTCTAATGGGATTAGTGCCTGTTTAATTGTGGGAGGGTGCACTTCCCACTCCCGCGCATGCCCGTCAGCCATAACATGGCACAACGGTGCGATGACGTGGGGACATGTGCCTAACGCTTCCTCTAACGATTTCACACGAGATCGGGTCGGGTCGATTGCGTGCCCAATCCTGCAACGTAAAATTCCATACCAAAATCCCAAATACCATAGGACATACAGCGCAGAAACAGCTCATTCAGCTGAGCCAGCCCCTGCTCCACTCTGAGGACCCCATCAAATTCCCACCAAAGTTACAATGGGAGATCCTGTCAGCCCCGATTGGAAATTCAGAGTCATCGGCCGGGATTTTCCAGCCCCGTCATGGCGAGACCCCTCCACGGGGAGATTCAGCAGCCCAGCCAAAAGTCCATTGACTTGCAGTGGGACCGGAAGCTTCTGGAGACAGGCGGGGCCAGAAAATTCCGTCCATTGTATTTTGCTGAGAGCTTAAAATAAATCTTCAGCCAGTTGAAAGTTTGAGGGAGAGAGTCGGAGCGTTGGAGACACTTTAAGGGAGCAGACACAATGGGTCCAATTTTGACTCTGTTTAAATAAATTGGTTTTGAGCAAGTTAAAATTAGGCCCAATATCTGGGAGCTATTTGATGCAGCAGCCTGGTTAGTCTGCTGTATTCAACTCCCCTTAAGCTAATTTGGTGGAAGTTGAGTGCTAATGAAGAACCATCTCAATAATCTTATACTCGATAATTCAACATAGAGGAACACAGCTACTGCAATCAAGACACTGCTGTTATTTGTAATGTGACTAATTTATCAGACAAAATTCAGTCATGATTCATGAAAAGCAACAGTTCTCAGTCATAATTTCTGTTGCATCAACAAAAATGCTGGAAGGGTAATTATATTGTAAACATTTTAGCTCTGTGATAAATAATAATTAACAGCAGCCATTCATTGCACTTACAGATTGGTGGCTAATGGGTTCTGTTGCTAGTTTCACCTTTCCACAATTACTGCTCAAGGCACTTTGATTATCTCCAATTATAATCCGTAAGTATATATCTTAGCTCTGAGGGTCAAAATGGCTTAGGCTTTATATCCTGTAGTCTAAAAGGGTGCAATCATTCACTCTTATATGGAGATATTGAAATTTCTTTATGCACTCCAGAATCTAGCAATAGAACTGGGAAAACAGATTCATTTCTGACCAATGCAAATACTTATTAGAATTATCATCAAAGCTGTATTATGCCATTTATTCAAATCCAATTATACCAACTGCTATCATTTTGATTAACTGCTGGACGGAGTGCACATTGGATTGACTTAGATCATCAGCCTTTTCTATCTGGTGCTTGGGCTCAAATCCTGCCAATCCAATTGGATGAGAGCAAATTCTTCTGTCCAATAACTGTGAAGGTCTCAAGTGAAATGCATTTGGCCATTGTCAGTCTGACTCCTTGAGATCACAAGTTCACACTGGCAAACTTTTCTGAATTTCACCACTTAAGGTGCTCAGTCCCTAATGCTACACAAGAGCTCACTGGCTTAGGAATGGAACAAGAGAAAGATTTGAATTTATAGGGTGCCTGTCACAACCCCCGGTTGTTTCAAAGTGCTTCACTGCCAACAATTACAAAGACACACTAGGGCGAAAGGGGCTCTCTTGTTTTTTTCACTATTATTGAGGGGGGCAAGGCTCATGCTGTGGGACATCACCAGGCTGAAAAAAGCATAAAAGCGGAGGTAAATCAGGAAGATGTAATTAGGTCACCCCAAGTTTGTTTTCTTAAGGCTTTAAGGAGAAGAAAAGACTAAGGGAAGCAATATTATGAAGATTGGGAATGAATGAAATAGAATATGAGATTATGCAACTTGCCTTGAGATACACTGGTGACTAGTGTATGGAGGTTAGAAGAACCAAGAGAGGAAAGTTTAAAGAAGCATTGACCAGAGTATCAATAAAACAAAGAAAAGATTGCAGATGATGGGAAGGAGATCAGAGTCTAGAGACAAGCAAGGAATCTCACGTTGAGTTTTCTTTTAGCACACAGTTCCGAAGTGCAAGCAAGGTGTTCAATGTTCTTCACCAAGCATGGGAGCATTGTTTGCAGCTGTTAACTATTCATGTTTTGGAATGAATTTAGAAGTTATTGGTAGGGGATGAAAGAGAAAACTGATCTTTTTGGAGACAACTTTATCAACGCCAGAAATGGGTTGTTCCATTTGAACGGTATGGCACTAGGAAGCTCTGAGGAACAAAGGGACCTTAGCGTGTGTGTCCATAGATCTCTGAAGGTGGAGGGGCATGTTAGTAGAGTGTTGAAAAAGGCATATGGGACACTTGCCTTTATCAATCGAGGCATAGATTACAAAAATAGGGAGGTCATGTTGGAGTTGTATAGAATCTTGATGAGGCCACAGCTGGAGTACTGTGTGCAGTTCTGGTCGCCACATTATAGGAAGGATGTGATTGCACTGGAGGGGGTGCAGAGGAGATTCACCAGGATGTTGCCTGGAGTGAAACATTTAATTATGAAGAGAGGTTGGATAGACTTGGGTTCTTTTTGTTGGAGCAGAGAAGACTGAGGGGCGACCTGATCGAGGTGTACAAGATTATGAGGGGCATGGACAGGGTGGATAGGGAGCAGTTGTTCCCTTTAGTTGAAGGGTTAGTCACGAGGGGACACAATTTCAAGGTGAGGGGCAGGAGGTTCAGGGAGGATGTGAGGAAAAACCTTTTTACCCAGAGGGTGGTGACAGTCTGGAATGCGCTACCTGGGAGGGTGGTGGAGGCGGGTTGCCTCACATCCTTTAAAAAGTACCTGGATGAGCACTTGGCATGTCATAACATTCAAGGCCATGGACCAAGTGCTGGTAAATGGGATTAGGTAGGTAGGTCAGGTGTTTCTCACGTATTGGTGCAGACTCGATGGGCCGAAGGGCCTCTTCTGCACTGTGTGATTCTATGATTTGAGACAAAAGAGATACAGAAGCCAAAGGTGTCAATATTTAAGGAAGAACTAAAGGTGAAGCTATCAAAGCAGACAGGCAACAGCTGTCATTTAGTTTGTGTTTCTCTCAAGTTTAAGGGGCAAATAATATGCTGCAGCTCCATATTACTTAGTGTTGGGTCTGAGAGAGAGGCAGAGAGATAGCATGTGGTGATTATATCACTTAGAAAAATCAAGATCCTTTCCTACAAATAAATACAGACAAGCGTGACATTTTGATGATGAAAATGACTCAAGAATATTAAAGAAAGACTTAATGTAACTGTAAAAGGAACTAAATATAAGTTAGTAGGTGTGAATATAGTAATTAACCCTTAGACACAATACACATTTCACTTAGCTGGTAGCCTCTGTATGTGTCTGTTATGAGTCAATAATTGAATCCAGTGAATCCCATCTTGCTGAATCTGCCTGAATAAGAATACAATTCCACTGGTAATTGGTCATCAGGGTCCCATATGGAGCCGCATTTGACCAATCAACAACCAGAGTTAAGTTCTGAAGGTGTCATGATAAGTTTTGATATCGACAAGAGGAAGAACGCTGCTCTTGTGTAACGGGTAGAACGTTTGCAAGATACAATCGACAACACACTTTCTAATACTGGAAGTAATACTGACAATGATTAGGTTGAGAAAGACATAATTAACCATTGCATTCCCAATACTGACAATGATTAGGTTGAGAAAGACATAATTAACCATTGCATTCCCAATACTGACAATGATTAGGTTGAGAAAGACATAATTAACCATTGCATTCCCAATACTGACAATAATTAGGTTGAGAAAGACATAATTAACCATTGCATTCCCAAACAAAGTACTACACAAGAATCAGTCAGCAGGTCAATGCCATTTGTATACACTGAAGCCAACAAGCCAGCAAAATTTAACTTCAGGGACACAGAATGTGAAAAGAGAAATACAGATTATAGTAGGCACACAATTTAATGGCACCAGTCCCTGGAGAAAGAGGGCCCATTAGCTGAGTTTTTAATACTAGCCAACACCTTTTATCTAGCTGAGCGTTGTGAAGTGGAGGTGAAGACTGAGCAACAAGTCTGGATCAGCTAGATAAACATTGAGCCCAATCCGCATTTCACCACAGCAAGATCAATCAACTTCAATCAGATATCCTATTACTCAACTGGAAAATCACCTCAACGCTGTCACTCCTGTAGCAAAGGGCAACAATGTCATACAGCTGGAGACAAATCAATTCTCCCTGTGTACTGTCAGATATCCAATCCACAGAAATATAGTCAGTCAAAGCACAATTTGCATCAACTTACTGGCATGGAACCTGTTGAATGTACAGAGGTGTTGATACATGTGTTATATCTTTGTGTTTTTGTTGTGCAAACTATGCCTGTATTCTGTGCCTCAGAGTGTGTAAAAGCACTTTCACTTTCCCAGATAGTTAATTGTATATCACAGAATGGTACAAAATAGGAGGTCTTTCTGCCCATCAAATATGGGCTGGCTGTTTTGAAAAACAATTCAGTTAATCCTATTTTTAAAAATTATTTGATGGGATGTGGACACCATTGCCAAAGCCAGCATTTCTTGTACACCCATAGTTGCCCTTGAACCTAGTGGCTTGCTAGGCCATTTCAGAGGACAGTTAAGAGTCATCCACATTGCTGTGGGTCTGGATTCACATGTAGGCCAGACCAGGCAAGGATGGCAGATTTCCTTCCCTAAAGGATATTAGTGAACTAGATGGGTTTTTATGACAAACAACAATGGTTTCCTGGTCAAAAACAGAATTACCTGGAAAAACTCAGCAGGTCTGACAGCATCGGTGGAGAACAAAAGAGTTGACGTTTCGAGTCCTCATGACCCTTCAGCAGAACCTGAGGACTCGAAACGTCAACTCTTTTCTTCTCCGCCGATGCTGTCAGACCTGCTGAGTTTTTCCAGGTAATTCTGTTTTTGTTTTGGATTTCCAGCATCCACAGTAGTTTTTTGTTTTTATCTAATGGTTTCCTGGTCACCATTACTGAGGTGAGATTTTCAATTCCAGATTATGTTGAATGATTCTAAATTCCACCAGCTGCTGGGGTGGGATTTGAACCTGTTCCAGATATTAGTGTGAACCTCTGGATTACCAGCCCAGCAACAATACTAGTACTCCACCATCTCCCCTTGCTCTTTTCTCATATCCATAAATTCTTTTCTACTTCAAATATTTATCCAATTTCATTTGAAAGTGACATCATTTCATCATTACATCATTTCTATCATTCTACCGGCATTCCAATCCTAAATAAGTCATCTCTGGTCCCTTTGCCAATAACTTTAAATATGTGTCCTTTGGCTATCGATCCATCAGCTTTTGGAAACAGTTTCTCTTTATTTAGGAATATAGGAACATAGGAGCAAGAGTAGGCCATTCAACCCATCAAGCCTGCTCCACCATTCAATACAATCATGGCTGATCATCTACTTCAATGCCTTTTTCCCACACTATCCCCGTATCCCTTGATGTCATTGGTATTTAGAAATCTGTCAATCTCTGCTTTAAACATACTCAATGACTGGGCTTCCACAGCCCTCTGGGGTAGAGAATTCCAAAGATTCACAACCCTCTGAGTAAAAAACCTTTCTCACCAACTTCTTATATTTCTCCTCATATTTACTTTATCTAAATCCTTCATGCTTTTAAAAATCTCTATCAAATCTCCTCTTAGCCTTCCCCACTCTACAACTCCAACTTCTCCAGTCTATCCATGTAACTGTAATCCCTCATTGCTGAAACCATTCTAGTAAATTTCTTCCATACCCTTTCCAAAGCATTCGTGCTCTTCTAGACTCCCTTATGAGAGGAAACATCCTCTCAGCACCAACCTGCCAAAATCTCCTCTGAATCCTACCGGTTCCAATGATAGCACCTCTCGTTCTTCTAAACTCAATGAATATAGGCCTAACCTACTCAAGCTTTCCTCATAAGACAACCCCTTCATCCCAAGAATCAGCCAAGTGAACCTTCTTTGAACTGCCTCAAGCACAATATATCCCTCCTTAAATAGAGACCAAAACTGGACTAGCTATGGTCTCACCAATGCTCTGTCCAGCTGTAGCAAGACTTACCCCTACTTTTATACTCCATCCCCCTTCCAATAAAGGCCAACATTCCATTTGCCTTCCCAATTACTTGCTGTACTTGCATGCTAACTTTTTGTGATTCATGTACAAGGACACATGGATCCCTCTGTATCGCAGCATTCTGCAGTCTCTCTCCATTTAGATAATATTTTGTTTTTTTCATTCTTCCTACCAAAGAGAATAACCTCACATCTTCCCATATTATACCACATCTGCCAAATTTGTGCTCGCTCACTTAACCTATCCATATCCTTTTGCACACTCTTTGCATCTTTCTCACAACTTGCTTTCCTACCTATCTTAGTACCATCAGCAAATTTGGCTACACTACAATTGTTCCCTTCATCCAAGTCATTAATATAGACTGTAAATAGTTGAGATCCCAGCATTAATCCCTGTAGCATCCCACTAGTTACTGTTTGTCAACCTGAAAATGATCCATTTATCCCAACTCTGTTTCCTGTTAGTTAGCCAATCCTCTATTAATGCTAATGTATCATCCCAACACCTTTTATGTGGTATCTTATCAAATGTCTTTTGGAAATTCAAATAAATCTGCTTGTTCCTCTTTATCCATCCTGCCTGTTACATCCTCAAAGAAACCTAATAAATTTATCAAACATGATTTCCCTTTCATGAAACCATACTGAATCTTCCCAATTGTTTTATGCTTTTCTAAATGATCTGCTACTACTTCCTTAATAATGGATTCTAACATTTTTCCAATGACAGATGCTAGGCTAAGCCAAGATCATTTCTCACAATAGTACTGATCTCATCCCTTAATAACAGAGCCAACCCACCTCCTCATCCTATCTTCCCATCCTTTTGAAATGTCAAAAACCCTAGAATATTCAGTTCCCAGCCTTGACCACCTTGCAACATCTCTGGCATGACTATCATACCATACCCATTTATTTCCATATGTGCCATCAAATTATTCATTTTGTTACGAATATTGCATGCATTCAGATTAAGAGCATTTAATTCTGCCTTTTTACCATTTTTCCCTACCCTGACCCTATTTGTTGGTGCACTCTTTTATATTTGTGCACTCTGTCCTTTCCTGTCACATTCTGGTTACCATTCCTTGTATGCTGCACTGCTGCCTTGTCCTTTCTCTTAACCTTTCTAAATGTTCCCTCACCTGAACTCTCCACACCACCCCCACCACCACCCCCAGCCCCCACAACTGTTTAGTTATTTAGTTTAAAGCCATTACTATAGTCCTGGTTATTCAATTTGTCAGGACCCTAGTCCCAGTCCGGTACAAGTGAAGTTCATTCCAACGGTACAGCTTGCTCTTTCCCTGGCACTGGTGCAAGTGCCGCATGAGTTAAAACCCATTTCTCCCACACCAATCTTCAAGCCACTCCCTCAGCTCTCTGATCTTATTTACCCTATGCCAATTTACTCATGGCTCAGGTAGTAATTTAGCTCCTAGCTGCTCACACTCCCTCAGCAGAATATTTTTTTTCAGTCTTACCTATGTCATTGGTACCCACATGCAGTAGGACAACTGAATCCTTCCCCTCCCACTCCAAATTCCTCTCCAGGCCTGAGATGTTGTTAACCCTTTGGGACTCATGATCTTGGCTACATAGAACAATATATATCCCCCTAATTATAAGGTCCCCTACTACTGCTGCATTCCTTTTCGCTCTCTCCATCTTGAATTGCCCCTGTGCCATGGTGCTGTCATCAGTTTGCTACTGTCATTGTTCTTGTCCACATAGGCTGCAAAGAACCTCCTAACCGTTGGACAAGTGCAAGGACAGAACCTCTTCCACCAATACCTTCAGGATCCCTCCACCACCGATGCACAGTAGCAGCAGTGTGTACCATCTACAGAATGCACAGCAGCAACCCATGAAGGCTCCTTCGACAGCACCTTCCAAACCTCTACCACCTAGAAGAACAAGGACAGCAGGTCATTGGGAACACCATTATCTGCAAAGTCCCCTCCTCGTCACACACCATCCTGACTTGGAAATATATCACCATTCCTTCACTGTCACTGGGTCCAAATTCTGGAAATCCCTTCCTAACACTATGGGTGTACCTACACCACATGGACTGCAGCGGTTCAAGAAGGCAGCTCACTACCATCTTTTCAAGGGCAAATAAGGATGGGCAATAAATACTGACCTCAGCAGCAATACCCACATCCCAAGAACAAATAAAAATATATTAAAAGAGACAGGGCATCACAGCAACACAATCTATAATATTATAGTAGTTAAGTTTAGCTAGGTCCTCAAGTAATAGAAAATAACAAATAGTTTATTGTTGCTAGGCTAAGCAAAGAGAATAAGTAATATCTTTTTGTAACCCTTCTCTGATTCACACCTACAGAAGCTCTCTTGCCTGGCAATCTCTCCTTGAAAGCTGCCGACAGATTTACTGATCTGAAAAACACAGGCTGATCAATACCTGCTTAAAAGTCATTGAGAGTCAGTTAATTTAAATAACTGTTCAATTGGAAAACCCTACAAAGGCAAAATACATCCAGAGAGAGAATATGCAAGATTTGTATTTGAATTGAATAACTTAGTTCCTCCCTTGGGTGTCAGTCTGACAGTAACACAGACACAACCTCAATTCTATCAAAATGAGGTGAGAAACGCTTGTTTCTAACTATATGTGATACTGTGATGAAAGGAAAGAAGACTATACCAGCCTACACCTTAAACAGAATTGTTTCACTTTTTATTCAATCAATCATAACAGCAAATCAGCAATTTGGTAATTAGCAAGAAGCCAGCAATCATAATTGATTTTCTAGGGGGTAACAATTCAATGTTTGTCGATTCCAGGTATCTGTGGACTAGTCATTAATCCAATTCTCAAGTGAAGTTTCACTTTGTCCAGGTCTAATTATTTCCATTTGGCACCTTCTTGTTTGACATGCAATGGGAGTCATTTTAACTTTGGGCAATGGCATAAAAGGGGAGACATCCCATTTCTATTGATGTCTATTAAACATGGGGAGTGGTTTATAACAGATGGCTGATCCCATTTTACATCCTGAATTAAAGCCAAAATTATCCCATTCAGCCCAGCATTCCAGTGATCTCAGGTGATGTGTTTGTCATGAGGGAAATGAAAAGCTTGTTGTCCACTTGGCCTCATGCAGCTCATACACTTTAGGGGGGTTTTATGGAGCCTGTAACAGCGTCAAGTGAAGGTGAATGGATTAGGTGGGAGCTGAAATTTCAATTTCTCGAAGGTGGGTGAGATGCAGAGATTAAGTCAGTAGCATGTCTGTGACAGGTCAGGCCTCATGCTGGCCTGTAGTTGTTTCCTACGTGTAATACATTTGCATTCCATAAATACTCACTATATTGAAACTTCTTTTAATTGCATCCTACCTTCTAGATTAAGTCAGTGATGCATGAGAATCTTGTGGCACCCAGTTTAAAGGTGGCGTGGGTGTGCACCAGTTGACTTTGTGCAGTTATGCCTGAAGTCAGTGGGTTTCCTTGTTGACCTCTGCAGTACATGGGAGGGGTGCAGGAGAATCGCATATTGCATGGAGGCTCGGGACCGACAAGGGTGAGTCAGGGGTTGAAAGGTTGGGGTTTGGGTGCATGGAGGAGTGGAGGAGGGATCTAAGGGAGGGCAGAAGATAAGGTTGGGGTCATAGAGGAATGAAGTGGGAAGGGCCTGGCAACCTGGGTGTGGTTGAGGGGGTGGGGTGGTGGTGGGGCCAGTCAGTCAAGGTAAGAAAATGAGGGACCTAAAGGGCAGTGTCAGTACTGTCCACATGAGGATCCATCTCAGGGTGTTGGCTGGCAGAGTCCTTACAGGGCTTTAAGTTCACCTACAACATTTCAACTACCCCCACTGAGAGTGATATTGGACAATGTCCTTTACAATCCATAGAAGGGAGATCCAGCTGAGACTGCAAGTTCAGCCACATCCCACAGAGTGACCAGTACAACACTGGACACTAATGTGAACATTCAATAAAGAGTGAATCCAAAAACACAACATTGTTTCTTCCACAATAAAGAAATGTCCCTAACTCCCCCGTAACCATCAATCTGGGCCAACCACGAGGTGCGCCAGTACATTTAGCTATCTGACTAAATTTGTCTTAACAAATAACAATGATGCACACATGGATGAAATGAAACCATTGTAATGGGGAAGATTTACAAAGTGAAATTTAAATATCTAAAATACCAGTATTACCTTTGTGCTCTCAATAAGCCTAACGTTCATGGTAATGGACTTCAGTTTTATTGGGCTGAATTTGAACTGAGGAAAACAAGTAGGTTTGAGTTGGATGGATGAAGAGCCTCCCTGTTCGTCCCAGGAGGTTCTTTTATAGCCTGCCCATAACTGCAGCATTGTCAGCTGATGGCGGATTTCACCAAACAAATATGACTTACAAAACTAAGGATTATAAATATAGTACAATTACTAACACATCTTTCAAGGGTTCAGGAGAAACTTTTTTATTCAGATATTGGTTAGAATGAGGAACTCATGGAGTAGTTGAGGTTAATGACATTGATGCTTTTAATGGAAAGATCGAGAAGTGATTGAGGGAGAAAGATGTTGTAAAGTAAAAGGAGGCTTGTTTGGAACATAAAACCGGCATAGACCAGCTGGGCTGAATGGCCTATTTCAGTTCTGAAAATTCTTTGTAATTCTATGTAACACCTCCAATGCTACAGCTCTCAGTTGCTGAGATGGCAGCTGCTCACCTCCCAGATTCGGTTAAGGCTGGATCTGGGGGTGTTGGGGGGAGGTTTGGGTTGGGAAGCAGGTTTCTGAGACTTTAACCCAACCATCCAACTCAAACCTACTTGTTTTCCTCAGTTAAAATTCAGCCCAATAAAACTGAAGTCCAGCGTTTTACTGTTCACATTACAAGTAGTGTTGAGGGGGGGGGTACAGGAAATCATGAGGTGTCAGCTGTGGCTCAGTTCATAGCACCCTCGCCTTTGAGTCAGAAGGTTGTGGGTTCATGTCCCACTCCCGGAAACCAAGAACTGTGAATGTACTCGAAAGAGTTACATGCGATCTGTTGATAACTCGAAAGAGTTACAGGAAATCATATCGCACAATTAAGGAGCTGAAATTAATCTTAAACAAATTGCTAACCAGACAAACATCAACATCTTTCAAAAACTCGTTCTTGTTGGCGTTTGTAGCATTGTACCACTGTAAACTACAGCCCATCTGGAGGGCAAAGAGGTTGTGGTTGGCCCAGATAGCCATTATCTGTTAATTAACCATGGCAATTTGCTCAAATACCCAACTGAAAAAAATTGAATCAATTAAAAGCAGCTCCATTCAGAGGGCAGGTATTAATCCTGCTAATCAGCAATGGAGTGGCTAACACACAGCTGTGTTATTTAGTGATTCAAAATTGTTTTAAGTGGCTGGTTTTCTTTTCAAGCCTCTGACCAGGGCAGAATTTTTCTCTCGTCGGGCGGGCATGTGCCCGACGAGAATGAGTGTAAAATGACGCGCGATAGTTTTGGGTGAGCGTCCCAACGTCATCGCACACTCGTGTGGTATTTTGGTCGGCGAGCACGCGCGTAGGTTGGCTGCGCGCGCCAACAATTAAGCAGCCTATTAAGACCCTTCATTAATTGACTAGAATCTTTTGCTGCCCCGTCCAACCGTTCGGTTGGCAGCTGGGCGAAAAGGCCAGGCGGCCTTTGCATTTTTGGTGAAACCTCATCCACGGGCGGGATGAGGTTTCGACTAGTGATTACAAAAAATATAACACTCATATTTAACATGGCCCTGCGGACATTAACACGGACATGTTTTCATTATTTTTAATATCTTTTTTTTTATTTTAAGAGCTCCCTAAGGCAGCTCTGTGCCTCAGGGAGCTTTTACTGCCCGCACCTGTGCGCATGCGCGAACTTCCACGCTTGCTCTCCCCCACCCCACCAGTGCTGAGCGCTGCAGCACGTGATTCACGCTGGCTGGCTGTTAATTGCAGGTCGGGGCCTAATCGCGGGTGGCAGTTGGCTCCCCGACCACTCCTTGGCCCGTCCGCCGAGCCTGCCCGACAACTGGAAAATCCTGGCCCATGTATATTAAAGACATATAAATACCTCAAAAGGAAATAGTTACCCTTCGCTAAAATTAAGCATGTTAACTTTGAAATCCCCAAAGATGTTTCCACCATGACATGCCTTTGCCTGGAGCCTGGGGATAGAGTTCTCGTCGTTCCCAAGATGCTTGCTAACTGAGTTTACCAGTCTAACTTTCCAATATTTCCCAGGCTCTCGGGATAGTCTGAGCTTGCCATCCTTGACAATTAGAAGCTATCATTTTCATCCTGGGAGAAGAAAAAAGACTAATTCCTGACATAATCCCTCTTTACTCAGGAAATAAATAAGCGGATTTGGGAGTTTATGAGGCCTTTCCCAGCACTCCACAGCCAACAAGTAATAAAGTTGGTCTGTATCAGTGTCACACGGTTCACAGACAGTACATAGTACTTACTTGGGACTGATCAGTCGCTGCAAACTATGATAATCTGTTTTCTAATCCCACTGTCTGTCTCATACTACATTAATGTAATCATCTGGAGTCATCAATTTGCAGCAGTTCCCTGTTGTTGAAAGACAATTGCCTAATGGTAATGTTGTAACATTGTTAATGTTGAAAATGGAAGCATGAATTTATAATGGCAGCACTGCAGGGCTAATCGCTGTCCTTTACTAGATATCGAGGAGAAGTCGCCAGGTGCCTGCATTGCTGAGCAGTGCTGTTTACCAGCACTTTGAACAGCTTAACAGTACTCCTCTTCATTATGCCAATTTTGGGTTGAGAGCAATGAACAGAACGATATAAAAAAAACCACAAAACTGTTGGAACTAACATTCTAAGCAGTGCTTCGGGGAGAAGAGGCTGAGCATCTATTTGATCAAATTCCTACGGTAGTGCTGAGCCGTGCAGTACGCACTGTGAATTGTGGGAGGAGCAGCAGACATTAAGGACTCCAATCTCTGTATACTGATCAATCAGCTATGAAGATCTTATGGACTATTTGCTAAATTGATCATTACGATATAATGTCAATAGTTTCCTACATTACAACAGAACCCTACATTTCAACTATACTTCATTAGAGGCTATGAAGTGCTTTGTACCATCTCGAGACTGTGAAAGTTGCCATATGAATTCCAAGTCTTTCCTTTTGGCTTTTTACCATTGCAACAGAAATTTAGGGCAGAATTTTACGCCTTGCAGGCGGGCGTGTGCCCAACAGGCCACGTGTCCCAATACAGTTTCCAGGGGAACGACCTGTCAGAGGAGAGGCACAGGCACAAGGGGCGCAGGGCCAGCAGGAAGTCCAAGGCAGAACGGGCTGCAGGAGATGCCATTATCCTGCTGCCAGGGTTTACAGGCAGCGATGCAGCTACCTCAGTATGTCTGAGGTGCAAAGCTGAAGGAGGCTGCACCTCTCAAGGGAGACAGAGACCTCCATTTGTCAGATGATTGGGCCTGAGATCACCTCCAACTGTGTGGGTGGACACCACATGCCAGTGGCTCCATGCCTCTGGCTCTTTCCAAGGGTTAGTGGGGTATCTGCGTGGAGTCTCCCAATCAGCTGTCCACAGTTACATCAAGCTGGTGACAGGTGGGTAATGACATTTATTCATTTCCGTATGGACAAGGCCAGCCAGACTGAGCGAGCCAGAGGCTTTGCAGAGACTGCTGGGATCCCCCACATCCAGGGCACCATCGACTGCACACGTGGCCATCAAGGTGCCAGCGGGTCAGCTGGGTGCCTTCGTCAACAGGAAGGGATTCCACTCGACAAATGTGCAGATAGTGTGTGATTACAGGATGCAGATTCTACAAGTTTGTGCAAGGTACCCTGGCAGCTCCCATGATGCTTACATCCTGAGACACTCCCAGATGCCAAGGCTTTTCAGTGCTCTAGCCCAAGTAGATGGATGGCTGCTGGGTGACAAGGGCTATCCCCTGAAAAGGTGGCTTATGATGCCTCTCCGCCACTGGCAGAGCAGCGGAACAATACCAGTCATGTCTCCACATGAGCGGTGATAGAGAGGACCATAGGTCTTCTGAAGATGTGCTTCCGATGCCTGGACTGTTCAGAGGGACCCCCAGAGTGGGTGTCACTGATAGTGGTTGCATGCTGCGCTCTCCACAATCTGGCACTGGCAAGGGGGGACCCACTGGAGGAAGAGGATCTTGACACAGCTGCACAGGCCATAGAGGATGAATCCAGCAGTGAGTTAGAAGAGGAGCACGGTGAGGAGAATGCTGAGGGCATAGAGGTAGACCTCTGTTTCCTTCAGGGAGGCAGGGGCACCAGGGACGCCTTGATCCAACGCTCCTTCAGCTAGGCTGCCAACAATCTGCTTCCACCTCATGCCAGGGCTGCCATCTCCATCCAGGATGCCTGAAACGATCCTTTCATATGAACCCAAAGTCCACTCAGTGCCTGTGCAATGAAGTTTAGAGCTACTCATGTCTGGCATTATATACCAGCGTACCCTGCACCAGAAAAAAAAGGTGAAGCATACTCAGGCCATTATGACAAATCAAAATTCATGTAATTTTCGTACTCAAAACAAATGAACATTACCATCTCTGGTGTTCATTTTCACACCAGTAAACATATAAACAAAACATTACAGAATAGAAGATCCCCCGTGACCAGTCCCTCTTGTATTCATGGTGCCTTAAACTTACATTACGAGCTGTGTCTTGGTGCCCCCCCACTTGTTGGCACTGGCATTGGAGACAGCCTGCTGATTCTGCTGTCCTGTTGGCCTTGATGACCTTGGCAGGCGTCCTCTGGCTAGTGGAGCCTGTGCTGGCCCCACCTGAGAAGGAGCGTCCAGTTCCACGACTGGCATCTCCCTAGTCATCGCAGCCTCATCAGGTGCCACAGTCACTGGCAGAGGGGCGGAGGAGCTGCTGCCATCATCCAGAGCGCTCTGAGAGGAGGCCACAGAGACAACAAGCAGCTCATGTGCCAATGTGAGTTCACTCTGGACCTCCCTGCTCACCATTGATGGACGGGCACCTAGCTGGGATACTGGGTGCCTCATCCATCTCCCACACTGGCACTGACCACCTGAGGTCAGTGTCTGTGTGAGGACTTGCAGGTCCGAGCTGAACCCCCAGGAACTCTTGATTCTGTTCCAGAGCTGCCTGGCCATGAGAGTCGCCACTCTCCCAATGGAGAAGGCAGTGCACACCACCATGAGGGTCAACACAGTGCTCATGCTCCGCGTGGACTCCTCCACAACGGAGACCGTGGCACGCATTCCCTCATGGATCTCCATCAGATCCTCCCACACATCCTGCTGGACACATAGCATCTGCTGCCTAATAGACGACTCCAGAGGCTCATCATCAGCCTTCAACTCAGCATCGCCCTGGTCTCCAGCAGTCCCCCGTCTGCACCTCAAGCGAGTGTGAAGTGCCCTCACCGCTGTGCACCGACATTCTAGCTGAGGATATAATGCCCACCGAGGTGCTGGTATCTGCACTGGTGCCTGGTTCAGGAAGCGTATGTGACACAGGTGCAGCTGAAGCCAGGTGGTTCTCCGGCATCAGGGGCGGCTCTTCGGGGTCCTGTGAATGAGCGCGTGCTGGTGAATCTAAGGGAGAACAAGGACATGTCATTAGTTAAAGTCATCACACTGTCACTGTGCATGCCAGGCACCCTGGTGAGACAATGGAGATCTGCATCATGGTGCCATCGTCTTTCAATGATCAATGGGAATCCAGTTTTGAGGCTCCCATCAATGATGAGACTACACAAGAATGTTTGCACCATCTGAAACTCTCACCTCTGTGCACTGCACTCTTACCTTCATCTGACATCCCCGCCTCTCCACCAGCGACTGAACGAGGTGCATTATGGCTCTCCAGCTCCAAGACATCCTGTTCAAATCTGGTCAATATTAGGAGGTTTGGAGGCCTCCACCTGTCCGTGTTCTCTCAATGTGGTTATGGGATGCCTTCTCCTGAAAGGACAGAGGAGCATTGATTAGTCCACTCTCTACCTGCAGCGCCATTGCAGCCTGGCCAACCCCACCTGAGTAACACCTTGCAAAGCGCATGTGAGTCGTGGCCCTTGAGCAGGACACTCAGTCCAAGCAGCCAGGGCTCACCCCTTTGGCCAGCTCCGGAGTCATTGACAGTTGGCACTCAGACTCTAACACCCCTGAGCTCCACAGGGGGGTATGGCCAGACCTTAACACTTCACCACACTGATCCATGCCAACACGATACTCACCCTTCATGGTGCAGCAGGTCGTTGAACCTTTTGCGACACTGCACCCATGTGCACCGCACAACGTCGTGGCTGCTGACCTCGGCTGCCACCTCCTCCCAAGCTTTTTTCGTTTGGTGCGGTGGCCTCTTCCTTCCATCTCTGGGAATGAGGATATCCCATCTGGCAACCATTTCCTCCAATAGCACCGCAAGGCATTCGTCCAAGAATGGGGGGGCTGAGTGCCCACCCAATCTGCCCTCCCGCCTGGGGTCTCCAACCGCTGTTGAGGCCATAGCTTCAGTCTCCAGAATGCAGAATATATGATTCTCCCCAGGCAGCTTCAGGGATCGGCCTGTGCCGTTTTTAGACCTCTCACCGGGTCGCCATTGCACCTGGCGCCCAACAGGTCCCCGCCCCCACCCGGCCCTTCCAAACCACATTGAGAAGACGGGTTTCACGCTGGGCGGGCATTAATTGGCCAGCCAGCGTAAAATCGCGGTCGTGGGCCGATCGCAGTCAGGGGCCTGTTTGCCGACCGGTCCCGGGCCCACCAATCGCACGCGCCCATCAAGGGTAAAATCCAGGCCTTGGAAATTTGGAACTGGTTATTTGACTTCACAGAATGGACTATAATTTTCATTTATTACTCAGGTGAATTCTGCAAATTTGTTACATTTAAAATTCAGCAGAAGAAAAGAATCCCATAAAATGTACAGACTCCTGACTTTATTCAATTACTTATCTCAGCTTTAATCTTGCTGCATTTCCAATTTCCTTCACTCCTCCATTGACAGCTCTGCCTTCAGCTGCCTTGGCCCTAAGCTCTGGAATTCCCTCCCTAAATCTCTCTGCGTCTTTACCTCTTTCTCCTCCATTGAAATTCCCCTTAAAACCTAACTGGGATCAAGATTTTAATCACCTTTCTTAATATCTCCTCATGTGGCTTGGTGTCAAATTTTGCCTGATAATACTCCTATGGAACACTTGAGATAAATGACATTGAAGGTGCTAAACAAATGCAAGTAAATAACTCTGACTCTTCTTCAGTTCTGTCATGCTGGACTCAAAACATTAACTCTGTTTCCCTCCTCACAGGTGCGGCCAGACCTGCTGAGTTTTTCTGTTTTTATTTCAGATTTCCAGCACCCGTAGTATTTTGCTTTTATTTAAATGAAAGTTACTGTTGCCTATTTCAATAATCTGAGGGTTCCAATTCACATCTTGCATTTCAGCCTCAAGAAGAGCAAAACAGAAATACCATCTTTTTTAATATATTAACAATTAAGAAAGTACACTAACTAGTACACTAGCATAAAAGCTCCTTCATCCATTGAAAGATTCAGCTTTGCCTGTCATTAAACAATATTCTTATTTGATAGTGCTATCTGGCATTGCAATAAGGTGCTGAATTCAATTTAATACCATAGGAACACTTTCCCTATGAATTATTTTGCATCGAGTAATAATAGCACTTCTGATATTAGACAGTGAATCAGACGAGTCACTGAGAATGAGATTTTTTAATTCACCGAGCTTGCTGATGCAGTAAAATACTGTACCAGAGAGACTGGGCTATTGGGAACAGTTCAGGTCAATCCATATGCAGCAGGGTCTGAACATCATCAAATGCTACAAGTTCAAATTCTTGGCAGTTAGCTAATAGAGTGACAAGACAAGAGGGTAAATTCAGTGACAGTGTGTTCAGAGTGAGCTCTCACAACCAGGACAGAAAGTCACACAACGCTAAATAACTGTGCTCCACACTTCTATCAACTATGACTCTGCACTCAAGAGCACAGCACTGCATAGTGCACCTGAATATTTATTTCAGCGGGTGTATATATATCTGTAGATTCAGGGCCATTAATGTGGGCAGATTTCAGACAAGCACTTTTCTTCTAGAGCAGGTCGTAGTAACTACGCTGATAACATGCCACCTGTATTGTCCACCACACCCCTCACTTCCTCACCCCCTACATTTCTTCTCCCGACAGTATTCTACTCGGCCTCCCTCCCCACACTCTGAAGAACAGACATATTGGACTTGAAATGTTAACTCTGTTTCTCTCTCCACAAATGGTGCCAGACCTGCTGAGTTTTTCCAGCTTCTTCTGTCTTTAGTCCGCCACCCACTCCTACGGCCCAAAACACCCACCCCCCACCCCCAACTTACTGTGTTTGATTTTCCCTCCTTTCCTACTGTAAAGATGGAACAGGCTGGGCTCTTTTCGCTAGATAAGAGCAGGCTGTGGGGTAACCATTCCTCCTCCTCCAGACACCATGCCCTAAGAGAGCATTAGCGACCATGGACTTCCATTGGATACTTGTCCAAGTTCTGCAGTGGTTTGCTGTTGCCTTCTGCACTCTGGCAGAGCAGGATACTCTCCCACTCTGCCATCAGGCGTAGTGGAAGGATTTACAGGCTGATAATCAATCTGTTTGGTACCCCTTGGAGGCCTTTAAAATTATGAAGGGGTTTAAGAGGATAGATGTACAGAACATGTTACCACTTATGGGGTGGACCAAAACTAGGGGCTATAGATATAAGTCACTCGAGGAAGTCAGGAAAAAAGTCTTTACCCAGAGCATGGTGAGAATGTGGATCTTGGAGTAGTTGATGCAATTTGTACAGATGCATTGAAGGGGAAGCTAGATAAACACATGCAGGAGGAAGAACTAGAAGGATATGATGATAGGGTTAGATAAATAATGTGGGAGGAGACTCATACAGAATCTAAACAGCAGAGACCAGGTAGGCTGAATGGCCTGTTTCTGTATTGTAAAATCCAATGTAATTCTGTGCTCCACTCCCAGCTCACAATGGAATCACACAAGATATCATCTCTGTGCTCTCGACCCCAAACTGCTAGTGAGCAACGTAACAGGAGACCAACAGGACTTACTGGGAAAGTAAAGCCTGAATTGTTCTGCAAGGATGAATTTGTAACGCACCATGGATCTAGGAATAACTCATACTCAAACATCGCACACAAACCGCAGAGCTTTATTTGTTGGGATGGGAATGATTAACTGACCCACAGGATTGCTGGACTCGAGAGATCAGGTGGATTTTATGCAGGATAATTAACTTGTTGACGGCTCTTTAATTGTGAGCATGGAGATAATGAACTGTCAGTAGAAGAGTAGCCCGTAATGAGGCCATGGCACTGTTAACTTTCACAAGGCTAGCCGGTATGTGAAGTTTCTATTGAAAGGGGAATTGGATATCATGAGGGACCAGAGACACAGACATTAATTTCTATTGGGTGCTTGCCTTTTCATTATTAACTAAAGGTGAGAGGAGAGGAACATAATTGAAACTTAGCTTTCTGAATGAGACGTGACGTGGCCTTAGCATTTATTTATTTAACATGGATTGTATCAGTGTGAGAGAAATAATTGATCATATACTGCAGTTAATTTACTAGACCATTAAGTGTCTGCAACCAGATGCAGCTATTCAGCACAACGTTCAGACAATGGGCTGTAATTATAATCTTTTTACAAGGTGTTCTTGCACGAAAGAGGAAACATTTAACCCAAAGCCAACATGGGTTATAATCCCTAAGATAAATGCAAAATACTGCGGATGCTGGGAATCTGAAACAAAAACAGAAATTGCTAGAAAAACTCAGCAGGTCCAACAGCATCTGTGGAGATAGAAACATAGTTAACGTTTCAAATCCATATGACCCTTCTTCAGAGGTTATAATCTCATTGCTTTTTCACTTTCAGCATGTTTCTTACCCACTGTGAATGGGTGATAAGTAAGCCTATACTGGTCAATTATCACTGTTAGCTATTTGAATAGGTTTCTGTATTGGTGTCAGTCAAAGCACAGTGAGCAGCAATTTCAGCTCTGAACCAGAAGGTAGTGGGTTCGAATCCCACTGCAGGAGCTTGAACACAGAAACCTCTAGTGTAGTACTGAGGGAGTGCTGCACTGTCAGAGATGCTATCCTTCGGATGAGGCATTCAACTAACACCCTCTCAGGTGGGACTAAAAAATCCCATGACACGATTTTGAAGAACAGCAGAAGTGTTATTCCCCATGTCCAGGCCAAGCAGGACCAACATCTCTAAGCAGATTATTTGGTCATGAAAGGCACTGTAATTATATATACGCATAGTCACAGTTACGTTCATAAACAACATCTGGGGTCGGATCTTCCCCTCTGCTTCAGGAAACATAAGTCGGGCCATTTTCTGACTTTGCAATCCTTAAACCAATCACCTCCTCCCACCTACACAGAAATTTTCATCTCTGTGAGATGTGGACAGGCAAGATTTGGATCTGCCACCTTCCCAGGTGGGCCCAAGGCAGAGACAGAGGCAGGCAGATGGCAGGCCAACTGGTTAGGAGGCCCGCCTTGGCTCCCTGGGGCATCAGCCCAGTTCTGTAGGTGACTGTTACATCCCCTAGCCCTCACCCCTTACCCACCCTCATACCCCCTCCAGGCCCCCTTATGTTCTTCATGCCCTTCCATGCCTCCTCATATCCCCATAAATCGTCATGCCCACTCATATCCCCCATGCCCCTTAGATGCGCCCTTGTATCCTCCATGCTTTGTCCACCTCCCTCATATCCCTTCCATACCCCTTTGTTTCCCCATGTCCCTTCCATGTCCTGCATGCCCACTTTCCCAGTATCCACTATGTAAAGAACCAATGAGTCATTAGCAAGTCTGGCAAGTCTTTAAAATGATCCTGAAACTGACAACATAAGCTGAGGTTTTCAAACTACATTTTGAAGAAGAAAAGCTGCTCAGCTTAATCCAGAGCAATTCATAATATCAATCTAAGAAGCTTTCATCTACTTCGCACCTCTTAATCTTGAGTAAATATACACACAGGCATAGAAAAACCACAAAAAATTATAACTTATTACAAGGTAATAAAGATGTCAATTGAACAAAGCTAGCACTCCTCTTCAAGCTGTGTCAACATTGTCTTCCAAACTAAATACATTAGCTATTTTTGGAGTTCAGCTAAGCATTTAAAATGATCCCATCTGGAAACTGTATCATCAGAAGCAGTAAGAACAGATGGCCAGACATCTGGTTTTCCAGATGGCTCCATTATGAATGCTTGGTTGAGGGGGTGATGGGGGTTAGGAGGAGGAATGGAATGGGCATGGGAGATACAGTGGGCATTGGCAATAGCTTTTAAAATTACCTGTCAAAAGGTTCTTGACAGCACGGCAGGGTTCCCCCAAGGTTCACAAACTCACTTAGCTGGTGGGGTTCCCACAGCCTTCAGGAACCCAATCACCTACACAAAAAATATCATAGGCAGGAAAATTTGAATTTCCAGCAGGGATTTAAATTGTGAATACAACATCACTTTCTTGAGTGTGGGGTTGTGGCCTTTGATGATTCCCAACCTGACAAAAATGGCAGGCAGCAGAAATTGTTGTGGCAATTTAAAGTTTAGGCCCTGCGCTAACAGTGAGATGGAGGTTATGCTGCTTTATAATAGGAATGTTGTATGATATTTCACAAAGTGTACTTCAAGGTGGAGCTGGGTTCCAGGTAGAGTGTCTAGTTAAGGCCAGAAAACCTACTTGTGCTAAATAACCACAAGCCTGAGGTCAGCTATAGGTTATTGACTGTTGCGAGGGAACAAGTTTGTAAGTTATTGGCTGCAGGTTAGAGGGGACGAGCCAGAAAAGCAAGTTACACCAATACCTAGCTCTGAAGAAGGCTCATACAGACTCAAAACGTTAACTCTGTTTCTTTCTCCACAGATGCTGTCAGACCTGCGGAGCTTTTCCAGCATTTTCTGTTTTTCTTTCATATTTCCAGCATCTGCAGTATTTTGCTTTTATTATACTAACACTTGCTGCAGCAGCTTATAAAATTTCATCTCAATATTTTTGACAAACTAAAGTCTTATAGATAAAGACGAGTGTGATAGCTGAAGTGTGGCTGGAAGAAATTATGGATTCTGCTTGCATCTCTCTTTCTAGTAGGGCATTCTCTGCCCTCAAAATCCTCAGCAAAATAAATACATCTTTGAATTTCTCCTGTCATTTTTGCAGGCCACAAATCTAAGGTTAACAATGCAAATAACTTTTTTCCTCCCAGTTCACTTGATGAAAACCTCATATAATTTTGAATGCGATATGTGTAGCCTTTGCAGTTGTATTCGAAAGAGTCTCAGTTCGTCTTATAAACTAAAGTCTCTCACTTCAGGGGTCATCTTAGGATATCGCTTCTGCACACTCTCCATGCCATAACATCCTTCCTAAAACAAGGCAGCCAAAGACTGGACACAGTCATCTAACCACTGCCTATGCAATGATGGTTTGTACAAGGTTTGCATTGCTTCTTATTTTTTTTAAAACACTTCCCAAGTCTCGCTGAGCTCTTATGAATATTTCAATTTCATTTGGCTATTTGGAGGGGAAGCTTTTCCCACTTCAAGCATTGCTGCTGCTACCAAAAAACATTTGGAAAAATCCTGGGCAGAAGGAGAGAACACAGAACAGAAACCAAAGCAACAAAAGTAGTGGAAAATATGCAACTATGTAAACAAATGTACAACAATGCACATGTCTCTTTAAGAGCTTCTTCTCTTCCGAACTTCCCTGTCAGCAGAGCCCAGGTTGTTTTCCCGCATGAACCAGAGTTTGGAGCTTTGCTGAATTTCTTTCAGGAAACACCTAATAATTAAAACACCAGCACTTCCACAGATTGGTTTTTTTTAGACTGTGGCATGAGCCCGGGAATGAGAGTTTAACAATATCACAACAGAGCTGAATATATCTGATTCATGCGTTTAGTTTGAACAAGTTGATCGTTTAATTGCAAATCAAAAATATTTATTTGTAACCCACGCATATCTTTAACAAAGGGCATGTGTAGCATTCTACTAAGAGTCATATAAACAGGCCACCAAGGGTAGTGGGCAAATTGTCTCAGTATCTACACACCCACTGAGTGGTGGGGACTGCTGGAACAAAACCTAAGTACAAACAGCAGAATTAGGCCATTTGGCCCCTCAAGCCTGCTTTGTTATTCAATAAGATCATGGCTAATCTGATTGTGGCCTTCACTTCGCTTTCCTGTCTACCGCCTATAACCCTTGACTCAGTTGTAGATCAAAGTCTGTCTAAGTCAACCTTGAATATATTCAGTGACCCAGCCTCTGCTGCTCGCTGGGGTAGAAAATTCCAAAGACTAATGGCCCTCAGAGAAGCAATTCCTCCTCATCTCTCTCTTAAATGGCAGATCACTTATTTTGAAACTGTGCTGTCTAGTTCTAGATTCCACCCATGAGGGGAAACATCCTCTCAACATCTACCCTGTCAAGACCTCAATGGGCAGAATCTTCCGGTCGGTGTGCCCGACATGCCGACGTGTAAAATAACACGCGGTGATGTCTGGTGTGCGTCCCGGCATCATCACCTGCCATTGCAATATTTCATTCGGCTGCGTGCTCGCCAAAATGTCAACAGCCTATTAAAGCCATTAAGAAATTAATTAAAGTAATTAAGAACACTGCCCATCCAACCTTAAGGTTGCTGGGCAGGTGAAGAGCCCAGGCGGCCTTCGCGTTTTTCAGGAAACCTATCCATGGACGGGATGAGGCTTCCTGAAGCTTTTATAAAATAAATAAATACATTTTCCCACCTTTACAAACATGCCCCAACTCATGGGGGACATGTTTAAATCAATTTTTAAACCGATTCTTTAATTATTTTCATATCCATTCAATCTCCCTGAGGTAGCTCCGTGCCTCAGGGAGATTGCTGCGCTCTTTCGCGCGCATGCACGAGAAAAGTGCTGGCCCCGACTCTCCCTCCTCCCCCCACCCGCACAGGTTGCGCTGAGCGCTACAGAATGCGTATTACGCTGGGCGGGCCTTAATTGGCCCGCCTGTGTAAAATGGCAGCATGCAGCCAATCGCAGGCAGTGATCGCCTCCGCTCCTGCCCCCACGTGCCCCCGCTCAGCCCACCCGCCATTGGAAAAATCCAGGCCAATAAAATCACCTCTCATTCTTCTCTACTCCAAAGAAGATAGGCCTAGCCTGCTCAGCTTTTCCTCATAAAGTGGAATTAACCTAATGAACCTTCTCTGAACTGCCTCAAATGCAAGTATTAAAAAAGAGAAATATTATAACTTAATGAACTTAAAGCGTACATTCCACTTCATTGATGAAAGCGTGACTAGATTTCTATGAACAATTGTTAAGTTTCGCGACACAATCCAGGTACCTAGCAGAGGGTTGGAAAAATGCGTGAGAGAAAGTTCTGCATCTGAAGGTCTCCCAGCCCTTTCAGTCCACAAAAAGATTAAACCCCAAGAAAGTCAAGTTCTGTATTTGCTCACTTTAAATACTGATTGGATGTGAATTGTGTATCAGCCACAACAGCTGAACCTGTTTAACCCTGAGATGTACAAGTGGATGCTCTTCATGAATATTTAACAAAACAAGAGATACACATTCACAAATCTATCAGATAACACATTCTGAGTTACATCTCCCAACATTATAAAAGAGCCTGCCCGACAACTCTCCATGATTAAAGATACAAGAGGTTTGCTAGCATAGCATTACATGTCTTATGTCCAATGCATACCCCTACACTTTCATATCTCCAAGGCTTCATGCCACCAAATGCCAAAATAAAGGATGCGTGCAAACAGTCTAAACACTTACCTCTACAAGCTTACTGGCGTGCTCTCTGAATATAGCTGCATATTCTTTGACGTCCTTTTCATTTCCATTTCTTGCAGCTTCAATCAGAACCAGGAGGGGAACATTGGTGTCCAGGAAGGAATCAGACACGTGGTCAATAATCGCTTTCCGAAGCTGAAGTGAAAAAAAAAACACACTGCTTAAGGCCACCAAACTAGAATCCACATGAACTAAAGCCATAGAATCTTATAGTGCAGAAGGAGGCCATTCACCCCATCAATCCTGTGCCAGCTCTTTGAAAGAGCTAGCCAATTAATGTCATTTCCCTGTCAAGTCTTGGACAGACACTCAGTTTTCTGAGTGTCATTGCAGCTGTACTTATCTAGGCAAGTGGAGGGTATTCCATCACACCAAGGAACAATGCTTTCAGGATGTCTGAAGCCTTTGAGATATGAAAGTGTCGGGATATGAATTGGACATAAGACGTGTAATGCTGTGCTAGCAAACCTTCTTGTATCTTTAATCATGGAGAGTTGGTGGGCAGGCTCTTTTATAATGATGGGAGATGTAACTCAGAATACGTTATTATATACTGGTAGATCTGCCTTGGTGCTGCTCACCAGAACTCATTCTTGGGATTCTCTCAGGGACTAAGGGTTTGCTCATTGTTTTAACATACCACATTTATTGAATTTCATGGCAGACAAAGGGCAAAAATACCACATACCTTAAGGTATTGGGAGATACATATGCCCAATGCACTGACCAAGGGCGAACTGAGCAATATTTAACATTTTTGGCTGTTAGAAAATATGTTTGTCAGCCCAGGATTGTTGCCATTTGATGGAGCAGTGCCAAATGGGCAAGTCCAAATGCTTGGTCGAGCAGACTGTCCGGTGGAGGCACAGGATAAATACTGACTGGCCCCTGTCAAGTGTAATAAACAGTCACTTCAATCTCTGAAATGGAGTAGGGACAGGTCAGCACAAACAGGGTAGCAAAAAGGAGGAAATACAACTTGAGGGATTGTAGTTGCGGAAGATAGATGACTAGGTAATAGCTTTTCACGAAGCATTTTGAGTGGATTTCTTGATTTTTCAATACATTACGAGAGTGAAAAGTTTACATGTTTAGATAGAATTCAAATTCTATGTTGGTGGGATTTGAACACACATTTTCCAGATTATAAGACCAGTTATATAACTATTATACTACTGTGCCCAATACACAGATTCAGAACATATTAGTGAAATTTTAATGCTGCTCTCATTCTCCTTGCTGTGCATATAATATTGACAACATGGCCACACTCAGCTAGTTAACTTGCTATCTATCCACCATTGTATCTATCATTCATTCTATCTTACAGCCCATATGCACTGCTTACAGGTTTTTATTTCTTGTTATCGCACTTGATGTCACTATTTTCCACCAAAAATTCCTATATCCAATTCAAAATGGAAATGTTGCACCTTGCTAATTGGGGTGTAACTGACATATTTTGATTCAGTACGATGAGTTAACATAATGTCAATTGCTTCTCCCGTCTCTCTGCTTCCTTGGAATTCAAACTGGTCATCTCCAATGTAGTTCTGTGCCTTCCCACCCACTCACGTTGTTACAATTCTCAACACAACCTTCGATACATGGATGATCAGACTAATTGTACAAAACATCAGCATGCTTTTGGCTTCTTTCTTTGGGTGATCACTATGGTCTGCATGAAGTCCTCTGGCCATTCTCCTGATCAGTAAATATCTTTGCATACACAGCTTAATAAACATCAATGTTACGTTCTTCCCCATATTTTTAATAAACTCTGTAGGTATTTCATCTATTCCAGCCGCTTTTCTACTTACTTTCTAATTTATTACAGCTCTTATTTCACTGTCTAGTATTTCTGGTCCAATGAATTCTATGTTAACATTACTCTCTTCTTCCAGTTCAACCATTTCAGGTTTTTTTATTTTTTGCATATAGTTCTTCCATCTTTTTTCTTATTTCATCAGGGTTTGTTAATACAACACCTTACTTATCCTCTAATGTTGTTGTTGTTGATTTCAGCCCTTTATGCTGAGTGCCACTAATCTCTTTTGTTTTTGCATAAGGTCCTCTCTTCCAAGTTGATTCAATTCTTCGAGTATACACACTGCTCTTTCAACCATTGTTCTCGAGCCTTTTCTATTCTCTTAACTCACTACTTAAGTGTCTGTGTTTCAACTTGTCTTCTTCAGTATTGCTATTCTTCCATTTTCTCCTTTCTTCCATCTTTTACAACATTGCAGTCGTGACTCGTGATTTCTTGATTTTCTTTTCCCCTTAAAAACCCTGCGTTGTTTGCTCCTCCTTCCTTGACGCATTCTTTAATCTGTTTCCATTACTCATTCAGGCTGGTGGTATCCTAATCTGTTCTAGCTAGTGGTTCATTTACTTCATTTACAAATTCTTCATTCACTTCTTTCAGCCTCACTAGGTGCCACCATTTTCTGCATATTCCACCTTGGATCTTCTTCAATTGGATGGTTTCCCCTTTCACAAGATTATGATCTGAGTCTGTGTTGGCTCCCAGTTGGGTTTTCAGTTCTTAACACTACTTCTGCATCTTTGTCTCACCATTATGTAGTCCCGTTGACTTAAAGTATAGAACTTTTAATTGCCCTTAAACCCTGATGTTTTAATTCATGTTCAACCCATCACATTCCCAGTTTTTTTTAAAATCACTTATTTCGACCAGTTACTTTATGATTAGTTCTTATTTTTTTCGATCCTGAAGCATTTATACTGTATTATCTTTAATGCAACTGACGACCTTGATTTTGCTCTCATCCCTTTTTCAACCTTTAGGCAATTTTTATTTCCACTCGAGTCTTCTCCCTCCTATTTATTGGTTTAAAGTCCTTTCTACAGCCCAATTTCTCCTCTCCGCAAGGACATTGATTCCAGCAGGGTGAGGAGCAGCCGACCCAAATCGTATAGCTCCTCCCTATTCCAGTATTGGTGTCACTGCCTAATGACATGGAACCCACACAAAACATTCAGCCACGTGTTGTCTATTTGTCTCTATGCCAATTTTCAAAGAATTTTCAAGTACTTGTGAAAGGAGAACAAAAAAGTATACAGGAGGGACAAGGAAAAGGAGATGAGAATAGATTGGCCCAGTTAAAGGACTTACGATACAGAAGCAAAGGCTCCAATAAGCCATCATTTCTATCATACTATTCTGGAGTTGTGTTCAATGGGAAAAATGTTTTTGAGGGCAAGGAAAGTTCTGCATTTTATTTCATAGACATCAACTAAGTCAGAGATAGTTCTCTTAAGTTGCTCTCTGACTTTTCAAGGTAATCAAATAATATTGATCTACTTCCTAATGCATGTTATGTAATTAGGAGATGTTTCTATTATCCCAGCTGCTCTTGAACCATCCTATTCCCTGCACCATTTCTCCCTACTTAACCCAATTACCTTCAGTTCCATTCTTAACTCGACATCTAAGGTTTATAATCAATCGGTACCAAAGGCGCATGATTTTTTTCTCAAATTACTCAAAAGATGTGTTTTCATTGCCCAGGAAGGCTTGAACTGGACTTGGACAGAAATGGTTGGTAAGCCAGCGGAATTCTGCGCTGACATGATTTCCGTGCCAAATACAGCATCGAGTCCCATCTGCAAGTAACCAATGGGCTGATGATCCTGACTGGGCAGCTTGATGCAACTTATTGGTTTGGAGCTCATCATTTTGAGGCGGACTTCAAACAAGAAACATTTACCTTTCTTTTGGTGACTAGTAGCGGTCCCTTTAAGGACTATGGGTTAGACCATCAAAGGAATGCACCATTCAGCTTTTGCCTGAATTGGGGTCTTGAGACAAGATTGATACCTCTGATTAATGCAATAAAGGGTTCTAGAGTCAGTTTTAGCCAAGCAATCCTGGGCACTTGAAGTCAGGGTTTGATGGCTGGCACACATTCTGAATGTGGGGGTTGGGGAGAATAGGAGCTAAAACTTTCACCCAGAAATCAGGTGCGGGACAAACCAATTTCAGCACTGAGGACTTGGGCAGAGAATGGTGCCACATGAGGCAAGCATAGAGACTAATGGGATACATCACAGAATCTCACCATGTCAAAAGTCTCTAATCTTCAGCCTACTCTGCTGTCTCTGTACAAACCAATTGTTGAAACATTACCTTATTGAAACAGGCAGGTTAGAAAATATAGTAAAATAAAATACACTCCTGATCAACTCATAATGAGCCTAGATGAAATAACCCCACCATAGTTTTAATCTTGATAATTGTATTTACAAAAAAATTACCAATTATGTCATTATGTAATAGGTCATTAGTGCAGAACTGAAGTTTAGATCAGACGGCTGTCTAATTTCACATATTTGCATAAATTATCCTGTTGCACCATGATTAAATTACTTAATGAGCTTACTGTTTCAGCTCTAAATTAGTGTTCAGATTCTAAATGAGAGTCCCAGAATAACAATCAGTGGTTTGATACGGTATCAAATACCAAATTGCAATCCTAACAAATGCTGTTGGAACATGTACTCTCAAAAAACCAACCCTTGACCCGACTATCTTTGCAAACTACCATCCCATCTCCAACCTCCCTTTCCTCTCCAAAGTCCTTGAAGTGTTCTCACCTCCTAAATCCGCTCCCATCCTTCCCAGAGCTCCATTTTTGAATCCCTCCAATCAGGTTTCCACCCCTGCTACAGTACCAAAACAGCTCTTATCAAAGTCACAAATGGCACCCTATATGACCGTGACAACGGTAAACTTTCCCTCCTTGCCCTTCATGAACTGTCTGCAGCCTTTGACATGGCTGACCACACTATGTTCCTCCAACACCACTTCATTCTCATTCAGCTAAGTGGGACTGCCCTCACCTAGTTCCATTCTTATCTAACCATAGCTACAGAACCACTTGCAATGGCTTCTCTTTCTGATCACACACCGTCATCTCTGGTGTCCCCCAATGATCTAGCCTTGGCCCTGTCCTATCTCCCATTTACATGCTGCCCCTCAGTGACATAGGAATTGGGAGCAGGAGTAGGCCATTTGGCCTCACCCTAAATCACAGCTTTAATTGTCTAGCACCACACCAGCACCTCTCTCGATTCCTCCACTGTTGCTAAATTATCAGACTGCTTATCCAACATATAATACTAGATGAGCAGAAATTTCCTCCAATTGAATATTGGCAAGAGCGAAGCCATCGTTATTGGCCCCTACTCCAAACTCCATTCCTTAGCTAGTGACTCCATCGACTCCCTGGCAACAATCTGAGATTAAGTCAGCCTGTTTGCAATCTCGGCATCATATTTGACCCCGAGATGAGCTTTAGTCCTCTTATGCCCACCATCACTAAGACCGTCTCATTCCATCTCCGTAACATCCTCAACTTCACCTCTGCCTCAGCTTATCTACTGCTGAAACCTTCATTCATGTCTTATCGCCAGACTTGACTATTCCAAACATACTCCTGGTAAACTTGAGGTCATCCAAAACTCTGCTGTCTATGTTTTAACTCACACTAAGTCCTGTTCCTCTATCACCCTGACCTACATTGGCTCCTGGTCAAGCAACATCTTGAATTTAAAATTCTCATCCTTGTTTTCAAATCCTTCCATGGTCTTGCTCCATCTCTATAATCTCCTTGGCCAGTCCCATAACCCTTTAAAGTATCGGAGCTCACCTACTTCTAGCCTCTTGAACATTACCAATTTTAATCATTCCACAAAGGGTGGCTGTGCCTTCAGCTGCTGGACCTCAAGCTTTGGAATTCCCTCCCTACACTTTGGTCTCTTTATTTCACTTTTATCCTTGACCAAGTTTTTGGTCATCTGACCTAATATGTCCTTGTGTTTTTTTAATTCTTCCATGAGATGTGGGTGTTGCTGACTAGGCCAGCATTTACTGCCCATCCCTAATTGCCCTTGAGATCGGCTTATATGGCTCGATGTCATACATTATTTCATAATGTTCTTGTGAAGGGCTTTGGAGCATTTTATTAGGATAAAGCACTTTAAAGTTGTTATTTTTTGCTATTGACCCTGAGTTTTTTCTCTTGCTTTTTGCCTCACTAGGAGGTTGCATGGATGAATTGGGTTGAGGAGAGGGGCGGGTGGTAGAGGGTGATAATGCTGCTTGATGGACCTGCTGGTGTTTTCCTGCCTGTCAGTTCTGCACATTCATATGTTTTCAGCATTCACAAGTCATCAGAATAGGATAAGTCAGCTGACAGGGCTACGTTCCACCTTGTGCAAGGGGATGCAGGGTGTGCAAATATCATGAGGAGCCTGAGTGAGCTGGTGACAGAACACTCAGCAATTCTATGAGCCAAAGGAAGCCTTGCCCTTTGACGTATGCCAAGTTGCGACTCCAGGTACCTGGGGGCTGCAGGATGCATTGCTAATGTGGCACCTTGCTATGCGCTCAGTGCTTTATCATATAGCATACTGGAAAACCTTCACTTTGAGTGAGCACAGTTTCATCAATCCTACCTTGGCATCTGTTCACAATCTAGAGAACATTCTCATCAAGAGAAAAGCAGATAAACACATGAATTAGAGGAAGATAGAGGGAGTGGGAGAAAGCAAGGAAGTGACATTAGTTTTCAATGGTTCTAGCAAAGACCCAACATGGACACAATGGCCTCCTTCTGTGCTGCCAACTTCAATTTGTTCCCATGAACTATGGGTCTTGTAGACTGCATTTAAATAGTTGGATAATCTTCAGTCATGCTCAGTGCACAGTGGCTGAGTGAGGAACTTCCACACAAACACAAATAATTCTGCTTCCTCTCCTGCATCTTCTCAGGTGACATAGACATCTTTCTCAGGTCAACAGGCAGTTCTCCCCCTTGCTCCATATCTTAACTTTGTTCCAGAATAGTCACCCTTCAATAAGAGTGAACAGAAGCATTTTCCAAGCAGCAGCCCTCTATGTGCTGCTAGACTCTTCATTTCCCATCCACTTGTTGCCATAGTGTTCTCTGTGCCCCATGGAAACATGAATGAAGTATATTTAAACCAGATGACTACCCTGAATCTGGTGAAGTTGACAGGTCACTCTCGTAGCACACACGGGCACCACAATTGCTGTCACTTTTTCCTTGATCAGGGGATCCTGAGTCAATCTGTGAAAATGGTTCTCTATCATTTTACTCCTGTTGATTCTCTCTCGTTCTTCATTTCTGTCCTTCTCTCACTTTTGCTATTTCTCTCTTTGCCCTTCTATTCTTGCTCTATCTTATTTCACTGCTTCATTTCTCACTTTTTTTCCCAACTCTTTCACTCTTTGTTGTTTTGTACTATCACTTTCTCTTCTCTTCCACTTAGTCCTTTACTGTGTATTCTTTCTCCCTCAGTTCTCACTCTTGTTCTCGCTCGCTTCTCAGTCTTTCTCTTCTCACTCTTTCTCACTTCTCACTCTCTTTTCTCTCTCATTCACTACTCGGTCTCTCTTGCTTCCCTCTCTCTCTCTCCAACTTGTACTCCTCTCACTCTCTCCTACTCCTCTCCACCTTTTTCCCTCCCACTTCTCTCCCTCCTCTCCCTTTCACTCTCTCTCACACTGCTCTCGCGGTCTCACACCTCTGACTCACACACTTACCCTCTCTCACTCATTCACCCACCCTCATTGCAGTCTCTCTCTCACCCTTCTCACTCTCCCTCTTTCTCACCCCTCTTGCCCTCTCCCTCTCTCTCACTCCTTTTGCCCTCTCACTCTTCCTGCTCTCACTCTCCCCCTTCTTGCTCTCCCCTCTTGCTTATTTAGCTTCTGTTTTCCTATATTTTCCTTTCTATTATTCATGGTCTACCAGCCTGGGAAGAATTTGAGCTGGGTGAGTGAGTAGGTAATGTGCCAGTGAGTAGTGGACAGGAGGTGTGTGTGGAAATACTGGGAGGGCAGGGAGCGGGCTGGCTGGATAGAAACTACTTGTGCAAGTTGGGATGCATTTGGAATGAGCCAGTAATCAAACTGGTCTGGAAAACACTCCAGATAAACGGGCTGAAAACATTTGAAGCCACCCAGCAAGCAGATAGCCTGGGGAAGATTTGGGATAAATGGCCTGGATGATTGGCAGCTCCTGGAAATTCAGCCTCGACCAGCTGTGAATTATCCAGAGCTGTTGCCAGTTCTCTTTGACTCACTTGATGTCCTTGACCTATGTCAGTTCAGAGTCAATTTCAGCCCCCTATTTCTATTAGAAATAAAGGAGTGTGGGCAGAATTTTCCACCCCTGCCAGCGGCAGGAATTGTGGTGAGCGGGGGCACAAAATTTGGCGTGATGGAAAAAGTCAGTTTCCTGCCGGCAGGAAATTAGTTTGGAATTTTGTTCTCCCGACTTTGGTGGTGGGTTAAAGGCCTAGAGTTTTCTGCTGATTTGTGCCAGGAACCATATTTGTATTCATTTGCATTCATGAATGCTCATTAAAAGGCCAACTCGCCAGAATTACTTTCCCCTCCAAATTAAGACCCTCCACCAGCAGATAATTAGATCAGTCTGTTTCTCAACTGTATATAAGTGGCGAGCACCTGGCAAGCTTCACTTTGACAACTTTCAGGTCAGTAGATGTTGCTTTCTCCTGCTTGGGGACTTCACATAACTTCACTCGGGGGCCATTAGCAAACACTATGCCGAGGCTGGACAAGGGAGGCAGGTGAAGGCTGGAGTGGGTGCGGATGTAGGCTGGAAGGATGGAGTGGAGGCTGGACAGGAGAGGCAGGCTAATGGGGTAAGGGTGAGGAGAGTGCCTGGGGAAGGGAGGCAGCGGGATGTCAGTGGTGTCGACGATGGGGTCCTGGGGGGTGAACTGAAGGTACTGGCGATAGGAGGGAAGAGTTACAGTCAGTAGGGCTTATGGGATGTGGTATGGTGGCAGGTCCAGGGTCAGAATCTGGTAGGTGAAGGTCTCATTGGGCGGGTCACCGAGGACGCCTAGACAAGTGGCTCGGATAACAGGAGGAGGCAGGGTCAGGATGGGCATGGGGACGGTAACGGGTGTCGGCTCTGAGGGGAGGAAAGGCATGTGGAGGATCGTGATAGTGTCCAGGGTAATGGTGGGGGGAGGTTTGAGGGTGACTGAGGGGACAGGAATGGTGATATTGGGTGAGTAAGTTGGTAGGTGACAGGGGGAGGGTAGAAAGTGGTGGAGCAAGTTTGAAAGGTGATATGCACCATTTTTCCAAACTGACTTCACCACGCAGTTAGCCAGTCAGTTTTTGGGTGGGTGGAATTCAAGGTCAGCACATGTGGCTGATTAAAGAGACACCCTAATAATTACAAGGCAACTGGATGTCAACCGTGCTCACTTGTGTTCCGCTCTCTATGGTTAAACCTGCATTAAAGCAGGTTTGTTCCCGACTCATTTGTCCCATAACATTGAGATCCCAGCAAGGTGTGGAGCTGCCGTTCATTCTGGGCCATTTGCCATCAGCTGCAGTCAGAGGCAGGGGTGAAGGGAGGGAGGGAGGTGGATGTCTCCAAGCGGCATGGCTAGTGGAGAGGAAACCAACTCATGACTCCAGACCTCCATCTGTCTGGGTGAATGGCCGTGGCTGACAAGGGATCATGTGGTTACTCTTTCTATGCTGCCAAGGCAATGGTATCTCGATAGAGTTTCGAGGGCGATGGAGACAAGTGGAAAAGTGTCCACCTGAACCTAATTACACACGGCTCTCATCAGCCTGGTCAAAGAGCAAGTCTCCACATGCAGGAATGTATGAACAGGAGGAACACGCATCTCTGGTCCTCCAGGATGTTCTTTGCTAGGAAGGGATGGGTGAAGATGCCATGTCTAGACGGAGGCCAGGTGAAGGGTTTAGCACTGGCCTGCTGGCTTTGAGAATGAGGGAAACCTGTAAAGGACATGCTCACTAAATGTATCGCTTCAATTCGTTCATACATCCACTGAGACGCTGATGATGTAGGCTGCAGGCAACCCTGATGAGGAGAAGGAGGGTCCGTCACTGGTTGGCACAGGGCCAGGAGGAGCAAGGGCCTGATCAGCAAGAGGCAACCGGACCTCTGGAAGGTCAAGAGGCTGGTGAACATGGACCACTGCAATGATGAGCATTGACCTGACCGTGGGTGCATCACTGGCTGTGCTCTTATCTAGTGATGAGTGAAAGGCAATGCTGGAGGCACCATCGTACCTCCTGGGATGTGGTTTCTCACATTTGTGAGCTTCTCCAGTACAGGGTGTGGCCTCAAGGACTCTGGAAGAGTAATACAGAGCTCCAGAACTGCAAAGTGTGAACGTGTGTCTGGGTGCAGTTTAACTATGGCACCAGGACCTTCAGCTCCATGAGGTAATGGCGGGATGAATGACTTCCGGCCTGCCCAGCCACGAGATTCATCGAGCTCATCGTGGATGAATAATTAATGAGACGAAAAGTGGAAAACCGTGCGTGTTCACCTGCCCTGCCATTCAGCTGGAATCACACCAACTTTTCCACTCGCCACCAGAATTAGTCTCCAGAATGGAAAATTCCACCCCACATTTTCAACTTGTTACCTCAACATTACGCTGAGAGTGAAGGTCAGGTGATCATTCTGCTAACTCCCAGGTTTCCAATTTGAATGATAATTGTCTTCCTCCCTCACAGCCCGTAGATCTCTCTCAAGTCTCTAGCAATTTGCTCTTTTATACAGGAGTCTCCAAATGTGTTAAAATGTCAGGACAGGTAAAATGAGAAAGTAATGCAATTATTTCAAACTGTTTTCTTTTCCTCACAGAATTTAAGAAATCTTCCAATCCACAAACTTCCTTCAAGCACAAATGAACTCTGATCAACTCCAGGCTGTGTTTACACAGATGGTGGCATCACTAGACTAATAATCCAGAGGACCAAGCTAATTCTCTGGGGTCATGGGTTCAAGTTCCACCATAGCAGCTCGTGGAATTTAAATTCAATTAATAAATCTGTAATTGAAAGCTAGTCTCAGCAATGGTGATTGTGAAACTATCACTGATTGTCATAAAAATCCATTTGCTTTACTCATGCCTTTTAGGGAAGGAAATCTGCCATCCTTACCTGGTCTGACCTACATGTGACTCCAGGCCCACACTAGCTGACTCTTAACTGCCCTCTGAAATGGTCCAGCAAGCTACTCAGTTCAAGGGCAATCAGGGACGGGCAACAAATGCTGGCCTTGATCAGTGATACTCACATCCCATGAAAGGATAAAACAGAATTAGACAATGTGAATTTAGAGAGACAGATCATTGAAGGCTTCTCCAGTTTAGCAGCAGAATAATACTCTCTTCACTGCTTGTACACCCTCCCTTTTGTTATGGAACAATATATTATACACTTGTCATTCACAATGTCATAGGACACCCTCCAGTTACCCAATGCTACAAGTATTTTCCTTAATGTTCTTTCCACATCTTTAGTTGAAATTGAAATTGGCAGGTATGATGTGGTGGGCATCACAGAGATATGGTTGTGAGGGGACCAGGACTGGGAGCTAAATATCCAAGGATATACATCCTATCGAAAAGATAGGCAGGTTGGCAGAAGGGGTGGGGTTGCTTTGTTAGTAAGAAATGAAATTAAATCGATAGCAAGAAATGATGTAGGGTCAGATGATGTAGAATCTGTGTGGGTAGAGTTGAGGAACAGCAAAGGTAAAAAAACCATAATGGGAGTTATGTACAGGCCTCCAAACAGTAGTCAGGATGTGGGGCACAAGATACACCAAGAGATAGAAAAGGTGTGTAAGAAAGGCAAGGTTACAGTGATCATGGGGGATTTCAATATGCAGGTAGACTGGGAAAATCAGGTTGGTAGTGGATCCCAAGAAAAGGAATTTGTGGAATGTCTACGAGATGGCTTTTTGGAACAGTTTGTGGTAGAGCCCACTAGGGAACAGGCAATTCTAGATTTAGTGATGTGTAATGAGGCAGATTTGATAAGGGAGCTTAAGGTGAAGGAACCCTCAGGAGGAAGTGACCATAATATGATAGAATTTACCCCCTGCAGTTTGAGAGGAAAAAGCTGGAATCAGATATAATGGTATTATAGTTGAATAAAGGCAACTACAGAGGCATGAGGGAGGAGCTGGCCAGAATTGACTGGGAGATGAGCCTAGCAGGAAAGACAGTGGAACAGCAATGGCAGGAGTTTCTGGGAGTAATTTGGGAGACACAGCAAAAATTCATCCCTAGGAAGAAGAAGCATGCTAAAGGGAGGACGAGGCAACCATGGCTGACAAGGGAAGTCAGGGACAGCATAAAAGCTAAAGAGAAAGCATACAATGCGGCGAAGAGCAGTGGGAAACCAGGGGATTGGGAAGCCTACAAAGACCAACAGAGGACAACTAAAAAAGAAATAAGGAGGGAGAAGATTAAATATGAGGGTAAACTAGCCAGTAATATAAAAGAAGATTGCAAGAGATTTTTTAGATATACAAAGGGTAAGAGAGAGGCAAAAGTGGACATTGGGCTGCTGGAAAATGACGCTGGAGAAGTAGTAGTGGGGAACAAAGAAATGGCGGAGCAACTGAATAGGTACTTTGCATCAGTCTTCACGGTGGAAGACACGAGTGACATCCCCAAAGTTCAAGAGAGTCGAGGGGCAGAGGTGAGTATGGTGGCCATTACCAAGGAGAAGGTGCTAGAAAAATTGAAAGGTCTGAAGATGCATAAATCACCTGGACCAGATGGATTACACCCCAGAGTTCTGAAGGAGATAGCTGAAGAGATAGTGGAGGCGTTAGTGGTGATCTTTCAGGAATCACTGGAGTCAGGGAGGGTCCCAGAGGACTGGAAAATCGCTAATGTAACCCCCCTGTTTAAGAAGGTAGTGAGGCAAAAGACGGGAAATTACAGGCCGATTAGCCTGACCTCGGTCGTTGGTAAGATTTTAGAGTCCATTATTAAGGATGAGATTTCAGAATACTTGGAAGTGCATGGTAAAATAGGGCAAAGTCAGCATGGTTTCATCAAGGGGAGGTCATGCCTGACAAATCTGTTAGAATTCTTTGAGGAGGTAACGAGTAGGTTAGACAAAGGAGAGCCAATGGATATTATCTACTTGGACTTCCAGAAGGCCTTTGACAAGGTGCCACACAGGAGGCTGCTCAGTAAGATAAGAGCCCATGGTGTTAGATGCAAGGTACTAGCATGGATTGAAGATTGGCAGTCTGGCAGGAGGCAGAGAGTGGGGATAAGGGGGTCCTTCTCAGGATGGCAGCCGGTGACTAGTGGAGTTCCGCAGGGGTCAGTGTTGGGACCACAACTTTTCACTTTATACATTAATGATCTAGATGAAGGAACTGAGGGCATCCTGGCTAAGTTTGCAGATGATACAAAGATAGGTGGAGGGACAGGTAGTATTGAGGAGGCAGGGAGGCTGCAGAAGGATTTGGACAGGTTAGGAGAATGGGCAAAGAAGTGGCAGATGGAATACAATGTGGGGAAGTGTGAGGTCATGCACTTTGGTAGGAAAAATAGAGGCATGGCCTATTTTCTAAATGGGGAGAGAATTCAGAAATCTAGAGTGCAAAGGGACTTGGGAGTCCTAGTCCAGGATTCTCTTAAGGTTAACTTGCAGGTTGACGCGGTAGTTAGGAAGGCAAATGCAATGTTGGCATTTATTTTGAGAGGACTAGAATATAAAAGCAGGGATGTGCTGCTGAGGCTTTATAAGGCTCTGGTCAGACCACATTTAGAATATTGTGAGCAATTTTGGGCCCCGTATCTCAGGAAGGATGTGTTGGCCCTGGAGAGGGTCCAGAGGATGTTCATGAGAATGATCCCAGGAATGAAAGGCTTAACATATGAGGAACGTTTGAGGACTCTGGGTCTATACTCGATGGAGTTTAGAAGGATGAGGGGGGATCTGATTGAAACTTACAGAATACTGAAAGGCCTAGATAGAGTGGATGTGGGGAAGATGTTTCCATTAGTAGGAGAGACTAGGACCCGAGGGCACAGCCTCAGAGTAAAGGGAAGACCTTTTAGAACAGAGATGAGGAGAAACTTCTTTAGCCAGAGAGTGGTGAATCTATGGAATTCATTGCCACAGAAGGCTGTGGAGGCCAGGTCATTGAGTGTATTTAAGATCGAGATAGATAGGTTCTTGATTGGTAAGGGGATCAAAGGTTACGGGGAGAAGGCGGGAGAACGGGGTTGAGAAACTTATCAGCCATGATTGAATGGCGGAGCAGACTCGAAGGGCCGAATGGCCTAATTTCTGCTCCTATGTCTTATAATCTTATGGTCTTAGTTGTTCAAATTACAAGCTGAACAAAATTAATGGAAAAGAAACAAAGATGAAAAATTGTTAACTCTGCAATCTTTTTTAAAAAACCCTTATTAATATTACCTCCATTGCAAAAAGATTATGCTCCAAAATCATTAAGTTCCGAAGTGATGCCGTTATTGCAGCACCTTAATGTACTGATTCTAAATCCTCAGAAAGAGGGAAGAACTAATCAGACGATGAATCATTGAGAAGTGTGAGAGACGAATCCCACTCTCCGGCTCAGTCACCACACTTTAATAATCAGTTTTCAAACTGTTTAAAGACAATTTATGGACTTTCTTAGAGATAAAATTACACAAAAGTGGATAATTAGACATAAACTTCTCCCTACTCTTAAACTCTATAATCTTGGAAAGTACAAATGCATTACTCATCCAAAATTGGCAAGTGCAAGTAAACATACTCCCAATTTCCATGTGGATTCCCTTACAGTTTGATCTCTCCTGTAATTGCCCCTTACATATTGTTGTGATTATGATGTGCATGCATCTTTAAGGGAGCGTACCTTAAATTACTGTCAATCACTGCTGTCGCGACAGGATGTGATGTATTAGTCCCAAGACTTGTAGTCAGTCTGCAAGCAGCAGTGTTCAAGGTCAGACATGTACCTAACAGCCTCCCAGAGAACACTATCTATACATAGTCTTATCATCAAATAAAGAAGCCACATTATCGTTTCACCAGTCCTCGAGTTTAATTGGTACATTTATGCCTAAGAGCAGAACGTAAAATGGTGGCAGTAAATGGCAGCATGGTTTTGAAGATTTGACTACAAAATATACAAGCCTCAGTTCTTCACATGCAACAGAAGAAAAGAGCTGGTGTAAAAGTGGAATAACTATCAAGACTCACCACGAGTAACGATTCTGCAGCTTTATAGGGATTGTACACACATTACCTTCTTTCTGGGATTGGACCTCACTCCAACCAGCAGGCATTGGGTCCCATTGGTGAAATTTGCGAGAGCTTAAGTAACAAAGGCCTATCTGCTACAAAGTTTAAGCAGGAACGGGAATTAAATAGTAGAGTCTGGAGGTCTGACTGTAAGCAGAACTCACAGACAGGAGAGAGTCCATTACTGTTGCTTCTGTGGAAGTTAAAATACTGCAGACTGGGTTGATCCATCTGGTAACAACCAGAAGAAGCCTTCAAAAGAAAGACTGTTCATTGTTTTATTTTGTTTTTGAAGCCCGTAGCTATCTTCCAACCCAATCACTGCTTTGTGGGTGGAGCTTAGAGTTAAACTGGCAAAAAGTAGAGAATGCTCAACAGCCCCACTATTACACTCAAGCAGTGACCCATGTTCAGCAAAGGCAGAGTGAATTTAACTCTAAAAGACCTGGAAGAAACTTAGATAGCTGTCAAAAGCTCCAGATAGCATTAAAAATCCTGCAAAAAAGCTAAAAGATGACCACAAAATTTCCAACACTCAAGTGGAAAGCACCTATCTGAGTTTACTTTGTTCCAACAATGTGTGGAGCTGTGCTTTACTGACCTCAATATATTGGAACCAGTGAAACAAGCCATTAAAATTAAAGTTGCTATAGGCAATAAAGGCCTCCACAGACTGAATATGTCAGGCCTGTCTGACAACTGTCTTAAAAATCCAGAAGGAATTTGGTCAACACTCAAAGATCAATTATGAGTGAAGCTCAAGTTTAGAATACACTGGGTGGAATTGTCGCAGGTTTGCACTAAGTGCGGTAGCGGGTGGGGAAAACGATGTTTTACCCATCGGCCACAATGGCGGCTTCTCACGCTGTATTGTCCCAAACCCGCTGCATTATTTATGCATTCCTGGGAAACTCTAAGCTCCATGCCATTTCGAGGGCGGGCGGGATGTCATTTGCCCACCACACAATCACCTCACTGCTTCATCACACCGGGAGCCATATTTAAAGGTGTGCACACACCCCTCAGTGCTTCCAGCCCACAAATACTGCAAACAAGACATGGGCCCTGAAAGGCAAAAAGACTGCAGCCCCAGGTTTAATATGTGTCCCTCAAGCGCCTTTTGGACGCTGTGGAGATCCGCCGCGATGTCCTCTACCCCTGCTCTGGCCGCAGGAAGGGCAGCAACATCACCAATCTAGCCTGGGAGATGGTGGCAGTGATGGTCAGCGCCAATGCCCTGCAAAAGAGGACAGCCACCCAGTGCAGAAAGAGGGTGGAGTGATCTCCTCTGTTCCGCTAGGCTAAGCCACTGTTCTCACAGGCTAGGGATCGTGTGACGAGTAACTCACCTCTTGACTCAGGAGTGTGATGGAATACTCTCCACTTGCCTGGATGAGTGCAGCTCCCACAACACTCAAGAAGCTTGACACCATCCAGGACAAAGCAGCCCGCTTGATTGGCATAACATCCACAAACGTTCACTCCCTCCACCACCCAGGAGCAGCAGTGTGTACCATCTACAAGATGCACTGCAGGAATTCACCAAGAATCCTTTGACAGCACCTTCCAAACCCATGACCACTATCATCTAGAAGGACAAGGGCTGCAGATAGATGGGAACACCACCACCTGGAGGTTCCCTTCTGAGTCATTCACCATCCTGACTTGGAAATATATCGCCATTCCTTCACTGTCACTGGGTCAGAATCCTGGAATTCCCTCCCTTACAGCACTGTGGGTGTACCTACACTGCAATGGTTCAAGAAGGCAGCTCACCACCACCTTCTCAAGGGCAACTAGGGATGGGCAATAAATGCTGGCTCAGACAGCAAAGCCTACATCCCGTGAATGAATAAAAAAAGCATCACCCTCAACTCAGAAACCCATCACACATCCACAGGATCTCACTCACTCAAGGGACATCACCATTCACTATCTCACACACACCTTCATTGTCCTCATCCCGTCCATGGAACCACTCACCACCCACACATGCCAGGCATACTTATCATCTGGCCTGGTGCTCTGCTTACATTTTTTCCACCTCTGTTCATGCAGGAGCGGTAGCAGACTGGTGAAGGAATGCCTGAAATCCAGGTCCTCACAGACTTTGAAAACAGAGCCATCCAGCTGGCCAGTAATGACCGGGACTGGTCCTGTGCTAATGGTGAGGTCGGCACTGCTCTACCAAGTGAGGATCCAGCAGTGCAGCATCTATCAGATAACCATGCCGTGAGTGATGTGTCCTCTTTCACAGGCCACTGCTTTACATTAATTATCTCCCCTTGCTTTCACAGGCACACCTGTCAAACAGCCGACAGAGTCCATGACCCAGGGCCTCCAATTAAGCTCCGAAGAAACCTCTGAAGAGGAATCTGAAGACACCCTCCCTGAAGTCCCATCACAGCGTTCACCCACACCCTCCACCAGCGCAGAGACACACACCTCGGTGGGACCTAGCTTTAGAGTAGCCTCGGGATCACAATCTGGTGAGCACATCACACAGTCTGATCCACAGCAGGCGGAGGCAGGGACTTCCCAGGTTTCTGGCACTCGGAGGACAGCTGGAGGCCAGAAATTTTATGAGTCCGAGTCAGATGATGAGCCTCTGGACTCGGTCGTACCTCAGTTGCTGGAGCTGCAACGGCAAGCTCGGTAACATCAGGAAGGGATGTCCGCTGCACTCCTCAGATTGCAAGGCACGATGGAGGAGTCCTTCTGTCTTCATTCTGAGGTGATAGCGCTGGCATTGCAATGCATCGAGGTCAACACTGGCAGGATGGAAGCTGCCATGGAGACCCTGGTCCAGGGCATCGCTCCTGCACTGCTTGGCGGACTGAACTCCATCGTTGATGCCATAGTTGGCCTTCAAAAGTATCAATGTGAGAAGGGTGCTGGGCAGCTCAATCTCACTCCAGCTTCCCCTTCTCCTCAAGGAGTCAGCCTGTGACCCTTGGACACCCATAGCGAGGAGGATCAGCAGAGGCACATCCCGGGGCCATCCACCCAGGTGACTCTAGGAGTGTATAGCCCATCCGAATCCCCTCTTCCTGTGACCCCCACAGCCCCAGCCCCACAGGCCGAGGAAAGTGTCACTGCCGCACAGCAGGACCCCAAAAGCAGGCCGGGGTCCTCCGTGTCTCAGCCCTCCAGAGGACACCCATCAGGGACATTACAGACGGGGTGTAGCAGTCAGCAGGCTGCCTCTACCTCCGCTGTGGATGTCCAGGGAGCACCAAGGCATAGTGGCAGGATTGGGAAGGTTAAGAAGATTAAGAAGATGTCGTTGTAAAGCCTGGGCACGGGTGTTAATCACTTGTACATAATATTCATTATTGTAAATAAATTCCCAAGAATGTCTCTCTGCCTGTGGCCCCTTTTTCTGATGAGCAGTGTTCTTGTCATTCAGATGTGAAATGTTTCTGCACAAGATAAAGGCAGATGTCTCAGTCCAGGGCCTCTTCCCTGTGCTCTCTGCTGCCTTCAGACTGTGTGCCCTCGCTAAGATGACATCCGTGACCTCATGGATGCATTTGTGGGTGGAGACTTGTGATATCCCACAGAGATCACCTGTGGACCCGTGAAAGGAGCCACTGGTGTAAAACTAGAGTGCCACGGTCACTTTCATGGCCACTGGCATTGGATGCCCTCCATGTCCCCATGGCGCCAAATCCTGCAGCAGTTGGCAGATGTGACCGGCCAGTTCCCTGGATGTGCAGTCTTCGGTGACACTGCTTCTCAGTCACCTGCAGGAATGAAAGGCGGCGTCTGCAGACCCTGGGTCCAGCTAGACACTGACCAGCAGTGGTTCACTGTGGCTCTTCGGCGGCGTGTGTGGGAGCCCCAGCCGCCCTTTCTTCCTGAGGGTGCTGCTCCTCCTTCTGCACAGCCAGGCACCTCCGTCACTCTCTTCTCCATTGTCTTTGCTCTCTGTACGCCATGAGGCATACAGCTAGGCCACCAGGCTCCATGCTCCTGATGTACTCCTCTTGCAGAATGAAAGAGAGAGATGAGTGGATTAGCTTGACTGTACTAAGAACCTGTCTTGGTTACATTTGAAGGCCCCTTAACACATCCCGGAGAGTGCTGGCCACCACTTGGATGGCCAGAGTTTACTGCGCTGCATGGCTGCCCAAAACCCCACCCACCTCTGCCAGACTCCACCTGGCTGATTGGCGGCAGCTTTGCCCATTGGACTGCATGCTGTGCTCTCAGCTCAGGCACAGGCATTCTCCTAACCCACACTGCAAGGCTGCGCTGTCAGCTTGAAGCATGGGAGAGACCAGTCCAAACCGGGATGATGACATTGCAAGGGGCTGTATGCAAAACATGTGGCACCAGAGGATATTGGAAGCACCAATGCAGAAAGCAAAGGCCGGAACAAGTGGTTCAACATTACGAGAAGCCACATCCAGAAACCAGGCGGGTACAGCATTCCAACCAACCAAGACACATAGGTGACAGCATCAAGACAAGATCCAGGAAATGTCTAGCTGTAAAGAAAATACATTTGATTGGCAAATTAAGATGTTAATTAGATTAACAGGCAAATAATTAAAGGACAGTGCCACAGCATTTGAACCATTGCCAGGAGGGCCACGTGTAGAAACTCATAACAAATCCTTGAGTTACCTTGTTTTTGGGATGCATTCATCCATCCATCCAGCCATCCATCCATCCAGCCATCCATCCAGCCATCCAACCATCCATCCATCCAGCCAGCCAGCCAGCCATCCAGCCATCCAGCCATCCATCCATCCATCCATCCATCCATCCATCCAGCCATCCAGCCATCCAGCCATCCAGCCATCCAGCCACCCAGCCATCCAGCCACCCAGCCATCCAGCCAGCCATTCATCAAGCCATCCATCCATCCATCCAGCCATCCATCCAGCCATCCATCCAGCCAGCCATCCATCCATCCATCCATATATCCATCCATCCAGCCATCCAGCCATCCATTGATCCAGCCAGCCAGCCAGCCATCCAGCCATCCATCCATCCAGCCATCCATCCATCCAGCCATCCATTGATCCAGCCAGCCAGCCAGCCATCCAGCCATCCATCCATATATCCATCCATCCAGCCATCCAGCCATCCATTGATCCAGCCAGCCAGCCAGCCATCCAGCCATCCATCCATCCAGCCATCCATCCATCCAGCCATCCATTGATCCAGCCAGCCAGCCAGCCATCCAGCCATCCATCCATATATCCATCCATCCAGCCATCCAGCCATCCATTGATCCAGCCAGCCAGCCAGCCATCCAGCCAGCCAGCCATCCATTCATCCAGCCATCCATCCATCCATCCAGCCAGCCAGCCAGCCATCCATCCAGCCAGCCAGCCAGCCAGCCAGCCAGCCAGCCAGCCAGCCAGCCAGCCAGCCAGCCAGCCATCCATCCATCCATCCATCCATCCATCCATCCATCCATCCAGCTAGCCATCCATCCAGCCATCCAGCCATCCAGCCATCCAGCCATCCAACCATCCAGCCAGCCATCCAGCCAGCCATCCAGCCATCCAGCCACCCAGCCATCCAGCCAGCCATTCATCAAGCCATCCATCCATCCAGCCATCCATCCAGCCATCCATTCAGCCATCCAGCCAGCCATCCATCCAGCCAGCCATCCATCCAGCCAGCCATCCAGCCAGCCATCCATATATCCATCCATCCAGCCATCCATTGATCCAGCCAGCCAGCCAGCCATCCATCCATCCAGCCATCCATCCATCCAGCCATCCATTGATCCAGCCAGCCATCCAGCCATCCAGCCATCCAGCCAGCCAGCCATCCATCCATCCAGCCAGCCAGCCATCCATCCATCCAGCCAGCCAGCCAGCCATCCATCCATCCATCCATCCATCCATCCATCCAGCTAGCCATCCATCCATCCATCCAGCCATCCATCCATCCAGCCATCCATCCATCCATCCAGCCAACCATCCACACAGCCATCCAGCCATCCATCCATCCAGCCAGCCAGCCAACCATCCACCCAGCCATCCAGCCATCCATCCAGCCACCTGTATTTTCTAGACATGGGCAACTTTGTCCTCAAGGTTCTTCAATTTGATAAGAGCTAACAACAACTTGTTTTTGTTGAAAACAATGCACAATGGATGTTTGCATGACTTTAGCTAAGACATTTCTATTGAAACAGCCACCATAGCTAAGGAACAGTTAGTTCACCCATTTTAGACACATGGGTTGAGTTCTAGGCCATTAGAATTCCCCTGTGGTTAATGCAAAGACACTAATACTCTTAGCAATTATAGTGGGTTGTAAGTATAATCCTCTTTAATCAATATTTGTTTGTTTATCCAAACTGTTTATTCTGGTGGATTCAAATTTTATATGTCATCTTAAACATGATTGGCATGATATAACTTTAGTTACCATCTATGCTAGTATATGATCCTCATTTATAAATTGGTTTTAATAATAAACATTTATTAAACAAATATACAAGTGTTGTAGTCTCACATTTATATCCGCACATGCTCACAAATAAAAACAACATCCTAGAATTCTAAGTTAGAATTCTAAGAGCTGATATTGGGAAATTTAACAATAGCTTATTCTGCTATAATATACCTCTATGTATATTCTATCCTAAAATAACTTTGCTAGGCTGAAAACTCCTGGGAAAAATGATTTTATCTCAGGACCCAGCCTGTAACTGATCAAGCAGACTATGTTCCTTTAATGATTTGAAATTTCTCCCAGTTGAGGTTCTAAGCTAACAAGAAGTTCAAGGGATTAGGTTTACCTTGCCGGGGTGGGGGGTGGTAAAGATCGTAGAACCGTCAACATAGCCAAGCTATACAGTCAGATGATGATGATGATCAAGACCATTGACACATGAAGTGAGTCGACATTCAACACGGAGAACATCAAGGAATGTATTGGCACAGTGGTACCTTCAGAAGTCTTTACCTCTTTCCGTTATATATGCCCATACATGAAGGGTTAGCATAACCTATATACAAAACTGAATAGTGGTGCAAGTGCAAACATCCTTGCACTTCGCACACTGAAATGTATGTACTCACTGAAGTAGCAAATGATGATTCACCCAACCAACACCAAACTTGTTGTGTACAATGACTCGCAGATTCTATCCCTGGGATCCATTACACTCATGTGCCTCTACAACAACTTAATATCATGGACACCTCAGGTCCAGTGATTGTAGGCCCACTGGTCTGTAAGGACCTGTCTTTGGTTACCATCCACAACAACGTCAAGACAATGATGAGGAGCAGGGGCCACCGGAACACCATAGGAAACCCTGTGCTGACACTGGGAGAAGATCTCCTAACTCTGAAACACAGATTATCAGTGGACAGGCAACATGACACTGTTTCAACCAAGTATGTATACCCATTCTGAACCTGCAAACTTCATCGTACTGCGGAACCAACACAGAATCACTATTCAGCAGACAAGTACGAATAACCATCCCCAGTCATCACTCATCGATACTCCCAGGGGTATTAATCGAAAACAGGGGGAGATGAAAGATGCCTGTGACCAGCGTGAGGGAACAAATTACACAACCCGAACATTGGACAGAAAGTTTGAGTTCAACACCCAACTGATGGCACCTGGAAACCAATAGAAACCATCAGCATGTGCCCAGAACCAAGATCGTATCAAGTATGAACACCAAATGGTATGACAGTGCAACAAAACAAATGCTAAATCAGAGCAATACCACAACCAGAAACACTGCACATTAGTATTGCACACAGAACATGGTCTGAGACACAACACAAAGCACTCCTAACCAGCATTCTGAAAACGTGCAACATCCTCCAGCAAACTGCAGCTTGACAGAAAAGCAAAACCGCCAATACATCTCAGAGGCTGGTAAATGTATTGCTCTGTGTAAACGTACATTCAAGCACTATGGGCGGAATTTTACTGCCCTCCCGTCAGCAAGATTTTCCAGTTCTGCCAAAGTCAATGGACTTTTGGACGGCTCACCGCATTTTCCAGCCCCGCCCCCACCACGACGGGGCCATAAAATTCCACCCTATGTTATTTTGTTTTGCTATTTGGTAAGTAGTTTAATTCTGAAAAGTAAACCTTTCGTTAGAAAAAATGAGGATGTTGTGAAATGATGTGCATGCATCTTTAAGGGAGCATATCTTAAACTACTGTCAATCATTGTTGCCTCAACAGGAAGTGACATGTTCGCCCCATGATTTGTAGTCTGTCTGCAGGCAGCAGTGGCCGAAGTCAGGCACGTGCCTTACAGTCTCCCAGTGAACATTGTCTGTGTACAGTCTTATCTTCAATTAAAGAACCCACATTATTGTTTCACCAATCCCTGTGTACGATTGGTACATTTACATCGTAGAAGAGGAGAACATAACACAAATAAAGTTGGACTAATTGGATGTAAAATGCCTTTTATATATTACCCTGTAAAAATAGGTAATTCTATTTAAATTCTTAGGACACATTTAAAACTCTGTTGCTTTTCACTTTAACATAGGGAAAATCACAGACTGGTGAGCCCAGCAGCTGATTTTGTACCCAAAGTTGGTCGGGTGTGACAAGACCTTTATGAAAGGAACCTGTCTCCCTTATCTGCTCTGGTCTATATGTGACTCCAGTCTCACATCAACGTGGTTGACTCTTAACTATTCTCTCAACTGAACTAGCAAGTCCCTCAGCTCCAACAAAGTTTGGACAACTTGGGGTGGGTAATAAATGCCAGCCTTGTGAACAGTGCCCAAAGCGCCGCTTTGCGTGTGACAGATAATATTGAATATTGCCAGTTTATTGTGCGACGCAGCCCAAGTGATTGGAGCTGTTTTATTCACAAGTAGGGCGGTGCACCTGAGAAAGTAACAGAGCAAGATAAACGGGGAAAGCATTTACTTTAAGGAGGGAAATCATGGAGCGGCTGTACCACCATTGAATTAAGGAGAGGGTGCCGGAATGAAAGGTTCTGCACTCCCGCAGTATAGATAAACAGGAGTTCTTTAGTATCAATACATCTTACCGGAGTATTATAAGAAAAGAAACAATGCTGCCAATTCGTGTAATATTGCCTTGAGATTTGCTTTATTGATTTCCAGTATAAAAACATACCCTTCCATCCAATATAGCAGCCTGCTTTGTTGTTACTTATAGGTCAGTTCACTCATTCTTTCTGGAAAACGTTATAATTTGTATAAATTTTATTCAGGTTATAATTTATCTGTCTAAACATGGGGGAACTATAATAAGAACAATGCGAGAAATATTATTTCACATCTGTGACTCTTGCTTTGCTGAGGCAATACCTGTTTCCTTTGGCTTTGTTTGATTTTTTTTGAAGGCGATCAACTCATTAACATCAGTTCAGTGACAAATACAAGTGTCCTTTTACCGCACACTCCTGACTGCTCTGTGTTATTAATGTAGTAACAGAGACACAAACAGAGAGAGAGAGAGAGAAAGAAATCATAGAGGAATGTAGAATATCCACTGCAGGTGGACAGATTCATACTGGAAAATCAAAGCAGCTAAATCCTCCCACAATGTTGGATTTTAAAACACATTTTTAACTCAGGGACATTTCTCACTCCCAATCAGCTATGTGAGTTTGATATTTTCATTTGGAAATCAAACTGACACTCAAGTAGCAGTAGTCATGGGTATCTGCCCTAGGGCAGTACCTTTCCTCATTTCTTCACACCATGAGCTCTTGCACTTTCCTCAAAACATGTCATTCAAAATCACTGCAACGGCCTTACTCACCATAGAAAGAGATAACAATGCAGCTAATTTTCACTGACTGCTTAAACTAGCTGCTCTTGAGCACACAGAAGATTTGACAGAGCAATCCTGACTCACAGCGAAGTCTAGTTACACATGTTACATGGCTGGAAATGCCCTTATTTTGAATACAGCTAATAACATGAGGTGGGAAGTGAATTACATTAATGTTTAATAGACTTTGTGACAGTTCACATGCTTTAGATGCCAGACAAAAGCACAAGGTTGTGGCTTGGTTGTGGCAAGGTTGTGGTTCAGCAACTGGACTAATAATCCGGTAGTTGGTGAAAAATTGTTCACCTCTAACCTCTCCCAGTTCCGAGGGAGGGACATTGACCTGAAACGTTAACACACCCTCTCCACAAATGCTGCCTGAATTGGTGAGCAATTGCAATAGTGTCTGTTTTTCTATCAAATTTCCAGCACCTGCAGTATTTTTTTTATTTTGCTTTTTATTCTAATAACCCAGGGGCTTAATGTGGAGGACGTGAGTTCATACCCCACCATTGAGATATTAAATTCAATTTTTTTAAATGTCTGCAAATGAAAAGCTGGTGTAAAAGCAGCCATGATGCAGTCAGATCATGGTAAAAACTTAACTGATTCACTACGTTCTTTAGGGAAGACCGTCATTACCCAGACTGTACTATATATAACTCAAAACGCACATCAACATGGTTGACTCACAAGTGCCATCTGAAGTGACCTAGTAAGAAAGTAGTCCACTACGACCTGTTCAGGGCATCTAGGGATTGGCAATAAATGTCACCCCCTCAGAATGAATTTTAAAACAATTTTCTATGTATCTCTGTTTAGCATTGCCAGTTACAGAGCTAGAAGCTGAAGCTTCTCATGATGGAGGCGGGTTTATTTTCAAACATTATAGTAGTTCTGGATACTGTCTTTATCATTAATTGATCAGAACCTTATAGGCTCATTCTGTCACTATGGTTGAGAGAGGTACCTGTCTGCGGAGGTGCCTGGTCTTCTTGCACAGGTCTTCAATGGCAGCATTCACAGTGTCGCTAGTCTCTTTGTGTCCAGCCTAAAAAAAGAGAAGGAACATCTTGATTTTTGAATCACAAAAGCACCCAATTAAAAGGACCCTTGGATCAAATAGGCAGGTTTCGAGAATATTAAATTAACCTGAGGTTTTCGATAATGCAATGTGCTCTGCCAGTTCAACAAAAACCATGCTGCTAGAAAATATCAGAGTGAGTTTGCTGGCACACACTGTGAAGCATCAGGAGGATTAACTATACAAAACCTTGTTTTTAAAAAAAGTACCCCATTTAACTGGCACCCCCAATGGATCAAATCCCAGAAATTAGTTCATATAACACTCAGGGTTGAGTCAGTCCCTATTTATTAGTGGCAGCTTTCTGCCCTGACACCAGTCAACAACACAAGTCAAAAAATGGCACCATGGTACAGTGGCCTAGGGGTTTATGATACTACACCAGAAGTCATGGGCTCAAATGTCACCACGGTAAATTATAAAACTGGATTCAATTAGTCTGATCATTTGCCCTGAATTTTACTCAAGGGATGGGCTAGGAGGCGGGGTGGGTCCCCTTAAATGGCAAGGGAAGGGGAGGGATGTTTCCTTCCCACCATTATGGCCTGACACACCCTAGTGGTCTCCCTGGAGGCTCAGGGTACCATCCTCCTCATCAGGCAAGCTGTGTTCTACAGTGCAACCTCCCAATGGTCACCCCGCAACATCTCCACCAGACACACCTCACCCCTCACCGAAGCATGACTGACCCTGGTGCCCACACCACATTTAGCTGGTTGGTAGGGTGGCCTGCTCCCATGGTGTCCTCTGCTGGTATAGTCCCAGCAATGGCCACCACTTCAGGTGGCACTGCTGGGACAACTGAGCTCTGATTGTTGGCAGCTCTCTGAGGTGGGCAGCCATCCTTTAAAGGGCCAGGAAACACATTGGTGATTCATTTGTTGTCAGAGGGTGATACATTTAGCTGGGGGGGTCCCACAAACAGCAGAGGCAGGGCTTTCAGGCTTGTAATCGGGGCTCCCTCCTCACCAACTAAATTCCAACCCTTATGGGTAAGTAAGATTATTGTCAAAATCCAATATTTCACTAATGTCCCTCAGAGAAGGAAACCTGCCACTATTACTTTGGTCAGGCCTACATGAAACTCCAGTCCCTCATTGGAACAGGGGTAGGCCATTCAGCCCCTTGGGATTGTTACTTGCTTCAACTGCACACACTTGATCCATAACTATTGACACCATTATCTAACAAAAGCGATTGATCCTGACCTTGAGAATTCCCTATTGGCCCAGCATCCACAGCCTCGTACAGCCGAAAGTTCCAGATTTCTACACGTGAAGCAAACAAAAAAATGCTTCCTGATTTCACTCCTGAATAGCCTAGGCCTAATTTTAATATTGTGCTCCCTGGTTCTGGATTCCCCCACCAGAGGAAATAGCTTCTTTGTATCCACTCTATCAGAACATTTAATCATATTAAAATACCTCAGTTAGATCACCCTTCAACCTTCTAAACTGAATGGAATGCAATCTAAGTTTATGCAACCTGTCTTTTTAACTTAATCCTACACACCCTCCAGGCTCACAATATCCTTCCAAAACTGAACACAATATTCCAGCTTCCCATTTAAGATGGAGTTGAGGAGAATTTTCTTTCTCTCGGAGGGTCATTAGTCTGTGGAATTCTCTTCCCCAGAGAGCTGTGGAGGCTGGGTTGTTGAATATTTCTAAGGCTGAAGTAGATAGATTCTTGATTAACAAATTTACAGGGGACAGGAAAGTAGAATTGAGGCAACAATTAGAGTTTATCAAATGGTGGAGCAGGTTCAAGAGGCCTAGCAGCCTACTCTTGCTCTTAATTCGTATGTTCGAATGACCAATACTCTGTAAAACTAAAACATTAATTCCTCACTTTTGAATTTAAGCTGACAGACATAAAGAGCAGATTCCATTGGGTTCCCTCTGATCTCTGATTACTTTTTGTACCTATCCACAGTTATTCCTGTGATCTGTGTACTCATCTAAATCTGTGGTTCTTCACAGTTCCTAGCCTCTCTCGATTAAAAAAAACTTGAAAAAAAATCTTGTTTAAAAAAACATTCCGCTTTGTTTTTTCTAACATCCAAAACAGACGATCCCACATTTCCTAACATTAAACTCCATCTGCCTTTACGTAGTTGATTCAATGCCTTCAGGGTTGCTAAGGCTGGAGTGTCACTACACATCATGAGTAAATAAAAAAACATTTTCTACAAATGCTTCCTGTATTCATGTGAAATTTCTCTCTCTGTATCTTAATGGAGATCTTAACCTATTTATTTTAAATGGTTATATGCCAGTGCTCACATATTGGGCTGAATTTTTGCCAAGGGTGAGAACTGAGGCGGGCGGGTGGGGCCCAAAGCTCCTGGCCACCGGCTGGCATGCCAGTTTCCCAATCCCTGCTCCCGACACCAGCCGCTTTTACTGAGGCAGGTTTGAGGCCGGCTGGGCCTCCCGTCCCCATGAGGGAATTAGCCAATGAGGCTCATTGAGAGCCTTGCTAAGAATCCTTAAGGAGGGCGTTTGGGATTTTCCTGGCAGCCTGCAGCTTCCTGGCCGCACGGAGGTGCAATTTAACTAGCTGCAGGCAGGCAACCAGCAACAGGCCGGGGTGTCTGGCACTTCAGGCAAGTCTCGAGGCCTTCCCTGCCTGCCTAGGTGGGGTTTCAGCCAAAGGCCTGACGAGAGATTCCCCACCCACCTGTATCTGTATTGTTTTGTTTAAAATTTAAAGTACCAAGGCGCCTCTATGTTGAAGTACCCTCTCAGCTACTTACCCATTGCTGCAGACTGCTGCTCCTCTCAAGCTGGAAGGCCTTTGGTTGACCCTCCAGCTTTGGGAGCCCCTCCTCCCTCCCCGCTGTCCTTAATTGGACAGAGATGCATGCCAAATTTGGGGGTTAGGGCGAGACTCTGAAAATCCCAAAGATTGGCTGTTTTCTTCTGGGGCTGTGGGGGGCGGTGGGGTGGTTGGGGCCTGCAACTGGTTCCTACCCCTAGGAAATTCAGCCCAGTAGAGGGAGGAATTTCCAATAAATATGTCATGGAATCAGACCATAATGTTCAGCGTAATTTATATTTCAGATCTCTGCAGAGATGACACTAATTTCTATATATGTTGGGTTTTATTTACAGTGTTTTAAAATGCCTACTGCATGGTTTAGCTCCAGCTTCAAAATCTTTGTACAGCTTTGTTTACTTTTCTCTGAGTCCACACCTAGGCTTAACTAGCCAAGCATAATAAACATAGATCAGTCAACAAACACACATAATCAAACACAGAAGAAATGATCCATTGAACCACACAATGTTAATTCAGGGTCCAAAAGAATACTACTGGATGGCTCTTAAAAACTGTAGGCAATGTATTCAAAAGTACCTCCCCAGGTTTACCACCTAGAGTGACTGACTACTATCTGCTGAGGAAACAGATTGACTCATTTATCAAACCAGATCCTACTGTAGCAGCAGCCTTTGTCAAAGATGGCAGCTGATTCCAACTCAATCAAGGCCCCAATCAAAAAGCACCACTTTGGCTAGAAGGTCAACAGTAATAACAAATACTTGTATTTATACAGCAACTGTAACATAAAAAAGCATCTAAAGATGTCTCACGGTAGTGTAATCAGAAAAACATTAATGGGGAGACTTAGAAGAAGAGGTGCATTGGGATTCAAAGGGGAAAGGGGGTAGGGGAGGGGCAAGATGGAGGAGCTCAACAAAGAAATTTCAGGGCACAGCATCCAATGGTGAGGCAAAGGGATGGGAAGGATTTATGGAAGGCCAGTGAGAGGAAGCGAGAGATTGGGACTGAAGAGGAGCATAGGGCTTGAGCAGGTTGCAAATAGGAAAGAGTGAGGCCACAGATGGATTTGAACACAAGAATGAAAATTTTAAATTTCAGGTCAGTCAGTTCTTGTAATTTTGGTCTTGCAACTCTTCAATTCCCACTGAATAAATAATGGAGTGGCTGAGGGGCCAAACGCAGAACCATTGGGCAATAAATTGAATTGGGCTTGTTTTGGGCTGAGGCGATTATCCTACACGCGTCCCACATTAGTGCAGTGTGTAACCCAACACAGAGCACACTGCTGACTGGCTGCACACTCTGTAGGGATCCCAAGAGTGAGCATGGATGACATGATTCACAGCTAATCTGGGTTTAAAAGCAACCTGTCCCTGTTAAAGAGGTGTACTCAGGCCACAGCAGCAGCTGGAACTGCTTCAGGAAGGCCTTGATGGAAGGAGGAAACTGTAAATGAAGAAACAGGCCAGAGAGAGGACTTCCAGGTTCTCTGATAGGGCACTGGAGGCCCTAGTGATGGAGCTGGAAAGGAGGAGAGAGGTAGCTGATCAGAAGCAATGAAAGGTCATTGACCTGAAATGTTAAGCCGATTTTCCGCTCAGTGATGGGAACCATGAGTTAGGGCATTTCCTGACCTCGTGTTCCTGATTTCAGAAAGTCAGCCCATTCACACAGTACTTTCAACCTGAGGAGGCAGGTGTGGGCTGCAGTCATGGCTGCCCCTTCCTGAAGCAGGCCTGAGGCAGCCACAGAGGCAGGTGAATGCAGAGGCAAGCAGGTTCGAAGACCCATCTCTGGTCTTTTGGACATCAACTGAACTCTATTCATGGTTGTTAGGGCCCTAGCCCTCATCCCCCCACCTCCTATACCCCTTTCATAACCCCTCCATTGCTCCTCTATACCCCTTCCATACTTCCTCCATATCCCTTCCACCCCTTAAGCCAGGCATTCATAATGAGGCCATTTTGTAAAACAAGTGTCCAGACATCCATTCAACCTGCTTTGTTGATACAATTGTGAAGTGGAATTGTGTTATGAATGCTTGGCTGAGCTCCAAGTGTCACTAACGGATTCAGCCCTGTGGGGAATGTTTACATAGCTGTGAAGGCAGCTGCAAACATTGTCTTATTAACAGTTTTATGAGCTTCTAATAAGTTGATCTTTCTTTGAAGTGGTTTGTGAATGCCTATTTGGATGAGATTACGAGACATTAAGTGGATTAAAGGCTTTCAGTGGGAGAATGAATGGCTATGTTTGATTGACAGATTTATGAGCTGGTAAGAGGTTTTTTTTTCATAGGAATTTTGAAAGGCTGAGTGTGTTTTTATTTCATTAGCATTACAAAGGCTGCCAGTGTTATTGCTCATTGGTCCTATCCCTAGTGGAGACTGGAACTGTGCTTCAAATGTGCAGCAAATGTAAGGCCATTATCTTGAAAATCAAACCATAGGTTCTCCTATGTACATTAATATCTGATTCTCCATACCATAGAATGGAGAATTCACTGGATAAAGTACACTAATGCACCTGAATCCTTACACAGTGCTGGTAGACCAATGGGAAAACTGCATTTGGAGCAAGCATTTAAACAGCGAACCCCATGTGCCAGGTCGTAGCCCATCATGTTTCCTGATCCAGGCAAAATGGCAGGTGGCAGGAATAGCCCAGTAATTTAAAATTTCAGGTCCCACATGCCTCCTGTTTGGTCCTCCCGAAGCAGGTTTGCTCAGGGTTGGGAGAGGGAAATCCAGCTCGTTCTCTCTGTTTCTCTCCCCACAGAGGCTGCCAGACATTTTGAGTATTTCCGGCGCTTTCTGCTTTTATTTCAGATTTCCAGCATCTGAAGTATTTTGTTTTTGGAGGAGGAGAGGGGGTCATGTTTCCACAAGGGGCCAGGAGGCTGTCAAGGCGTACACACACCGCAAAGGGAATGGGAGCAGGTAGCCCGAGAGGTCAATTCCCAGAGACTGGCTCCGAGGGCTTGGCAGCAGTGCTGGATATGTTCAGTCACTACGTGAGTGGTCAAGGTCAGTGAATCCATCTTCACATGACGCCTCCTACCCACTGCACTGCCAGCCTCTCCACACCGCTCACCCTGCCACAATCCATCACCCACCCGCATGCCTAATATTTGGATGCTCATTATTATCCTTACACCCTTAGCAATGCTGCCAGCCTCACACCCACCCTCCATGGCATTCACATCCTTCCAGCCATTTAATTGCAGCAGGGCATGCCACCCAAGCACATTGCAACACACTCACTGACCTTCTTCCCTGGCTCTTGGCAGGACAAGGTCACATGTCACCACAGGAAGCAGCAACAAAACGGTTGTGGGATGGCACGGCTGCATCTCACCAGCCCTTTGGAGGAGATGGTGCTCTGCATTATAGGGCTTGAAATGGCTGACGTCGTTGCATCAGCGCCATGGATAACATTCAGGATGGTGGCATGTTCCAGCCTCCCACTCCTCAAATCCTACCTCATGCCCATCCCAATGCTTGGCGTGAAGTGCAAGCTGCAGATGGTGTGACTGCAGACCCCTTGCTCTCCATTCCTTCCCTCACTCCATCTCTGCCCTTCTGCATTTTTGCTTTCAGATACAGATTTGTGCGGCTTCTATTAACATCAACAAAAGCTATCGGAATGATTTTGCTAGTATGTAAGTGAATAGACAGATGATCACAGCCCACAATTTCCGTTCCACAGGGCATCATACCTGGGGCGGTACTCCAAAGATGCACTGGGAAACTGCCTCCCGCCCCCCACCGGGGAAGTCCCCATGTAAAGATTGCATGGAAATTACCCAAGAAGCTCAAATTACCTTTAGGCAATTGACCTGCACTGGGAACTATCCGACACTGCGATTTAAATTGCAAACTTCAGATGGTTCCCACTGTCATACAGCAATAGTTACCCAGAAAATGTTAGAAGAATTAAAACCACTTCTAACTTCTGGGTAACTATAGTACTGAATGCACCCACCTCACCCACCGCCCCCCCCCCCCACCCTGGGTCTCTATCCACGCCCGTGACACTCCAAGGGATCCCCTGACTACCACCCCACCCCCCCCACCCCCGATTGCCTTCCCCAAACCCCCCAACTACACCCCCACCCTCCCGACTACACCGACACCCCCAACTACTCCCCACCACCGAATACCCTCCCCACACCCTGACTACCCCCGACACCCTCTCATTGCCCACCCCCCCACTGGCTACCCAATTTCCCCCACTGACCACCCAACCCAACCCACTAACCACCCTGCACTGACTATCCAATCTGCTCACTGACCACTGCCCCTGCTGACCTTACCCCACTGACCACCCAACACTGACCACCTGAGCCCCCCACCCATGACAGGTCACCCAAGTCCCACACCCCCAACCCTCCAATCCTATCCACTTACCTTACAAACCTACCTTCTCCCTGGCTTCTGAAAGTGGGCTGGTCCTTTAAACTTAACTGCTTTATAGCAGCTGGTGCGGGGTCGGTTAGCTCAGTTGGCTGGACAGCTAGTTTACAACACAGAGTGATATCAACAGCATGGGTTCAATTCCCATGTTGGCTGATGTCATCCATGAAGGCCCTGCCTTCTCAACCTCACCCCTCACCTGAGGTGTGGTGACCTTCAGGTTAAACTTACCACCAGTTACCTCTCTTTAATGAGAGAGCAGCCTATTGCCCTCTGGGACTATGGTGACTTTCAATGCTGTTATAAAGGGGGTGTGGCTTCCTGACCTCTGACACATCTGCTCTTGACACAAGGCCTTGGGATCACACTGTCTTCGCCTGGCCTGAGTCGGGAGGTCGGGTGAGAAAGGAGAGCGGCTCCCTTTCAGGGGGTGTAACTAGAAGCGGAGTGGGAATCCGACTTGATTGCTACTCCATGGAAGTTATGGCCCGTACGTTTTTCCAGCCCTGCTACCTTGCAAAGCAACAGCTAGCTACCTTGCAAAAGCTTCCATGTCTTCTGCAATTGCCAGTCTGTTGCAAGTGAATCATCATCCTTCTCTGTGAGGACCATTTTGTATGAAAGAGGGTGAAAGGCTTCATTCTGACCCCAGCACCCGTCAGCGGGTATGGTAGATGTGACTGGCTTACACAAGTCTTAGTACAATCAGTACAACCAACATCAAAGTGGGAACAGCTCACATTCGAATCATGAAACAACAGCTAGAAAAGGATTTTTTTTTCTAAATAATGAATGGGAACAGTGAAAGAAAAGCAGAGGTAAAACAGAACAAAAAGTAAAATGAAAGAAAATGAAAAGGAAAACCAAACCAAAGAAGCTACTGAAAAACTGAAACAAAAATGTTCTAAAACAAAATCAACAACTTTAATATAATAAAATGTCCCAAGATGCTTCACAGGAGCATTATATAACAAAATATATCGCCAAGCCACATATTAGATTGGATTACCAAAAGCTTTGCCAAAGACATAGGTTTTAAGGTGTGGGGTAGAGAGTCTGAGAGGTTTAGGGAGGGAATTCCACAGCTTAGAGCCCAGCCAGCCAAAGACATGGCCACCAATGGTGGAGCAATTAAATTTGAGGATGTTCAAGAGGCCAGAATTAGAAGAACGTGGATATCTTGGAGTGTTGTATGGTTGGAGGAGATTACAGCGATAGGGAAGGATGAGACCATGGAGGGCTTTGAACACAAAGGTTGAGAATTTTAAAATCAAAGCGTTGCTTGACAGGGAGCCAATGTTGGTCAGCAAGCACAGGGGTAATAGGATAAGGGGATTGGATGTGAGTTAGTACATGGGCAGCAGAGTTTTGGATGACCACAGTGTAGAATGTGGGAGATCAGCCAGGAGTACATTACCACATCATCTTGGGCTGGGAATCCAGTGTGGGTGAGTATGGATCTTGGCTTTGAACTTCTCAGAAGCCTGAATTTTGGGCCTTATTCCTCTAAGGAAGTGTGAATGCTCATCACCCGGCAACAGTATGGGATAAAATGAGTACTCACTTAGACAGGTACTGGATAATTAAGGAAAGACAGCATGGATTCATTAAGGGAAAATCATGTTTAACTAACTTGCTGGAGTTTTTTTGAGGAGGTAACAGAGAGGGTTGATAAAGGGAACACTCTTGATGTGGTGTATGTAGCTTTTTAAAAGGCATTTGATTAAGTGCCACACAACAGACTTGTGAACAAAATTCTAGGTCATGGAATAAAAGGGAGAGTAGGCACTTGGATAAGAAATTGGCTGAGTAACAGGAAACAGAGTAGTGATAAATGGTTGTTTTTCAGATTGGATGGAGGTTTGTAGTGGAGTTCCTCAGGGGTCAGTGTTAGGACCCTTGCTCTTCCTGATATATATTAATGACCTGGACTGTGGTGCATGGGGCATGATTTCAAAATTTGCAGATGATACAAAGATTGGAAATGTTTTCAACTGTGATGGGGATAGTCTTGAACTTCAAAAGGACATAGACATGTTGGAGGATTGGGCAGACAAGTGGCAGATGAAGTTCAATGCAGAGAAGTGTGAGGTGATTTGTTTTGGCAGGAAAGATATGGTGAGACAGTATAAAATAAAGGGAGAGCCTTTTAAAGGAGATGTAGGAACAGAGGGACCTCAGCGAATACGTACATAGGTCATTAAAGGTGGCAGAGCATGTTGAGAGAGCAGTTAATAAAGCATATAGTATCTTGGGCTTTATTAATAGGGGCATTGAGTACAAGAGTAAGGAGGTCATGTTGAACTTGTATATGACACTAGCTAGGCCTCATCTGGAGTACTGTGTCCAGTTCTGGGCAGCATACTTGAGGAAGGATGTGAAGACATTGGGGAGCGTACAGAGGAGATTCACAAGAATGGTTCCAGGGATGAAGAACTGTAGCTATGAGGATAGATTGGAAAGGTTGGGACTCTTTTCCTTGCATAAAAGAAGGCTGGGAGGAGGCTTGATAGAGGTATTCAAGATCCTGAGGGGCATGGACAGGATAAATAGTAGGAAACTGTTCACACGCAAGAGAACATCAAGAATTAGAGGGCACAGAATCAAAATAATTGGCAAAAGGATTAATTGTGATGTGAGGAAAAGGTTTTTTACCCAGAGGGTGGTTGAAGCCTGGAATGAACTTCCTGAAAGGGTGGTGGGGGCAAGTTTGATCGAGGTATTCAAAAGGGAATTAGATTGCTGCCTGAAGAGAGAGAATGTGCATGGTTACAGGGATAAGGCAGGGGAGTGGGACTAGGTGGAATGCTCTTTCAGAAAGCCGTGCAGACTTGATGGGCCGAATAGCCTCCTTCAACACTATAAAGATAATTGATACTGTGATACTGTGAACAAAATGCAGAGGAAAGACATTGAAAATCCAACCTTCTCTTCTTGCCATTTAACTAAAGAGCAATTATCCACAAGCTGATAGAGAAATCCCATGAGGGAAAGGGAAATACAAAACATAGCTTTGCAGTGACATAATCACTAATTGCTCCTACCAAAGACAGCTTAATTTTTAAAATTTGTTCATAATACGTCAAACAGTAATTGGGACTAAATTGCATTAATACATAGCTTTTATTTTTAGGAAAATCATACACCAGGGTCTTGCAAACTGAGTTGTTGCCTATCTTTTCCAAGTTTAAGTTTCACAGTTAACAAAATGGAAGCTAAAGTCACACTCCAATGTACAAGCCTTCCAAGATGCCGGAGGGAGCATACTGTTAGGGAATTCTGGTGTACATTCATCTCCACACAACTACAGCCAGATTGCCAGTTCATGTCACACCCATCAGCCTACTAACACTGTGAGAGAGAGGAATGAAATTCTCCAGAAAAAGGGATTGTACCTGATGTTCCAGCATCAGGATAGGACCTGCCCCATGTCCAACAGGGGTAGCCAAGACTGAGAAACTTGAAAGAAAAGAAACTAGCTTTGGTACTAAATGGAGGATTTGCATTTATAGAACGCCTTTCGCAATCTGCAGATGTTCCAAAATGCTTCTCAGCCACTGAGGTGCTTTTTGAAGTGTTGTTACTGTTGCAATGTAGGATGCATGGCAAACAGATTGCCCCCCAGCTAGCTCCCACACACACCTGTGTGACCAGATAATCAGATTTTAATGATGTTGGGTGAGGGATAAATACTGGCCAAGACACTGGGGAGCACTCCACTGCTCTTCTACAAATAGCGCCGTGGGATCTTTTCCATCCACCCGAGAGGGGCAGATGGAGCTTCAATTTAACAACAAGATTTCCAATGCCTTTCCCCTGCATTCTGTTGCCAGGTGATGAGCATTCATACTTCCTTCAAGGAATAAGGCCCAAAATGCAGGATTACTGGTGTTTCAAAGCCAAGATCCATACTCACTCACTGGATTCCCAGCCCAAGACATCGTGGTAATGTACTGACCTCCCAAGTTCTCCAACAGTGCAGCATTCCCTCAGTGCTGCACAGCAGTCTCAGCCTGGATTATGTGCTTAAATCTCTGGACTTAAGCCAATGACCATCTGACTCTAAAGTGTGTTACTATGACCAACACTATGCTGTGGACAATAGATTTAAATCTACATGATGACAGTCTATTAATAGAAATACAATGCAGAAGGCAGATTAAAAATAGTGCCTTGACCTCTCAGCTGGGATCAGTGCAGAGTAGCTATCATCCCTCAGGCTATAAAGTGCACTGAGGTCCAGTGGTCTTCAGAGCACTGAGGCAAAATCAATGTTATGAGATTCATATGGACAGCTGGAAACTAGCCACAGATCCACAATACTTGTCTTCATTTGGGCACTATTCCCTTACAACAAGGGACAGACAATGAACTTAGGTTATTTAGAGCAGGTGCAGCCCCCGAGTAAAACCAAAGAATAGATTCACTGTCATTCAGCACACCCGAAGGGTACGGTGGGGCCAACTACTTAGCAGGATTAGGCTATTCAGCCCTTTGAGCCTGCTCCACCATTCAATAAGATCATGGATGATCTGGTTGTGGTCTCAACTTCACTTTCCTGTCCGTCCCCCTTGACCCCCTTGTCTATCAAAAATCTGTCCAACTGAGCCTTGAATAAATTCAAAGACCCAGCTTCCACTGTTCTTTGGGGAAGAGGATTCCACATCCCAAAAACTCTCTGAGAGAAAAGATTTCTCCTCATCTCCGTCTTAAGCAGTAGGCCTCTTATTCTTAAACTGTGTCCCTTGGTTCTAGTCTCTCCCACAAGTAGAAACATACTCCCAGTTGTAAGGGAAATATAATAATTTTTGTACTGTTATTGGAATTTATTATAGAGCAATAGTGTGGTCTGTGTTTATGTGTGTGTGTGTGTGTGAGAGAGACTTAATTGAATTAAAGGCAGTTGGTCTGAAGGCTTTGATGTGCCAGAAGAGAAGCTAGGTTTGAAATGTTAAGTAGCTAAACATTGCTGGAGTTTAGAATGTGAGGTGTAAAAGGAAAATTTGCATTGTTAGATAAACCCAAGTAGTGAATTTCAAAGAGATGGTAAGGTGTTACATCTAGCCAACAGAGCTTAAGCCAAACAGTGTGTTTATTTTTCCCAAAGGTTACTGGTAAAATTGGTATTATGAAAGATTTTTATTATTCGAAAAGCAGAGTTGAAAAGAAATATTGGGACAATGGGATTTACATTGAAAAGAGAGAAACCTGTATAAATGAGATGAGGTTATGTGTAGGAAAGAAGGAATTTTAAGATCTAACAAGTGTGAAAAGCCTCCATCCGCTGTGCCCAAATTGCTGTCTACAAGAACTGAAGTTAAGAAAACTGACTTTGAACATCCCTGTCCAGGGTACTGTGTATTGCTTTGCCGGGGTCTGTTAAAATCTGTTTTCTTTTTACTGTTGCCTTAACAGAGGTGTAACTGGGAGTTAGATTAACTAGGGGAGCTAGGAGTTACCATAGTAGTAATTTGTAAACCTATGTATGTGCTTAAAATCATTTTTTGCTTATTAATAAAGGTTTAATTTAGTTTTGTAGGAACCTATAAGACTCGGTGGTCTTATTACTACTGAATTCAAGGCACACATCTCGAAATAAATACAACTTGTGAAATAGTTGTAACAGTTGTTTCAAGTTTCCCTCTGGGATTTGAACAACTCAACATTTACCATCCACTGTGCCAAAACACCAATATCTACCCTATCAAGTCCCCTCAGGACGTTATATGTTTCAATAAGATCACCTTTCATTCTTCTAAACTCCGATGGATAAAGGCCCAACCTGTTCAACTTTTCTTCATTAAATAAGCCCCCAATTCCAGGAATAAGTCAAGTGAACATCCTCTCAACTGCTTCAAATGCAATTATATTTTTTAAGGAGACCAAAACTGTACACAGTATTCCAGATGTGGTCTAACCAAGGCCCTCTACAGCTGCAGTAAAACTTCTCTGCTTATATATTCCAGTCCCCTTGCAATAAATGCCAACATTCCATTTTCTTTCCTAAACTGTAACATACTAACTTTGTGATTCCTGTACAAGGACACCCCGATCCCTCTGTACCCCTGAGTTCTGGAATGTTTCTCCAAGTGTGACCAAGATAACTGTCACACCCAATTACAAGCTTTCGGATCAGATAGAAGCCACTGTAATGTTCCCAAAGTCACAGTTCAGTTCAGGAGAGGGACTGAAGTTGCCACTAGGATCAAAAGTCAAAGGTTGGTACCTGTGCCTGAGTAGAAGGACAGGCCCCAGAGTACCAAGATCAGTTCTAAAGGACATCTCAAGCACTGCAGAGGGCAGGGTCAATGCGCTCTGACAATTGGGGATTTGGGAAGAAAATGATCCTTTTGGTCTTTAGTGTTTTCCATGAAGAATACATGGAGGTGATTCAGGTGTTAACCCACCTGAAATGACTCATTGGGCACCATCTCCCAACACATTCAATTCAAAACCCTTCTCCTGATCTACAATTCCCCACATATCCTTGCCTCACTCTGCAAGCTACTTCCACATGCTCCATTCCTCGGACTCCAGCCTTCCTTACATATCTCCCTCCCTTTAACCCACCATTGGTCACACAGCCTTCAGCCACCTTGGTCCTCTTCTCTGTAATCCTTTCCTTAAATTCCCTTTGCCCTCATCCCTCAATCTCTGGCTGTTGTTAAAGTCATCCACTGATGGTGGAATAATTAAAATTGGGAATGTGCAAAAAATGATACAATCAGTATCATCCATGTTCTCATTTTTGTAACCCTTGTACACGGCTTTTTGTCCATTTTCTGCAGTGACTCACTCACATACATGTAGACAGCAGGAGAAAAGCATGTTATGGAAGAGGCATTTGTCCAGATAGTGGGAGATCACTAGTATCTCAGGGCAAATATACACATACTCCCAAGTCTCAATTCTGTTTTATTACAACTATAAGGTTGTCCTTGCTTAGAACTTTAGACATTTACAGCGCAGAAGGAGGCCAGTTGGCCCATTGCATCTGTACCAGCAGAAAAGAGCTACCCAGCCTAATCCCACTTTCCAGCTCTGGATCCATAGCCCTATAGGTTACTGCATGAATGCATATCCAAGTGCTTTTTAAAATGTCACCAGGGTTTCTCCCTCTGTCAACCTTTCAGACAATGAGTTATAGCTCCCTTCTGGGTGGAATAAATTCCTCAACTCCCCTCTAATCCTTCTACAAGTTATTTTAAATCTAAGCTCCCTGGTTATTGACCTTTCTGCTAAGGGAATTAGTACTTCCTTATCCACTTTATCACAGCCCCTCATAATTTCATACATCTCAATGAAATCTCCCAACAGCCTCCTGTGTTCCAAAGAAAACAACCCCAGCCTATCCAATCTTTCCCAATAGCTAAGATTCTCCATTCCTGACAAAACCCTCATAAATCTCCTTTGTACTGTCTCTAGTGTGATCGATCACCTCCTTCTTGTAATGCAGTGAGCTGTACACAATGTTTTAGCTGTGGCCTATCTAGTGTTTTATACTATTCTAGCATAACTTCCTTGCTCTTATACTCTGGGTCTCAGCGAATAAAGGAAAGTAGCCAGTTTGCCTTCTGAACAACCTTATCTAACCAATTGTGTTGTGGGCATGCACACCAAGGTCTTTCTGTTCCTCTACGCTTTTCAAAGTCCTACCATTTATACTAACATATGAAGTAGCAACAGGAGTAGGCATCGTGTAGTGCATTCCCTTTGCTTATTCATCATCATTGCCTCACACTTGCCAGGACTGAATTCCATTTACAATTTCCCTGCACAGCTGACCAGTCCATTAATATCTCCCTGCAGTCAACAGCTTTCTTCCTCATTATCAACCACACAGCCAATGTGTATATCATCCGAAAACATCGTAATCATGCCCCCCCACATATACATCTAAAGTATCAATATATAACCACAAAAAGCAAGGGATAGTACTACCCCTGCAGAACCCCACTGCAAACAGCCTTCCAGTCACAAAAACACTCTTTTGCACTCTGCCACTGAGCCAATTTTGTATTTAGCTTGCCTCTTTCCTTTGGATCCCATGGACTTTTACTTTTCTAACCTGTCTGTCATGCAGGACCTTGTGAAAAGCCTTGCTAAAATCCATGTAGACTACATTAAGCAGAATCTCTCTCATTAACACTCCTTTTTCATCCTCAATAAACAGGGAGTCGTTATTGCAATGGGTGAATTCAGCAGGAGGAGGACAGATTAGAGTGGCTCAAATAACGGAATGGATTTGGAAAGAAGTCACATAGGAACAAGTGGAAAATACCTTTGTTATTGATCTGGTCAGGCCAAAGTGAGATCAGCTCAGTAGCCCTCAGTAAACCATTTTACATTTTAAAACATGTCTCTTGTTGGTCCAGAATTTGCTGGAAAAATAAGGGCAAGTTTAATGTGAATGGCATTATTAGTTTGTAAATAACGCAAGCAATTTGTGGGACTAGCCATAAATTGCTTGACAATTTGCGCCATTCCACTGTTAGCCGTGCTATCAGAGTTCACAGTCAACATCCCAGTGAGTTTAAAGAAATCAGTGTTCAATTAAACTAGCCACAGTAAGATAGAACTGGTGATGACAACTTAATGACATTGGGACACTTTTAATTACAGGATTTATGTTCCCACAATGCCACTCAATCTCTCCGTCCATAAAGGGACCAATTGAAACTGTGGAGTATCGTTCCTCAGCTAATAAATTGTTCCCATACGAACATACAAACTAGGAGCAGGAGTAGGCCACTCGGCCCTTCGAGCCTGCTCCGCCATTCAATAAGATCATGCCCAATCTGACTGTAACCTCCCACCTACCCCCGATAACCTTTCACCCCCTTGTTTATCAAGAATCTAGCTACCTCTGCCTTGAAAGCATTCAAAGACTTTGCTTCCACTGCCTTTTGAGGAAGGGAATGCCAAAGACTCACTACCCTCTGAGTCACTACCTGAGACCCTCTGATTCACTATCTCCCAGAGGTTTTTAAAACCTTTATAAAAGGATCTTATTTTTCCTCTTTTTTTCCTCTCTCTTAATCCAGCCCTTCTATCTCTCAATTTCTCTTTCTGAACTTGAGTTACCTCTAATTTTTCCTATTTTCTTTGCGGTCATTTCTCGGTTTTCTGCCGAAATTGCATTCTGCTCCAAACTCCAGCCAGATCTCCCCCCCACCCCTGTTCAGCCAGGCATGGAAATGTGTATGACTAAGAACAGTTAGTAGCGAGATACCCTCAAACTGGCACTAGTAAAAAGGCAGTGTGCTGCATTACCCAGTCCACCCAACAAAAGGAATTATAGGCCCAGATTTTCACCCCTGGGTTGGGTGCGCAGAGTTAGGGAATGTCCTGGTTCAGCGAACCCGACCTTCAAAAATGGTCGACTGCAGATCAGATTTCCGGTTGTTTGGGGGTGGGGGGGGGAGCTGCGGGCTGAAATAGTGGGTAGCCCTGTAATGAATGCGGAGGCTGCCAGGTGTGCACAGAGGCGGGCTGCCACAAGGCCTGCTTCAATGCTCTGGCACTGTGTTCAAATAAATTAAAGATAATAACAAAACAATAAAAATCCCTCCAACCCTCACCTCCCCCCTCATCCACCTACATGCTCCCTATGCCCCATACATACCAACCTATGCCAATTCATGCCCCCATGGCCCCTCACACCCCTATGCCAACTTAGTGCCCCCGACACTCCCCATTGCCCCAATAACCCAATGCCAACTTAGTGCCCTTCTACCCACTCCTATTTCCCCCACACCTCTATGCCAACTTAGTGCAAACTCATGCCAACGCACTTGACACTTCCTGGACTGCTTTGCCATGTTTTACAGCTGTTTGACAGATGAACAACTTTTTAACAGTTCCTTTACAGCTGGATAATTCCTTGCCTGCTGGACAGCTCTTCAACAGTTCCTTGACAGCGGGACTGTTCTTTTGACAGCTGGGTAGCTTTTTAACAGCTTCACAATTCCAATCAATTTGCACGTAAAAAGTGCATAACAATGTTTACTTTTAATAATTCCAAAGGGTGCTCTACCTCTCCTAAAGGGTGCTTTACCTCTCCCAAAGGTGACCAAGGACCCTATTCAAATGGGTACCTTACCTCTCCAAAGGGGTACCCTGGCTATTCAACACACCCACGAAGTTCATACCTCCTCTTACCTGTTCTGTTCTGCACATTCTGGATTCCACACCCCTGTTCTTCCAAAATCCCACCTCAGTGGAGGCAGCTGGAAATTTAAATAGCCAGCTGCCTCCACAAATCATGCTTGTGCGAATCCCAGCCCAACGCCAGTCCCACCCCTGTGAAAATGGGAAATTCCGGGTTCACGGGCAGAACTTAGAATTTTCGGCCATTTCTGGGATTTCCGCCCTGACGGACAGCCTCTCCATCGTGGCCAAATCCCAGGTCGTAGAAAGTGAGGGACAAGCCAAATACCCTATCACTCACTATCTGTTCATTTCTAAAAGGATACCCACCTCACATAATTTAGTTGGTTTAAGGTTGTTACATATTTCTGGATAAATTTAAAAACAATCAACCCGCAACTAAATTAAAACTTGCATGCAAACAGATGTAAATGTTCTGAAAGTAATGTTAGGCAAAAATAGCCTCCTTATTACACACTTACTGTATTAACATACAAATTGTTCCAATCTTTAAATTATTCTATGAATTCCTTCTCACCTGCCTTGCAAAAGTCTCTTCCACTTGTTTACTTTATCCGCCTGGATTTGCACTGAAAATTGAGTGTCAAGGGAACAATTCCAATTATCATATAACTCTTCATATTTGCCACATCTCATTAAATCTGGTGCATCATAAATTAGCTTCACTTAAGTGAGTGAATCCCAATTCACATTCCAATGTGCATTTGATGGAGCTACTCAGGATGTTTATTGTCCTAGTCATTAACTGGGGTCAATGCTGTATTATAATACAAAGCACAGGAAACCCCACTAATCAACGAGGACTAGCAGATACCAGTTGCCTTGTGAAAAGTAAATTCCACATACTGTTCCTTTTACTGTGCTTAACCTTTCACAGGGAGTCTGTGTAAAGGTTTCAACTTCAATATTCAACATATTATTGACACATCAACAATTCTCACAGGAGCAGGATCACTTGTGCAAATCAAATATAAGATCAGTAACCCTCCAAAACTGACCTAGAGTCTCCAGGGTTTAAAGATTAATCTCCAGAAAACAGTCGCATACAATCCTGAAGAAAAGTTATAGCATAGGGACAGTAAAAATTAGTTCTAAAAATAATCAAAATGGGAAAGACATCAATTTGGTAGAAAGCTCGGGTTCACTGCATCGGGTATCGAAGAGTCTCCTTGCCTTCCAATTAGTGTTGGAAAACGGTGTACCATGAGGAAGGGCCTTTTAGAGGATCGATGGCGGAGGCGTGCGGGTGAATCAGTCGGAGGTCTCATGTCAAAACCTCCAGGAATATGTCCAACCAGAGTTGGCAGCTCAAATCAATAGGTGCATGTAACTTCATCAAAGGGTATTTTGGAATAGAAATTAGTCCAGGCTCATTTAAAGAATTGACGCAGAGCATGCATAAACAGAAAGGCCTGAGGTCGGATGAAAATTCTGACTGTCATCTTCGCAACCATAGACAGCTCAATCTTTGAGCAATGATCTTCAGGTTAATTGATAGAGGGGTGGGGTGGGGTCTGGGTCAGAAAGTAAAGAGATGGATTAGGAAGTAAAAGGATTTCAAAATAAAGGTGGAAGTTGAAATCAAAGATTAGATTTTACATTTGACAGGAATGTTATTGACAGCTGAAGGGTGTGTGGTAAATCACAGACTGCTCATCGAGCCACAGGGCACTGTATTACAAATGTTGACCCTGGGTTAATATGACAGCACATATTTTACATGGATGGGATAAAAACAGCCATACAATTAGTTACTAGGGGAGAAATCCAGTTTACTAGCGACATACTGCAAGTGCTAAATATTTAAAAACAAAAAGCTAAAAGCTACTGCGGATGCTGGAAATCCAAAACAAAACAAAAACAGAATTACCTGGAAAAACTCAGCAAGTCTGGCAGCATCGGCGGAGAAGAAATCAGTCGCTCAGGGGTCGCGTAACTATTTAGCATGGAGGAATCTCGTTCGTTATCGGAATTAACCAGACAAATCGCTCCACCAACTAAGAACGGCCATGCACCACCACCCACAGAATCGAGAAAGAGCTATCAATCTGTCAATCCTTTCCGTGTCCGGGCCGGGTGAGGTTTCCCGTGTTGTAAATAGTTACGCGACCCCCGAGCGACTGATTTCTTCTCCGCCGATGCTGCCAGACTTGCTGAGTTTTTCCAGGTAATTCTGTTTTTGTTTTGCTAAATATTTAAACTACTTGGGCAAATGAAGGCCACATCACATGAAGGCTGAACCTCAATCTATCAAAGTCTAAATCCACACACTACACTTTTTAATACCTCTGTCAGAATGTGCATTGTTTTAAACACATATTGGGTGTGGCCTTGGGTAGAATATTTACAAGGAGGAAAATTTCTCTGAGATGACTGACAAGATATCCTCTGCACAAATATATCCTTAACTGGACCCTCAATACAGGAGAGTATCATGTGACTAAACATTCCAAGCAAAGAGAAACTTGCAAATTATGTAGCAACCTCAGGTTATCCCAAGCCTCTTTGCAGCCAATGGAGTTCTTCTCAAGTGTAATCACTTTTCTGATGTGCAAAATATATATACAGCAAGATCCCACAAACACCAGAGATAAATGAGCAAGTTATCTGTTTCAGTGATGTTGGCTGAGGGGTAAATATTGCCATGGACACTCAGAAAATTCCCCTACTCTGCTTTGAAAATATGCCCTGGGATCTTTAACATCAGCTGGCAAACAGGGCCTTGATTTAATGTTGTACCTGAAACACTTCTGCTGAGCACACAGCACTCACTCCATACTACATTGCAGCATTCACCTTAGTTACCTGCTCAAGTCTGGAATGGGGCCTGACCGCACAACCTTCTGACTGAGGTGAGAGAGCTACCACTAAGTCACCTGGCTTAACACTAACTGCTTCTACCAGAAAGGTAATAAAACATGTGAAAAATCTCCTTCCAAACCTCCCATCAGAGCATTCCGGAGCAAATATCCCTGAATCTTAACAACAAGGATTTAACCAAACCTTATCAAAGTTATAAAAACAAAAAGCTAAAAGCTACTGCGGATGCTGGAAATCCAAAACAAAAACAGAATTACCTGGAAAAACTCAGCAGGTCTGGCAGCATCGGTGGAGAAGAAATCAGTTAACGTTTTGAGTCTTCATGACCCTTCAGCAGAACTGAGTATAGTTAGGAGAAAGGAGAAATATAAGCTGGTCTAAGGTGGGGGGGCGGGGGGAGAGAGAAGTTGAAGGTGGGATGATTGTGGAGATAAGCAAGCAGTGATAGGAGCAGATAATCAAAAGATGTCACAGACAAAAGGATCAAAGAGGTGTTGAAGGTGGTGATATTATCTAAGAAAAGTGCTAATTAAGAATGGAAGGCAGGATACTCAAGGTACAGCTCTAGTGGGGGTGGGGTGGAAAGACTAACAAAGTTTTAGTTTTAGATTTAAAAATAATGGAAATAGGTGGGAAAAGAAGAATCTATATAAATTATTGAAAAAAAAGGGAGGGGGGAGAAACGGGGTGGGGATGGGGGGAGGGGGAGTTTAAGATCTAAAGTTGTTGAATTCAATATTCAGCCCGGAAGGCTGTAAAGTGCCTAGTCGGAAGATGAGGTGCTGTTCCTCCAGTTTGCGTTGGGCTTCACTGGAACAATGCAGCAAGCCAAGGACAGACATGTGGGCAAGAGAACAGGGGGGAGTGTTAAAATGGCAAGCGACAGGGAGGTTTGGGTCTTTCTTGCGGACAGACCGCAGGTGTTCTGCAAAGCGGTCGCCCAGTTTGCGTTTGGTCTCTCCAATGTAGAGGAGACCGCATTGGGAGCAACGAATACAGTAGACTAAGTTAGGGGAAATGCAAGTGAAATGCTGCTTCACTTGAAAGGAGTGTTTGGGCCCTTGGACGGTGAGGAGAGAGGAAGTGAAGGGGCAGGTGTTGCATCTTCTGCGTGGGCATGGGGAGGTGCCATAGGTGGGGGTTGAGGAGTAGGGGGTGATGGAGGAGTGGACCAGGGTGTCCCGGAGGGAACGATCCCTACGGAATGCCGCCAGGGGGGTGAAGGGAAGATGTGTTTGGTGGTGGCATCATGCTGGAGTTGGCGGAAATGGCGGAGGATGATCCTTTGAATGCGGAGGCTGGTGGGGTGATAAGTGAGGACAAGGGGGACCCTATCATGTTTCTGGGAAGAAGGAGAAGGCGTGAGGGCGGATGCGCGGGATATGGGCCGGACACGGTTGAGGGCCCTGTCAACGACCGTGGGTGGAAAACCTCGGTTAAGGAAGAAGGAGGACATGTCAGAGGAGCTGTTTTTGAAGGTAGCATCATCAGAACAGAACGCTACCTTCAAAAACAACTCCTCTGACATGTCCTCCTTCTTCCTTAACCGAGGTTTTCCACCCACGGTCGTTGACAGGGCCCTCAACTGTGTCCGGCCCATATCCCGCGCATCCGCCCTCACGCCTTCTCCTTCTTCCCAGAAACATGATAGGGTCCCCCTTGTCCTCACTTATCACCCCACCAGCCTCCGCATTCAAAGGATCATCCTCCGCCATTTCCGCCAACTCCAGCATGATGCCACCACCAAACACATCTTCCCTTCACCCCCCCTGGCGGCATTCCGTAGGGATCGTTCCCTCCGGGACACCCTGGTCCACTCCTCCATCACCCCCTACTCCTCAACCCCCACCTATGGCACCTCCCCATGCCCACGCAGAAGATGCAACACCTGCCCCTTCACTTCCTCTCTCCTCACCGTCCAAGGGCCCAAACACTCCTTTCAAGTGAAGCAGCATTTCACTTGCATTTCCCCTAACTTAGTCTACTGCATTCGTTGCTCCCAATGCGGTCTCCTCTACATTGGAGAGACCAAATGCAAACTGGGCGACCGCTTTGCAGAACACCTGCGGTCTGTCCGCAAGAAAGACCCAAACCTCCCTGTCGCTTGCCATTTTAACACTCCCCCCTGTTCTCTTGCCCACATGTCTGTCCTTGGCTTGCTGCATTGTTCCAGTGAAGCCCAACGCAAACTGGAGGAACAGCACCTCATCTTCCGACTAGGCACTTTACAGCCTTCCGGGCTGAATATTGAATTCAACAACTTTAGATCTTAAACTCCCCCTCCCCCCATCCCCACCCCGTTTCTCCCCCCTCCCTTTTTTTTCAATAATTTATATAGATTCTTCTTTTCCCACTTATTTCCATTATTTTTAAATCTAAAACTAAAACTTTGTTCTTATCAAAGTTATACCTGCTGGGAATCTGTTCCACAGTTCCATCACCAAAACACTGCTCTGAAGAAGAGTCATCCAGGCTTGAAATGTTAACTCTTGTTCCTCTGTCCACAGATGCTGTCAAACCTGCTGAGTCTTTCCAGGATTTTGTTTTTATTTCAGATTTCCAGCATCTGCAGTATTTTGTTTTTATTTACCAAAACATGCTGCCTTCATTTTCCTTCGACACCTTTAGCTTTAAACTGTGCTCTCAAGCTTGTTAGGAGAAAGTTCTTTGGCCAGATTTTCTTGCAGGGATTAGCAAATGTGAATCGGGTCATTTCCCAACTTCTGAAATGGGAATCTGCCTCCAAGCCCCTTTGGCTCTATATTTTTGTTCCGGAGGGTCATGGAGTGGGTTCCTGGTGCAGTTTGCAAGTCATGATTGGATGCGGTCTCAGGTTCGGGCCCAGGAGAAGTCGGGTGCAGAGACTGGTTCTTCCCGTCCCGTGCCCAAGAAAAGGGCAGCTAACGGTGTCCTTCACAATGGTGTCCTTGGATATGGCCTGAAGTGACCCCTGGAGGAGAACTCTGACCTTTGCACTGTAAGTACTGCCGATGTAACTAATGGCTGAAACATTGTTGCCCTGTGAGAGCTGACCCATTAACTGCGTTTTCTGAGTGTAACTCGGAACTATTGCTTTGTCCACCGTCCTAAGCTAATGTTGGCACTCTGGACTGTCCTCTGAGTACCCTGCTTTTCCAAGTTTGCTGACAACATGAAACTTGGTGGGAATGTGAGCGAATGTGAGGGGTGTTAAGAGGCTTCAAGGCGATTTAGACAGGTTGGGTGAGTGGGCAAATACATGGTAGATGTAGTATAACATGGATAAGTGTGAAGTTATCCACTTCAGTAGGAAAAAAACAGAATGGCAGAGTATTATTTAAATGGTGATAGATTGGGAAATGTTTATGTACAAAGAGACCTGGGTGTCACTGTGGATAGACTTCAAGAACTATATTTTTGAAATAGGCATTAAAAATAATAAACTAACAATCTAATAAAGCTGCCATTCAAATGTTTCATATAAAAAAAGCTCAAAAAAGCCATTCAAAAAATTTAAATCACCTCAAATGGTCAATCTGTTGAACAAAACCAAACACTTATTCACTTACCACATCAAAGAATGATAAGCATTTAATAACCTCTTAACGCTGTCAATCAAACTGTGAGCACAACCCCCTGCTGAGATAAGTGGTTCTGGAGCTTTGGAAACTCAGTCAGACATTTATAATAGCCTCAGCTATCACTATAAACCCTGGGAAATGTAAACAATGAAGTCCATTGAAATGAAAAAACACTTCCTAAGCTACAGGTGGTGTCTTTTCCATTTCAAACAGATTGCTAATCAATCAATGAAGAGGAACAGGTGGTTAGATTAGTTTTTAAACTTTCAACAGCAGGACAATTTTCTTAAAAGTTAAAGATATCAGGATATTTAAATCACAGCCCAAACATAATAGGAGACATTCCCGGCAATTATGGCACTTATTCAATGGGAAAAGTACCCTAATGCATCTCAAAACTTAAACAATGCTGGTCAACGTAATGGTCAACTTACGTATTCAGAGCAGAGCCCTATGCAATGCAGTTAAAATATATTTACATTACAACACATCATCTAGCAGTGACATTTGAAATTGTCAAAACCTTTAACACTTATCTGTTAGAATGTTCCCGACTCCTTAGCAGGCTCCCCCCAGTGGATACGAATTCTCCAACAAAGTAGGATGTTTTAGGGCTTCCAAAACCTGCACCAGTACATGAAAACAGTGGGAATGTGGTGGTGAAGGAGAAGGGCGGTGGGGGGGGGGGGGGGGGGGTAAGGAAATTCAAATTTCCTAAAGGACTTACAAAAGTGACCCTGACCTCAGAAGAGTTATGTGTGGGGTTACGACCCAAGGTCTTCCCAACCCAAGGAAAGGCCACTCAAAAATATTGTGGGGTCGGGAGGGCACTGCTAATTTGAAATTATTACAAGATAATTTCAAAGTTTTGTCAATTCCACCACCATAACCAGAAGAAAGTCTGGCCTCAAATCTTTCTCTCTTGATGGGGTTCGATGCTCAGTTGCGCTTGACAATGCTTCTGTGAAGTGTTGGAGCATTTTACTAACAAAGCTGCTATATTGATGCAAGTTGTTGTTGTTACTTATTCTATTGGAAATGAATCCCTTGAGGTTCCTTAAGTGCTCAGATTTAAGAGTTTGGAGGACATTAGAAGATTCTGCGTGGCACATTGACACTGACTCCAAACCTGTCCTAGTACACAGGCCATTCCTCCAGCCAAGTTTGTACAAGTGTTTAGCTTGGCTTTTGAGTTTGGGCCCCATGCAAATGTCTTTATAAACTTTTGTGTAGTTATATTATCACCAAAATAGCTATTACATGCATATAAATCATGAGGTTGAGTGCAAGAAGCTTCCAGTTCTTTGTAACCATGGTGACACAAGTTAACCGTGTTGGTTAGAGATACCAGTTGCGTTTAATGAATATTAATGACTCTCACATGAAAAGGGAAAAACAACAGTTGCGTGGTTGGAAGTTCAGTGAGTGGAAATGGAGGAATTGAGTGAAAAGCTGAGCCATGAGGTCCTCCAAACATTGCATGAAATAAAGTTATCCCCCAGTGGATCTCAAAAATGTCCTCTTATTTTATACTCTGTCACAATGGGAGCCAGTTGAACAATGTTTGTCTCTGTCAAAGTCTCACCATTCTGAGCATGTAATAGAGACAGTTTTCTACACAAAACTGTTTGTCATTTGATTTAATTAACATGTTAGTTACTGATATGAAGGAACATTATTATTAATACAGGAGCAAACATACTGTTCAATCAATGAATTTCCAAACAGATACTTAGCCCCAGTGTGGGGCTAGCCAAAACAATACTCTCAGTTCTCTGCATTGGAAATTGGATTTTCAGCCCTGAAGAATGTTTTGTAAATGACGGATGTTTAAATAGGAGACTTTGGGCAGGATTTTAGCTCCAATATGGGGAACAGAGGCTGGCAAGTGCAGAATTTCCTGACAATGGCTGTCGTGCAAACAGTCCAAACTCCCAGCTGTTTTCCTGGAAGCCGGATCTCAAGCCGTGGTGGCCTGTTAAGTCAATTAAAAGGCCAATTATTGACATTGATCAGAGGCCAAATAAAATTTCCTAGTCACCCTGCAAGCCTCCTGCAGCAATGGGAGAAAGGCAGAGGCCTGGAGGCAGCCTCCTGGTGGCAGACTGTGGGGTCACTGCTCCAGGATCACTTTGAAGACCCCCCTGTCACCCCCAATCTCCCACCACCCCCCATCCCCTGCCACCCCCCATTCCCCTGCCACCCCGCCCCCCGCCAAAAGGCAGTCCAACAACCACTGTACCTACATAGCTACAACTGTGGCCATAGACCCTCCACCATGGTGATCAGGCAGCTGTGGCCATTTTTAATTTCAAATATGTTAAAAGTGCTGTGAGGGTGCCTCGAGGTGCTTTCACTCACTCCCTCTCTCTCTCTTTAATGTGTCAGCCATTTCTCAGTTGGTTCTCTTGCCTCTCAATCACAAAGTTCCAGGTTCAAGTCCCTGAACAGCCGGTATATGTACGCTGACAATCAAGTTTGCCACGAAAGGAGTACTGCATTGACAGAGGTGCTGCCTTTTGAATGAGGCGTTAAACCAAGGTCCCATCTCCCTGCTCGGGTGGATGGGAAAGATCCCACAACACAAGTTTGAAGAAGAGCAGGGGAAATATCCCTGGTGTCCTGACTAATATTTATTCCTCAGTCAACATCACACAAAACAGATTATCTGGTTATTGCTGTTTGTGGGAGTTTGTTGAGTGCATATTGGCTGCTGCCTTTCTGACATTACAGAGTGATGATGCTTCCAAAGTACTTCCTTGGCTGTAAAGCACTTTGAGATGTCCGGTGGTCTTGTAAAATGCTATATAAATGCAATCTTTATTTTTCTTCCCTGCAATTGCAGACTGCAGCTCCTGCAGTTTGAGCAACCTCCTATTGGACTCCAGCTTTGACAGCCCGCTTGCCATCCTTAACTGAACTGCAAACACAATCTCCGGCCACCAATTGGTCAATGCAAAAATCAATTTCAGGTTAGCAATCCTGACACAGGAGTGGTTGCGACCCACATTTAGTCCCGATCCCAATCCAAAACTGGAAAGCCTGACCTTGGGATCTCTAAACTATTTGTGAAACAAAAGATACAGAATCACAGGAAAAGTAACTAAGATTGTAAGTACGACAACAGCACTTAGCACTGGCTTTGTAGCATTTTTGACAGAGCCTTTGTAACAGTCCCCCCAAACTTTCATTACTCATCAGGGTTTCCACCATTTATTTCACAAATCTACAATCCCCACTTAATCTTGATTCATGAACATGGGGCAAGAACATGGACAAAGCAGGAACAGACACACATTGACATATAGTAACAGGAGGAGTAGCAACGGGAGGGTTAGAAACTGCAAATGCAGTGGGCTCAATCAAAAGATTTCTATGGGACATTTTTTCCACATCTGCAGCCTTCTTTGTGATTTAAGTAAAACCGGGTGTTTGCTAAATTTCACACACAACTGGAATTCGGAGTGCAGGCGTGTAAGACCGAGTGTACGCGGGCGAGAGCATACATAGCTGGGAATACCGGGGCAAGGACATACACTGCCTGGTGTACGGGGCCTGAGACACACATAGTTGGGTATACGGGGGTGAGGGCATACACTGCCAGATTCCTCAGAGTGAGGATGTACACTGCCAGGTATATCAGAGTGAGGATGTGCGCTGCAGGCTACATCAGAGTGAGGATGTACACTGCCAGGTATATCAGAGTGAGGATGTGCGCTGCAGGCTACATCATAGTGAGGATGTACACTGCCAGGTATATCAGGGTGAGGACGTGCACTGCTGGCTACATCAGAGTGAGGATGTACATGGTCAGTTGTATCAGAGTGAGGAAGTACACTGCCGGGTATATCAGAGTGAGGACGTACACTGCCGGGTATATCAGAATGTGGATGAACACTGCCAGGTATATCAGAGTGTGTATGTACGCTGCCGGGTATGTCAGAGTGTGGATATACACTGCCGGGAATATCAGAGTGTGGATGTACACTGCCAGGTATATCAGAGTGTGGACATTCACTGCCTGGCATATCATAATGGGGCTGTATACTCCCGGGTATATCGGAGTGTGGAAATACTCTGCTGGTTATGTCAGAGTAAGGATGTACGCTGCCGGGTATATCAGAATGTTGATATATACTGCCAGGTGTATCAGAGTAGGGATGTACACTGCCAGGCATATCAGAGTGTGGATGTACACTGCCGGGTATATCAAGGTGTGGATGTACACCGCCAGGTATATTAGAGTGTGCATGTACACTGCCAGGTATATCAGAGTGAGTATGTGCACTGCCGGTAAATCAGAGTGAGGATGTACAATGCCAGTACATCAGGGTGTGGATGTACAATGCTGGGTATATCAAAGTGAGGATATACAATGCCAGGTATATAGAGTGAGGTGTACACTGCCGGCTTTATGCAGGTGTGGATGTACACTGCCAGGCGTATTAGAGTGTGGATGTACACTGCGAGGTGTATTAGAGTGTGGATGTACACTGCGAGGTGTATTAGAGTGTGGATGTATACTGCCGGCTGTATCAGAGGGTGGAAGTACACTGCCGGGTATATCAAAGTGTGGACATACACTGCCAGGTATATCAGAGTGTGGATGTACATTGCCAGGTGTATCAGAGTGTACACATTACACTGCCGGGTATATTAGAGTGACGATGTACACTGCCGGGTGTATCAGAAAAAGGATGCACAGTACTGTGTATATCAGAGTGTGGATGTACACTGCTAGGTATATCAGAGTGAGGATGTAAACTGCTGGGTATATCAGAGTATATATGTACACTGCCAGGAATATTAGAATGTGGATGTAAGCTGCTGGGTGTATCAGAGTGTGGATGTACACTGCCGGGTAGATCAGCATGTGGATGTACACTGCCGGGTATATAAGAGTGTGGACGTACAATGTCGGGGATATCAGAGTGGGGATATACATTAGTGGGTTTATCAGGGTGTGGATGTACACTGCCGGATGTATCAGAATGTGGATGTACACTGCTAGGTCTATTTATCCTTTCTGCTACTCAACAATTTCCACAAGGTCAACTGGTATGGGGAGCTTGAAATCAGGAGGAACAGGAGACTGCTGAAGAAGAAATACCGTCACGTGATCTGATACTCCCAGGGGCCAAGGGGCTTACAGTGCAGCAATTTTCCCTCCCACAGATCCCGATTGCTGAGCTAAGCCCCAGGAGAGTGGCTCTAGATTGTGGAACATGAATCTGCTGTCGTCTCTCAGGATGAGAGACCCATGGGCGGTAGTGCAGTTTGAAACCAGGCCCTTAAGGCCCAGAGCTGCTTAAGATCATCCTCCAAGGCTATCTACAGGCTCTCCTGGTGAAAGGCAGCAGCCTTCCACCAGCCATGCTACAGCCATTGGATTTGTACTCTGTAGGAGCACTGGGACAGGCAAAGGCTTCCACTGAGACACTGAGGGAATGCAGAGTTTTATTTCATTAATGTGACTGAGAGGACACTGTGTTGGTCAGTAACAGAGGAAAGGGAGACTGGTGTGGAGAGCTGGGGCTGTGTTTACTGGACCATTGTGAAGTGATGTGATCATTGGAGAGCCAGATTGGAAAGGGGATATGCCAGCTTCCTCCTCCCTTCACCCTGCTCCTTCTCCTGAGCGATATTGCTGGTGGCTCAGGCTGTGTCCTCATAATGGCCAAATTGTGGAGGATACAACAGACCACCAGTGATCAGGAGACATGCTCAGGCAAGTGCACAGGGCCTGTCCAGAACAATTGAGGCAGGGGAACTGTTGCTTCAACACCCCAATGATCTGCTCAATGCTGTTTCTTGAGGCAGCATGGTTCTTATTTTATACATCTGACGACATCTGGTTAGATTGGAGAGGGGAGATATAAAGCAGATAATCTTTTTGATGTACAATCCTAATGGCCAAACTAGGGGGGAGGGGGAGTGGTTATGGCATAGTGGCATTGTCACTGGGCTAGTAATCCAGAGACCCAAGGTAATGCTCTGGGGACCCAGGTCCGAATCCTGCCATGGCAGATGGTGGAATTTGAATGCGATAAAAATATGTAATTAAAAGTCTAACGATGACCATGAAACCAGACCCACAGAAATGTGGTTGACTCTTAAATGCCCTCTGAACCAAGGGCGACCAGGGATGGGCAATAAATGCTGGCCTAGCCAGCGACACCCACATCCCATGGATGAATGAAAAAAACACCAACACTCTCCTCAAATGGCTGAAACTGCAGGTGCATACAGAGCCCAACTTTACCACAGCCAACTTTAATGATAACTCATTCAGTGTAGAAAAACAGCACGATAGGCAGTAACAATAACGCACTGTGTAGTTCATACAGGACTGGGTGTAATGTTGCACGCCCATCAATCTTCTGTAGCAGAATCCGTGTGGAACCTCACCCTCTTGGGAGCTGCGAGCCACACTGTTTTCTCCCCCATCATCTCACAGCAACTGACATCCAGCAAGTTGTCACCTTCTTGCAGTTCAGCATTTAGATGCAGCACCTGCAAAGCCATGAATCTGCAGTTGACGCCACCCTGAACCGTAGCAAAGCCTGCTGTCCCATCAAAGCCGCAGCACAGTCCACTGGCCTCTTTCTCAGAGACAGCATAATGAACTCTCCTCTCCTGGCATGGAGAGTGTCTGTCTTCGGGACAGCGAACGGGAGATCTCAGATATGTTGTGTGTTCCAGTCTGGAATGATCGCGATCCAATGAAATTCAGGGCCACGGTCACTTGCACAGCCACTGGCAGCACCGTCTTCGCCCAGCTCTGAGGCTGCAGGTCTGCTTCCAAGAGGTGACCGAGCTGCATGAGCACCTCCATCATGAATCACAGACGATGTACATGCTGCTCCTGGTTTAGAGAACAGAAGGGCTCCTGTAAGACCCTACCTGGATAAGGCCTCCTGTGGGGAGTCCTTCCCCCCCTCCCCCTCCTCGCTCTGTGAGCAGCTTATCCTCATCATTGCTGCCTCTGCTCCATCTCGCTCTCCTGCTGCAGCCCAAGGAAAAATTCAACTAAAACACCCAGGGCTGGGAGCGAGTCTGACCAGAGGCCTTGCAGTCACAAGCAATGCCTTCCCCATGTACAGCACCATTCCCAAAGGCTTTACCAACCATAACCAACTCTTTCCAAACACTCAGCATTTCCACAGGCTCATACATGGTCAGTAGAAAATAATCAGCAACTAACCTGCCAATTGTGGATGATCCTTTGGGTGGTGGGGGTGGTTTTCCTGTTGCTGATGCAATACTCAGCTGTGTGTGTTTAGCTGCAGCTTCAGGGTTAAAGGCAGCAGTGCTGCCATGGAACCATTGTTACACGCTGACTGATGTCACAAACTGTCCAACACAGTGGCTGTAATGCTAATTAACTCAATGTGTAGTTATTACAGGACTGGGTGTAATATTAATCAGTCTATTATTTAATATAAGACTGGGGCTGATAATAAATAGCTCAATATGCGGTTATACAGGACTGGGGCTATTAATAATTAAGTCAGTGTGTAGTTAATGCAAGACTGGGTCAAGTGAGAATTAACTCAGTGGGAAGTTTAATACAGGACTGGTGCTACTAACAATTAACTCAATGCATAGTTACTGCAGGACTGGGACTAATAATTATTACAAAAGCAAAATACGACTGATGCTGGAAATCTGAAATAATTAAAAACAATGTAAGGGCCTCATCCCGCCATTGTTGATATTCTACCAGAGGTGGGCTGCGGGGTGGGCGGGGGCTCGTCATGGGGGCAACTCACCAGGTATACCCTGGCAGCGTTGGCAGAGATGCCCTCCTGATCGGCCACCCTGTGCTCCATTGAAGAACCCACAGGCAGTGAGGGCCACCCCGACTGCAGGCTCCTCCTTGCTCTTTAAACTGACAACCCCCCCACCCTCAACACATCACCTGGGCCTGATTGACTGGCCTCAGCAAGCCTGCCCCGCTCACTTCTCCGCCAGGCCTCCAGCAGTGCTTCTGGGTCTGGGGCCCGCCACAGTCCCAGTAGTGACCACCCCACCTGGTGAAGCTGCTGGGACTGAAATGCTGCTAGCCCTCTGATTGGCTGGCAGCTCTTGGAGGCAGGATCTTTACCTTTAAAGGTATGGGAGCCCTGACAGTGGATGTTGTAATATGGGTTCTATATATGTCTCAGTGATGAGATCTTGAGGCTTTTATATTTAAACCGTGAACCCTTTATTGTTAACCTTTAACTACTTACAGATCCCTGGTTATGGTTGTGCATGGTGCTGTTACCTCCATGCAGGCTGGTTTCAGAGTGTTCTTTGTAGACTGTACTCTCATTCTATTACCATGTGACTCTTTACATCATACCGTGGGTGCTGGTATTCTCCAGTCCCACATTAACCCTTGCTCTGCCAAGCACCTTTGCATTACAATGACATGCGAGCACATAGAACATCATACAACAGCAGGCCTGTAGATTTAATCCCATCATGCATCTCGGATATGTTGTGGCGGCATTGCCATTGTCTTTACAAATAGTGGACGGGGCCACCGCCGTGACCGCTAAATTCAGCTTGTTAACTCTGTTTCTCCTTTCACAGATGCTGCCAGACCTGCTGAGTATTTCCAGCATTTTCTGCTTTATAATTAATAATTGTTAACTCATTTTGTAGGTGCCAGGAGTAATGAACTTACTGAGGCTAAGTTGGGTAATTCCTGAAAATGAGCATTGGGATCACAATGGGTGAATAATTAATGTAATGCAGGCCAACTTCACACCAACTTCTAACTGCACTGTTCATAGGCTGCATGTAACAGCAAGGGTGTAAAATTGTAATTTGCTGGCACCAGCTAAAGCTAGTCTACAATGCTTAAAGCTAATGTTGTCATCATCATCAGCTGTCCATTGATTTGAGGATGATGTCTGCTCAGGGTTGCGAGAGCCTGCAGCTGTTGAAGGTGTGCTATGGCTGGAGCAGGTGCTGGCAGTCATGCAGGATGTGAAGCTGACCCGTGAAACATTGAATAATGGCATAGCAGGGGAGAGCGTGGGTTCCAAGGTTTTTGGACAGCTCTCTGGAGGTTTTGTAAGAGAGATGGCCTATAACCTCCGGGCAGGAGCAGGCCCTGCAGACAAACGCTCCAAAGACAGTAGAAGCAGATAGGTGTGGAGGTCAATGCCAGGAGCACCAAGGACCTGGATTCAGAGTTACAAGAAGTACAATGACCATACTTGAATGGTCAAGGTCAGTGAATGCATCTTTACATGTGCCATATCCTACCAACTGTATCACTAGCCTCAAATACTGCTCAATACACCATACAATAGAGAAACAGACTTAATGTTTCAAGTCAAGTATGACTCTACCCAAGAACAGGTATATTCAAATTGAAGTGTAAACTCTTTTTCTCTCTCCACGGATGTTGCCAGACCTGATGAGTACTTCCATCACTTTCTGTTTTTATTTCAGATTTCCAGCATCTGCAGGATTTTGTTTTCACTCTAGCTGCCAGATTTCTCTACTTGAAACCAATGCTCGCTATCATTGGAGTGGCCATGACTCAGGCCATGGTCAGCAGCAGGGCTGAAACAATCGAAGATGATGGTCTTATACCTTATTTCCTATTGGCTCATGGGATCTGGGCATTGCTGGCTGGGCCAGCATTTATTGCCCATACCTAATTACCCTTGAGAACTGTGTAGCTTGCTAGGCCATTTCAGAGGACAGTTAAGAGTCAATCACATTGCTGTGGGTCTGGAATCACAAGTTGGCCAGACCAGGTAAGGATGGCAGATTTCCTTCCCTAAAGGACATTAGTGAACCAGATGGGTTTTTACAACAATCGACAATGGTTTCTTGGTCATCATTAGACTTTTAATTCCAGGATTTTAACCTGAGTCCCCAGAGCATTACCCTGGGTTTCTGGATTACTAGTCCAGTGACAATGCCACTGCATCACCACCTCCTTCCTTCTTCTCACATCCCACTTCCCTCACCCCACACTCTCTTCTCATTTACAAGTTACGGCTGATATTATCTTGCACCAGCCCCTCCCCTCGCCGCAAACCTACCCTTGTGTCTTTCTCTTTTCAGATATTCAGGAACGGCCACCTGGCAAGGCTGATGGGTCTGCAAATTGAAATGCTTGGTGCATTGGCAGGTCTGCCAGAAAGCCTGTGGTCCATGTCAAGGGGCATGGAGGAGTCCAGCTCCAACTTGGCACACTTCTTTGCGCAGGGCTTGGAGCACATCCTTACCAGTGTGGAAATGGTGACCAAATCATGTTGAAACAAAATGATACAATACCTACTGGCACAGTAGCAGCAGTGTGTACCGTCTACAAGATGCACTGCAGCAGCTCATCAAGGCTCCTTCGACAGTACCTTCCAAACCCACCACCTCTAGCACCTAGAAGGACAAGGGCAGCAGATACATGGAACACCACCACCTGGAAGTTCCCCTCCAAGTCACTCACCATCCTGACTTGGAAATATATCACCGTTCCTTCAATGTTGCTGGGTCAAAATTCTGGAACTCCCTCCCTAACAACACTGTGGGTGTACCTACACCACATGGACTGCAGCGGTTCAAGAAGGCAGCTCACCACCACCTTCTCAAGGGCAATTAGGGATGGGAAATATATGCTGGCCCAGCCAGCAACACCCACATCCCATGAATGAATTTTTAAAAGCCTATAAGAAGTGGGGTGGCAGTGCTGAAAGAATTTGTTCTGATTTCAAGGCTTTTACACAAACCAGTTGCTCCCACACATGGGTGCAGTAATTTGCACTCATTGGAATATAGCAGGAGAGTGATAAGGAGCAAAGGCCACAAACAGCAGGACAAGCTGTTAGAAGATGGAGCATGGGGAGGAGAGAAGGGCTCTTAGCAGGAGGCCATATCCATCCATGGTGTTCAGGAAAACAATTCCCCTCCCTGACCCTCAGTGAGGAATAACGTGTAAGGATGTTGTCACTAAAGTTCAATCTGCTGCAGCCACAACTGCTACCTCAGGGCAGGGAGAGGACAGCATTGCCAGTGGCAGTTGTGATTAAATTAATTTGTTTTTGGATTTTTTTGTCTGGGTGTTTTTTTAGGTTAGCACCTGTGGGGTTGACCCTTAGTTAACTGGAGATTGTAACATTTACAGCATGGAATGTACCAAGGGTTGATACATTCGATTCTGCCCAGGAACAGGGGTAGAACCCTGTTGGGAGACATCACAGGTCAGTCCAAGGGTCAGTGCACAGCAGTCAGTGAGCAGTAAGCTGGGAGTAGATGGAGAAGAAGGTTAACTCCATGCAACTGAAGTACTGCCTTTAGCTCCATGCTGCTGATGGAGCTGTGCTCAGAGAAGCCTGGGAGCCATTGGTAGCTCTGTGCTGCTAAGAGTTCGGGCTCAGGGAAGCCCAGATGTAGTTGATGGCAGCAGCATGGCTGACAAGCCTGTGGTTAGACCCTGGAACATGGAATGGCCAGCATTAGGGGGAACGCAGTCTCAGTATGAGGTCAGCTCAGCTGGAAAAGAAGACCAAGAAGCCTGGACCTGGGAGCAGATTTGAGAAAAATCTGTAATAGTGTGCCTTTTGGGTTAAGATTCAACCTGTGGAACTCAAGTAGAGTAGAGTTGCTGTTGGCTCGGGAGCAAACTAGCTCTTTGAAGGGAGGAAGACTGAGCTTTAAAGAAACCTTGTGACTCACAGTGATGACTGACGTCTGGGTGGGTTCACAAGAAAATTCTGGGAACTTGTTTTGGTTTTGTCTGCCATTTAATATACAGTTTGTGCTGTGTTTGACCACAGTTTGCCTGTTAATTTATGATTACTTCATGTTAATTCTGGATGTTAGAGAATAAGATGGTTAGTGTTGACTATTTGCTTTCTTCTGTTTGTTTAGAACCATGGAATCTTGTGGCTTTATTCTTTTAGTGGGTACCCGAGATTTCAAATTTTATCTACTTTAACAAAATATTTATTCCTAAGCAGATCGTAACAAACTTGGCTGTCTCATCCAAAATTTGGGGGTCTGGTCTAGGATTGTGAAAACATTGGGGACTCTTGGCAGGATCTCAAATCCACAGACAGATATGGTTGCAAGGACTTGCTAAAGGCTAATAGGATCTCATGGTAAATTTCACTATACTTATTGAAAAGCAGAATGGCTTTGTCAATTGCTATGACTTTTCTGGAGAATGAAGATTTATCCCTGAGTACTTTAAACCAATTAACCAAGGCTGGGTCAATAGCACGAACAAAAGATTTGAAGTTAGAGTTAAAAACAAGGTCTTAAAAAGCAGATATAATTGAGGTAATAGCACAGCATCTGGGATTAAAAGAAGAAAAACCTGATACAGGTCTTGTGCAACTTGAGTTGGCTAGAATTCAGTTGTAGACGAAGCAGCTTGAGATAGACAGAGATAGAGAAAAGCAAAAGGTCGAATTTGAAAAAGAGGGAAAAGATAAAGAGAAAAAGAAATGAATATGTGTGAAAGCCTGAACTTGAACTCCAGGGAGGGAAATTTGCAAGGGAGGAAAGAGATAAGGGAAGATACCAAGTGCGGAATCATCCCAGATTTGCACGAGGTGTGGTAGTGGACGGGAAAAAGAACGACTTAACCATCAGCCACAATAGCACATTTTCACGCCGTATCATCCCAATCCCACCTTATTAATCATGTATTGCCAGGAAATGTGCCATTACGTTGGCGGGCAGCCTCTGGTTTGCCTGCCACATCGTCGCCTCGCTGTTTCCTCATGCTGGGTGCCATATTTAAAGTGCAGCCGTGTGCACACCTCTCAGTACTTCCAGTGCTAGAAGTCTGCTGAGTAATGAGCACTGCTGCCCAGAAGGCATGGCCCCAAAAGGCAAAATGCCTGCAGCCCTCAATTCAGTGACACATGACTGGGACACCTTCTGGATACCATTGGAGCCTGCCACGATGTCCTCTAACCTACTCTGGCCGCAGGAGGCCCATCAGTCTCACCACTCCAGCTTGGGGGGGAGCAGAGGCAGAGGTGATCAGTGCCAATGCTGCATAGGAGAGGTTTACCATCCAGTGCAGAAAGAGAGTGAATGATCTCATCCATGCAGCCAGTAAAGCAACCATCTCACTACTCTAAACTCACACACTCACAAGGCAATTGCACATTCACTGGCATCTCACTCACTGCCAGCTCAAGGGACATCACCACTCACTCTCTCACACACACCCTCACATCACCAACTGATCTCCTCTGGAGACTGCCTCCTCAGCCCTCACCATCTTGAGGCCACTTGCACAGATCAACATGTTTCCCCATACACCCCTGGGATACCCACTTCCACAGTACAGCCCTCATCCTGCAGCATCTTCCCTCGCCTGAGGCCACTTCTCCCCCTTCCCCAATCAAGCCCTAGCCCTGCAGCCATTGAAAAGCCACCCCCCGCCTTACAACCGGTTTGGTAAGTAGAGACCTGCCCGAGAGCCCCCCAAAAGTGATGTGGTACTACCTGTGAAGCCTGGCGCTGATGACTGTGAGTGCTGCCTGAGGAAGGGTAGGCAAACATGCCTCAAAGTCCTGAGTGAAGTGCAGCTCCCCAGGTGGACGTTGTTTATTCTGAAATATGTTGACATGCAATCACACTAAAACATGACCGGATGGTCCAGTGTGGGGGGATGATTCTGGTGAATTGGGCTTATAATGATATGTAGATGTATTACAATAAAGTTCCTGATGTGCAGCGGCGGGAAACGCGGCCCGCAATTGACGGGCAGAGCAGATGATTGCAAACTGGTTTCATGATGTTGTGAAACTGATTTTTGGCCTTCCCACCATATTGTCCGCTCACACAGCCAAGCAAAAGTGGAAGGCAGAGGAAAAAAGAGCTGGCAGCAAATAGGGCCACAGTGCAAAAAAGATGTGTAAAAATGTTAAAAAGACAAGTCTAAAAGCACTGTACCTGAATGCACGGAGCATTCACATTAGGGTAGATGAACTAACAGCACAAATGGATGTTAACAGGTACAATATGATTGTGATTATGGAGGTATGGCTACAGAGTGACGAAGGCTGGGAAATGATTATCCAAGGATATTCGATATTTAGAAAGGACAGACAAAATGGAAAAGAAGGTGGGGCGGCATTGTTAGTTAAGGACAAAAGCAGTGCCATAGTGAGAGAGGATGTTGGCTCAGAAAAGCTAGATGCAGAATCAGTCTGGGTGGAGCTTTGAAGCAACAAGGGGAGGAAAACATTAGTGGGAGTTGTCTCTAGGCCTCCAAATAGCAGTGGTAAGGTAGGGGACAGCAATAAACAGGAAATTAGAGATGCATGTAACAAGTGTGCTACAGTAATCATGAGTGACTTTAATCTACGTATAGACAGGGCAAAACAAATTAGCAATAACACTGGCGGTTGAATTCCTGGAGTGTGTATGAAATTTTTTTTAGACCAGTACGTTGAGGAACTAACTATGGATCAGGTTATCCTAGATTTGGTGTTGTGCAATGAAAAGGGGTTAATTAATAATCCAAATATAATATTTCCAATTCTGCTGCTGACACAAGACTAGGTGGGAATGTGAGTGGTGAGAAGGGTGATAGGGGTTTCAAGGCAATTTAGACAAGTTGAGTGATTGGGCAAATTCATGGCAGATGCAGTATAACATGGATAAGTGTGAAGAATGGTAGAGTATTATTTAAATGGTGATAGATTGGGAAATGTTGATGTACAAAAGGACCTGGGTGTCCTTGTACACCAATCACTGAAAGCAAGCATGCAGGTACAGCAAGCAGTTAAGAAGGCAAATGGTGTGTTGGCCTTCATTGCAAGAGGATTTGAATACAGGAGCAAGGATGCCTAACTGCACAGGGCCTTGGTGAGACCACACCTGGAGTATTGTGTGCAGTTTTAATCTCCTTCCCTAAGAAAGGATATATTTGCCATAGAGGGAGTGCAGTGGAGTTTCACCAGATTGATTCCTGGGTTGGCAGGATTGTTGTACAAGGACAGATTGGGTAGACTAGGCCTGTATTCACTGGAGTTTAGAAGAATGAGAGAGGATCTCATTAAAACATCTAAAATTCTGTCAGGGATGGACAGACTGGATGCAGGGATGATATTTCCTCTGGCTGGTGGGGTCTAGAATAAGGAGTCACAATCTCAGGATATGGGGCAAACCATTTAGGACTGAGATAAGGAGGAACTTCTTCACTCAGAGGGTAAGAAGGCAGAGGTAGGATTCCCTACCACAAAAGGCTGTGGAGGCCAAGTCACTGAAAAATTAAAAAAATAAATAGATTCCTGGACTTTAAAGGCACCAAGGGGTATGGGGAGAGAGCAGGAGTATGGCATTGAGATAGACAATCAGCCATGATCATGTAGAATGACGGGACAGGCTCAAAGGGCTGAATGACCTACTCCTGTTCTTATTTTCTATTTCTATGTTTCTACACAGCTAGAATGGCCAAAGGTCACATGGACTCTTATTTTGCAGAATGTTTTAGTGGGGAAAGTGATGAATTTTACTTTAAAATTCATTTATGGGATATGGGCATTGCTGGTTCGGCCAGCATTTATTGCCCATCCGTAAATTATCCTTGAGAAGGTGGTAGTGAGCTGCTTTCTTGAACCACTGCAGTCCATGTGGTATAGGTACACCCACAGTGCTGTACAGGAGGGATTTTGATCCAGCAACAGTGAAGGAACGGTGATATATTTCCAAGTCAGGATGGTGAGTGGCTTGGAAGTGAACTTCCAGGTGGTGGTGTTCCCATGTGTCTGCTGCCCTTGTCCTTCTAGATGGTAGTGGTTGTGGGTTTAGAAGATGCTGTCTACGGAGCCTTGGTGAATTCCTGCAGTGCTCACTCACTCTGGTCTTTCAGAAAAACAATCCTCAAATTATGAGACAGTTAAAGCTGCAGTACTTAATGCTCACGAGCTTGTCCTTGAAGCATATCAATTTAAAAAGAAAACTGAATCAAGCCTTTGTAGAATTTGCAAAGGAAAAGGAAATGTTGTGGAGCAAGTGGTTTTGAGCTGTGAAACTTGAACAGAATTTTGAGAATGTGAGAGAGTTAATGATGATGGAAGAATTTTGAAGCAATATCCTAATCGCCATCAGGTCATACCTGGAAGACTACAAGGTTTCTAAACTAAGGGAAGTGACAGTTCTGACAGCTGGGCATATCACATAAGCAGCTAGGAGGCAGTAGATCTCCATTTGTAAATCCACAGGAAACTGGAGGAATAGAACAGAGTCTGGCTTCAGGGAGAAGACAGAAGCTGTTCCAGTCAATAAGAAAGTATAGATAATAAAAGCGATGCAAAGAAACTGGTATGCTTTCATTGCTGTAAGACATGGCATGTAAAGGAAAATTGTTGGAAGCTCAACGTTAAATCAGTGGCAGTAATAGGGACACCTAAGGGCTCTTCAGCAAATACTAGACCAGTAAAGGGAATGGGTGGTAAAACAATAGCAATAGTACAATTGCGAAGTGTTCCCTCAAAACCTACTCAAATAGCGGCTATGGCTCAGGATAGTCAAGAGGATTCTTCCTTGAATACTGATAAAGTGAGTCAGGTTACTGGAGGTTATAGGGGTTATCACAAAGAGACATTCCTTTACTCTTCCAGCAAAAAAGTAAACAAATTAATATTGTGAGAGACATCGGGGCAGTTCAGTCAATGATGATGTCTAATGTCAGGAAGATATAATAATTATCATAATGTTATTGGAATTTATTGTAAAATAGTGGGATCTGTGTCTGTATGTGTGTGTGTGTGTGTATGTGACTTAATTGGATTAAAGGCAGCTGGCCTGAAGCCTTTGATGTGGTAGAAGATGAGCTAGGTTTGAAATGTTAAGTAAGTAAACATAGGTGTCAATGGAACATTTGCATTTTTAAATAAATCAGACTAGATTGTTTTCAAAGGAGGGGCAAAATGTGTCCCCTAGCCAGATTAAGTTTAGAAAAGGTGTGTTTATTTTTCCCAAAGATTGCTGGTAAACAACTTAGTACTATGAGAGATTTTTCTTATTATCAGAAAGTTAAAGTCCAAAGACAAAGTGAAACAATGGGTATTTGCATTCAAAGGGGAAAATCTGTATAAAGGAGTGAAAGCTATGTATAAGAGTAGGCATTTTAAGATCTAACAAGTATGAAGGGCCTTCAGTATCTAAGCCTCAAGCTGCTGCCTTCAAAGAACTGAAGTTAAGAAAACTCACTTTGAATTCCACTGGTTCAGGATATTGTGTGTCACCTTGCCTGGTCTTTTAAAATCCACGTGTCTTACTGTTGCCTTAACTAAAATGTAACTGGGTGTTCGGTTGATTAGGGGATTTGGAAGTTATCATTGTAGTAATTTGTAGATCTATGTATGTGCTTACAAATCATTTTTCTTGTTAACAAGTGTTTAATCTGGTTTTGTTAAAAACCTATAAGACTTTGTGATCTTATTGCTACTGAATTCAAGGCATGCACCTTGAAATTTATACAAATTGCAAAACAAGTTGTGGCAGTTGTTTCAAGTTTCCCTCTGGGATTTGGACAACTCAGCATTTACCATCGGCTGTGCCATAAAACTGATGATATGACTTGTATTCTTTTGGTGAGAAAAAGTATTAATAGGGGTTATTCATGGGACATAAGAACCATTCCCTTGTATAAAATTAAGTTGCAAAGTGACTTACTAAACTGAGTTATTATTGTGGGAATTGACCTTAGTTTACCCATGGAAGGGGTAGGATTTTATAATAGGTAATGATTTGAGCAGTGCACATGGTACCATTGTAATGACTGTGTTGCAGCAGTTGCTCAATTGTGCTCACCTTGCCAAACTACCCCAAATTATTGTGGCCAAATTCGAGAAGCTTGTTGTTCATAATGAGCAACTGAAGGAAACGGTGTAAAAAACCAACTTTCATAGACAAAAGATTAGTTAGATAATGAAAACAAGAACTGGTGAGAACAATTAAGCATTAATCAGGTGAAGCAGGACACTTGAATCAGGATTTGAAACATCTAAATGATGAACTTATAGAAGCAAATTCAACAAAGAGAAACCTTCAATCAAAACTTGTATCAAATGAAGAAGTCTTCATTAAGCATCGTGAAAAATGCCTTGAACAGGAAAAGGAATTACTGATGAATCAGAACAGTTGGTTGAATGCAGAATTAAAAACCAAGACTGACAAACTACTGGAACTTTCGTCATGATAGGAGCAGTGAAATTCTTGAACTCCAATGCAATCCGAGGAACAAAAAGCACGACATATGCAGCGTGAAAGGGCAGATCCTGACATTAAAAGCAGCTATGGAAAGTTTTGAGAAACAGATTGAGGATCTAGCATGTAACTTGAAAGAGTCTAAGGAACAGTCAACAACCATGAAGGAAAGATTCTGAAATGAAAGGAATGCCCATGTGAAATTGTCAAACCCGTACAAAGGTTCTGTAGATAACTCAGAAGCAAAGGCAACTGAGCTCAACAGATCAGTTGCTGAGCTGAATGGCAAGATTAATAAACTTGGAGAAGAATTTGAACATAAGAGAGTAACCAAATATTTGGATGAAATTGTGAAAGAAGTGGAGACAAAGATTCCACTTTTGAAGTGTAAGTGAGAAGGACATGACCGTGTACAGAAGACTGTGGCACATCTCTTGGCTAAACTCAAAGGTGACTTGAGTAAGGGGAGCAAAACTCCCTTAGTGAAGCTCATCTGGTGTTGATAAAAACAATGAAACGATAAAATATGTTCTGAAGGAAGTGATAGAGGAAGTCAATTTTGGAACTGGTTGTCAATCAGGAATACATGCTTTCTTTAACAAACTTAAAAGGCCAATTGAAGGCATCCTTCCATCAACAGAGGAGAGTAAGAAAAACCACATGTTCTTCTGTATTAACATTGAGAAACCTGTGCGAAAGTCATTCGTATTGAACAGTGTGTATCATACATGCATCCAAATGTGAAAAGGGAGAGGCCATCAGAGAATTGGTTTGCAGCTCCACCAGAAAGGTTGAAAATTCATGGCGCAAAGTAGAAATACAAACTGGTCAAGCCCTTTCTTATATCTTTGCTACATTCGATTGACCATGGAAAGATTATGGAAAAAACAATGTAGTTGCTGACTATGACAATGTAGTCCCAGACCTCCCTGTCACTTGCCATTTCAACACTCCACCCTGCTCTCATGCCCACATGTCCGTCCTTGGCCTGCTGCAATGTTCCAGTGAAGCTCATTGCAAACTGGAGGAACAGCACCTCATCTTCCAATTAGGCACTTTACAGCCTTCCGGACTTAACATTGAGTTCAGCAACTTCAGACCATGAGCTCTCTCCTCCATCCCCACCCCCTTTCCAATCCCCCTTTTTCCAATAATTTATAATTTTAAAAATATATTTTTCTTTCCCCACCTATTTCCATTATTTTTAAATTTATTTCCATCCATTGTTTTATCTCCACCTTTTAGCCTATTTCGATCCCTTCCCCCCACCCCACCCCCACTAGGGCTATCTGTCATTTGCTCGTCCTGCTTCCTACCCTTAATATCACCATTAGCACATTCCTTGGCTAATATCACCACCGTCAACACCCCTTTGTCCTTTTGTCTATGACATCTTTGACAATCTCTTCTTTGCCTCCACTTATCACTGGCCCTCTATCCAGCTCTACCTGTCCCACCCCCCTCAACCAGCTTATATTTCACCTTATTTCTATATTTCCCTAGTTCTGATGAAGAGTCATACGGACTCGAAACGTTAACTGCGTTCCTCTCCGCAGATGCTGTCAGACCTGCTGAGTTTTTCCAGCTATTTTTGTTTTTGTTTCAGATTTCCAGCATCTGCAGTATTTTGCTTTTATATTAATGTAGTTGCTGATGTTCAGTCCAGAGTTTTCAGAAAGGATGTAGGAGACAATTCAGGCTCTTGGTTGTGATAATTCTATGACGTTAAATCCTAATAAACCTACTTGGCACGGATGCTTGCTTTTGTTTTGGTCAGCCCTTATAATACCATAAATACAGTATGCTAATTACGAAAAAAATGAAAAGGTTACCAGTACAGTATATAATCAGCTTAGTATATAATAAGCTCTTTGTTATAAGTCTATGGTGGTAAGAACTTGCTGTGAAGAATTGGCCTTGTAAAGAAATAGTAAAGATAATGTAAAGAAACCTTCATTAAAGCAAAGCTTTCTTTCTTCCAAGGGAAAATGCATGATAAAATCAATATTTTTTCCAACTTTTTTTGTCTAGGGGGAGGATGTTCCCCTTGTCGGGCGGGCATGGCAGGCGGGCCTGGAAACGCCCGCAATCAGGCCCCGACTGCGATCTCACACGCTGGCCGTTAATTCGCCAGCCAGTGTGAAACGTGCACTGAAACACTCAGCACTGCCTGGGTGGGGGCTGGGAGGAGGGTGAGTGCGGAAGTCAGCTCCCTGAAAGCACAGAGCTGCCTCAGGGAGCTGAAGATTTAGAATAGTACAAATAAAGATTTAAAAAATGAGTTCCCTCATGTGACTCATGAGCGGCGATAGGTTATAAATGAGATTCAAACATTTTTATTTTATTTTTAATTAACATCAGAAACCTCATTCTGCCTGTGGATGAGGTTTCCTCAAAAATCCAAAGGCCACTTGGCCTTTTCTCCTGCTGGACAGGCAGGGAAAAATCAAACTGAATTAATTAATTAATTAATCCATGTGTTTAACAGCCCTCTTAATTGTTGGTGGGCGTGCGCAGGAGTCAACACACACAACACACACATGGAGCATGTATACTATGAAAGCCATGCTGCCACACAATAAGTGAATGAGCAGGCCATTGGTGCACTGAAACAACATATCCACCGCCTGGACCACTCTGGGGGAGCCCTGCAGTTCCCTGTCAGAGTGATTGTCGAGATTCATGGCGCTCTGCTCTATGCTGCATAATCTCACCACCATTAGGATACAGTCCTTGCCACTGGCTGTACATTGAGCAGCTGAGGAGCAGAAACATGAAGAAGAACAAGAGGCGAAAGAAGTGGGAGAGAAGGGAGACAAAGGGTGACACAACCTAGACGGTCTATTTCTGGCCAGGTTTCCTGAAGAACTCATCCGACTGTGATGCCAATTACTGCTGCTCCAATTCCCCCTTAACAACAGTCCCACGCCTTCCCTTCCCTCTGTCACTGAACTTCACAGCAACCATTTCACAACAATACCAAAATAAAAACCATCACAAAATAAACATTCCAAACCAAATTTATAAATTAAATCATGCCATATTGCAAACAAGTATCAACAAATCCCCCTTGTGCCTCAGTGCCTGTTTTCCGGCTGCCTTTGCCTGTCCGGGTGCTCCTGGAGTGCTACCCCAGTGCCTGCAGCCTGGCTGCTGCAAGTCTGCTGGCTTCCACCGGGGGAGACTGCAGATGGCCTTGCAGGACGACCTCAAGCAACTCTGGCTCTAAAAGGCCTGACTGTGAACTGAACCAGTTTGGGATGAGTGACAGCAATCTGGGCTGGCTCAGTGGCAGGCAACAGCAAGGGCATTGATAGACTGCCAGGGGTTGGAAATGGTGTGTCCTGAGAGAGGGCAGCAGGTTCCTGTTCCATAAACTCACTGCCACATACCCTGGGATGGTGTCTCAGCAATCCAACTAATTGGTTGAAGAACAAATCGCTGGGCTGCTGTGAGACCTTGGCAAGCCACAGTGCACACTGTGATCCACAACCATGGCAGCATTAAGCTGAGCTTACATAGCAGCAAGCTGATAGGGTTGCCAACCCTCCAGGATTGACCTGGAGTCTCCAGGAATTGAAGATCAATCTCCAGGACACTGCTGTGTGCGACCCTGGAGAAAAATCATAAGGACATTAAAAAAGATTGTTTCTTTTGTCACTTGGATAATGAGTCTTTTTGCTTTCCAATTGGTGTATGAAGGCAGAACGTCACAAGGATGGATGTGTTGGCTGACAAATGCCTGGCGTGTGGGGTAAGTCATGTGATGAAACCTCCAGGGATGCATTAAATCACAGTTGGCAACCCAACAAGCTGACCTTGTCTGATTTTAGTCTCCACTGCAACACTCAGGCTTCTGGTGAAAGCTGGTTGAGCTACAATGGAAGCCAAGACATCGACCGTCAGGTTCTACCTCATGGCTGGATCCATAATTCTGATGCTGGAGTTGGTCACCACTTCCACACTGAGCACAGGTTTTCTAACAGACATCCCAGTGCAGCAAACATTTCGTTTTGCAAACCCATCAACATTCTCCTGTAGGTTTCCCATTAAACTTCCCCATCAAAGTGCTCATCCAAGTTCTCTTCAGCAGGACTTCATTTGTGACCGTGCCCTCTGGGAAGCTGGCACTTGTGCTATCCATGCCCCCTGCCCTAGCTGCAGGCCACTCATGCCCAGTGCCTCACCATCATGCAGATCCTGTCTCAATGCCATTCCCTAAGTTACATGCAGTGTCAGTATCTGAACTGGTGGCTGCGAGTATGAAATTGACTGATGATACATCTTCACCATCATCATCTTCTTCCTGTTCCTCCACTTTCTGGCCAAGTTGGGAATCTGAAAGAAGAAAGGCATAAAGGTAAGGATGTATTGCAGGGAGCAGCGGTACATGCTTACACCATTTGCAACTTGGAAATCAGAAGAGTGTGGGATGAGGGAAAAGTGGGGTGTTACGGGATGATTAGGTGTGAAGATTATATCATTTTCGATGGTTGCAGTCCCTCTTTAGGCCATGACCTCAGCAATAGCTGTACCAATAATGACCAGCACCATCTCGTCCATCAGGGTCAGGACATGCAGGCACACCTGTCCACCACCGGCTAGTTCCTCCTGCCTCTGGTTGTGCATCACCTTCTGCTGCAAGAGAGCAGGTAGTCTGTCAGTGAGTGTTGTGCAATGCATTTGGGTGATGTGACTGTCATGGTTAAGTAGCTGGCAGTGTGGGCAAGCTGTGAGATGTATATATGAGACTGGTAGCATGTGACTTGTAAGTGCATGAGAATTTGAGTCCTGATTGGTAGAAGTTGTTGGTTTGGTAGTGATGGGGATGTGGTGCACTGGGCACATTGTGTGAGGCTGGCAATGCAGTTGTCTGGATATGACATTTGAAGATTCATTCACTGACAACTCCTGTGAGGCCATTGAACTTCTTGTACCATGTATCCAGGTTCCTGGAGCTTGACTCCACAGCTTTCTACTCCCACTGCCTACTTCTGAGCATGTATCTGGCCTCCTGGGTCCCTGTGGATACAGGCAATTTCTCTTCCTTTCTGCCCTCTTTGACTCGAAACCTTGGAGCCCGCGCTCTCCCAGGTTGTGCTATTCCTCAGTGTTTCACAGGCCAGAGTCACTTACTGTGTGACTGCCAGCACCTGCACCTCCCCTTTTAAATGTGCAGGCTAGCTTTAAGTGGTATTTGCCACTCACAATATTGGGCCCCCACTGAAACATCCAGCCAATCAACAGCGCATTTAGGGATGGATGGCCACTGAAATCAGTTAAAACAGGAGGCAACATGCAGTTGGCACTGTACCAGTGTTATATTGAGCAGAAACAGGTTAATTGCACAGTGCAAGCCCTTGGGCCTATTTTCAGGGGCTATTGAATTTAGCCTCGATTGATTCCTCACAAACTCAATTTACAGGACTGAGAATAACAATTATAAACTCAGGGTGTAGTTAATACAGGACTGGGGCTAAGAGTAATTAACTGAGTATGTAATTAATACAAGACAGCAGATAATAATTCACTGTACATTTAAAGCAGGGCCATGACTAATAATAAAGTCACTGAATAGTTCATGCAAGAATGAAACTTCTAATATTTTGCTGCATCTATTGTTAATGCAGGACTGGGATTAATAATAATTAACTGAGTGTGTAATTAATCCTGGAATGGGACAACAACTTATACTTACATAATGCCCCTAACAAAAAGTCCCATGTTTCTTCCCAGAAGCATTAGAAAACAAAGTATGACAATAATTCATTTCTTTCTTCATTCTTTCATGGGATGAGGGTATCACTGGCAAGGCCAACATTTGTTGCCCATCTCTATTTTCTCTTGAACTGAATGGCTTGCTGAGTCATTTTCAATGATAGTTGTCACAGTCATCAGACTAGTTTTATATTCCAGTTTTTAATTAATTGAATTTAAATTCCACCAGTTGCTTTATTGGGATTTGAATCCTATCACGATGATATGACTTGTGCATGAGTAGCATTAATCTGTAATTTCACTGGCTGATCAAACATATGTTGAACTGTTTAAAAAGGATGTTTAAAACACCAGCAAAGACACTGATTTAAGATGACTGCCACAAGTCCCCTGATGCTTGGTATTGCAAGTTGACCAGCTTCTGGAAAGTTCCAAGGTGAATTACAATTCAGAAATGCCATGACACCCTCATGGAATTTCACACCTGCTGTTGTGAAGGACTACTTCAAAAAAACTACTGCAAACTGTAATAGACCTCATATTTGCATATCTATAAGGCTACCTCTCAAGCAGAGACAGAAAGTCTACAAGGACAATAGATACATGGAAAGGTGTTTCTCCTATCTCATCAATATGGATAATGTGTCATTCAGAGGCTAATGGCTGGGCATTATAGGCCATAAAACAAAAGCTACAGCTAGTTCAGACATCTGAAATACCTTCTGAAATCCATATGGGGAGAGAGAGGCCCTGTGAACTAAATAAACCATTTTTGAAATCTCTTTAATACAGCACGCAAGCTGCTGAGGAGTAGTCTGGTAAAATTGCCAGTGAAGCAGTAATGAACTCCCTTCTCTTCCCACTGAAGTTACTTTACAGTTTAATAATCCAGCACAGAGATAGTGAATTTCCATTGACAGAAACTTCAGGTTCAAAAATTATTGACTTCTGGAAAAGATGGATTACATTTAAAAACATAAATTGTCTCCAGAAATTACAGTTTTACACGGGCTTCAACTCAACTACTGGAATCTAAATGCAAACCTGGAAATGTTTCTGCTGCAGCCACAGATACCAGCAAGGACTCATAAACTGAACTCTCATGTTTTTTTTTACCTTTCAGCATTGAACTTTAATTTGGCTAAGAAAGTAACTACCTACAGTATAACTTAGAAATTTTGCATGCTTGCATGTGTGCAGGTGTATGTGTTGTGAAGTCGAGGTGCGGATTTACCTTTCTAAATTTTTTTTATATCTTTGCCTGGGTGGTTTTTAATTCAATAAAAACCAATGCAATTTTGTTTGAAACTCAAGAAAGCCTGCCGGATGTGTTTTTTTTTCAATCAAAATGTAAAGGGTTAAGCACAGACAGCGAGTAAATACCTTCATCCTCCTAAATTCCCCAAAATAGCCCCGTTATGGTCAGACTTGGATTGGGAGGACAGGGGCATCATTTTTACCCCTCCTCACATAGCTGTAACAACCCACGCCCCCAGAACATTAATTTGGGTCTCTGGTTCACTAGCCCAGAAACAGTGCCACTACACCACCATCTTCCTCTTCGGGTACAGCTAATGCAGGACCGGGGTTAATGATAATTAATACAAGATTCCAACAAATTAAAATAAACTCATTTGTTCCTTTCCCATCCTAACTTTGGTGGGGCCCCTTGAATAGCATAACATTTGCAGATGTTATAACAGTGGAGCAAGGATAACATGGTAACAAGCTGGGATTATAGGCATATTCATCCACAGAGGAATAAGAAGCAATCAGCATCTCTGGTATATAGTTCGTCTAAATATTAACTCTGAGTTTGTGTATGAAAGATGAGAGTGATTACAATGGAATTGGATTCAAACAGGAGAAGGTGGTGCCACCATCTCAATCCTAAGAGAGGAGGTGATGGTTTACGTGAGAAGCTCAATCAGATGGTTGGTCCTAAGCTGAGCATTGGGTTTTTATAGGTCTCTAGGATCAGAGGTTTGATAAGGTGAGAACTTTCTGAGGCATGGAGTAGGATAACCAGACAAGGTACGGGAGGATTTCAATTAACATTAAAAGTGGTCCAAAGAAGCGACAGGCATCAATCAAGTCCTATTCAACTTCAAACCACACATGAGATAAGGATTTTTGTTATTGCCTAGCAAGTTGTTGTGATCGGCTTGAAAAGGTGGTGGATAAAGATTCAGTAATGATTTTCTGAAGGGGGTGGGATACATTTTCTTTTGTTTATGGTATGTGGACATCGCTATCTAGGACAGAATTCATTTCCCATCCCTAGTGGCCCTTGAGAAGGTGGTGGTGAGCTGCCTTCTTGAACCGCTGCAGTCCATGTGGTGTAGATACACCCACAGTGCTGTTAGGAAGGGAGTTCCAGGATTTTGACCCAGCAACAGTGAAGGAACAGCGATATATTTCCAAGTCAGGATGGTGTGTGGCCTGGAGGGGAACTTCCAGGTGATGGTGTTCCCATCTCTCTGCTGCCCTTGTCCTTCTAGGTGGTAGAGGTTGCGGGTTTGGAAGGTGCAGTCGAAGGAGCCTTGGTGAGTTGCTGCAGTGCATCTTGTAGATGGTACTACAAGACTGCTGCTACTGTGCATCGGTGGTGGAGGGAGTGAATATTGAAGGTGGTGGATGGGGTCCAATCAAGCGAGCTGCTTTGTCCAGGATGTTGTCGATATACTTGAAGGGGAACAAAAACATGGCAATGGGGAAGGAGCATGGACTTTATTGGATAGCACAGGGAAGATTGGCCAAGTGGCCTTCTCTGGTGCTGTATCATTGCATGATTCTATCAGAAGTGACCAAACTTTGGAATATATTCGAAATCTTGGTGGAGTTTTAACCTGAAAAGGGGGTGAGGTTGGAGGGGGGGGCAGTTGATTGAAAAATCTGAAATTGACAGTACATCAGGAAGCCTGCTGCAACCCACCAACTTCAACATGTGCAACTGTGTGCAAGAAACCCTCTGTGGAGAGGCAGGATGTCCTTCCAAATACGTTACATGCCATTTGGCAGCTTTTGTGGCTGGGCTTTCAAACTCAAATTGGAGTGCACATGTTTCTGAGACTTCCTGGAATTCTCCAGTGGAAGCAAGGTGAGAGGACAGCGGGGACCTGAACAAATGATAGGCAGAAAACCCGAGAGATACTGAGGCCTCAGACCAGCTTCCTTGCCTAAGTGAAAGGCTTTTGCTCACAGGACTAATTCTTACAGTGTGCTTTCATTAACTTAGGGGTGATTTCCAAAACTTTGGAGGTCTTTCCTACTTTTGGAGTCTTGCGCATCTGATCTGTGCTTTGCATCTCTCAAACACCAATTCAGCATAGGACCCACTTCTGCAGCTTTTCCTTGGATCTCACATGAGGATGAAGATAAACAGCAGCAAGAACAGCAGGGGTAGTAGCAACGCCAACAGGAGTACCAGCTGCCATCTCACCAACCACCCACTGTGCCACAGAATCAAAGGGGTGAGCACAGAGCTCCAGCTTGCAGGAGGTGATATGCCCAGCATAGAATTTACAGACGAACAGATCCTGGACATGTCCAAGGGACCATGCTTCAAGAGGCTGAGGGTATGAGGGTATCATGTCAGGTGATCGCTGACATTTGAAGTCTCCTGCAGGAAAACCTCCCATCAAGTTGTCGTGCATCACCAGCGGCTGTCAAAAAATCATCACTGACCCTAATTTCTTCACCTCTGGCTCCTTCCAGGATACTTGTGATATTTGTAGAACCTCACAATCTGCTGCCCACAAGTGCATCTCCCAGGTGACCAATGCCGTGCTTACCCGGGCCGGGATTTATTTGCACTTCTCAACCCATGATTCTGGTCAGAGTGAGTGGGTACTCGGTGTTGCCGATCTGATTGACTCCCCACAAGTTCAGGGAATCAAGATGCCCCTAGATCACCCTGGAATCTTCATCAAGCACAAAGACTCCCACTTCATCAATGTCCAGCTCATGCGCAAACACAAAAACATCATGCATGTTTGTGCGTGAGATTTCCGGGGAGCGGTCATGATACTTTGGTTCTGCACCAATCAAACTTCCATGCGATCTTCATACCTCAAAACAGAGTTGGAGACAAGGGCGAGATATGGAAGAGATGGTTGATGCCATCCATTAGAAGCCAAGACAATGATGCCTAGGAGAAATACAGTAGAAGCCACCAAACTATGATGTCTTTCATTGACTAAGCAACAAGAATGCTGAAGATTTGCTTTAGGTGCCTGAGCCTATCTGGGGCATTCTTTAGTGAGCACCAGCCTGGCTATCGAGAATGATAGTGGTGTGCTGTGCCCTGCACAACATAGCACAGCAGTGAGGAGTGCAGCTGCAGGAGAAAGAGGGTGCTGAGTGCATTGCTTCAGGAGGAGGATGATGATGTGGTAAGGGCACCAGCAGCGATGGCAGAGATTGCTGCTGGAGGTGCCTGAGATAGCTTAATCCTGGCATGGTTAGTTAGCTCAAACCACTGCACCAACTGGCAACTACATTCTGGACCCAGTTGCCCCCACTCCATTCCCCAACACAAAGCAGACCTAAACTTAATAAAGCATCCATGTCACAGATCCCATCATTGCAATTTATGTCTTCTCTTATCATTCATCACAACTGAAACAGCCACATGCCTGGCACCAGGGAAAATGGGCAATAGGAAAAATGGTGCAAACAAATCATTATAATCTTGCAGGAAAATTAAACAGAAATTTGGTAATCTGGTGTTAAACATGCATGTGCATACCATCATACAATTACATTCATTACTCTTCCCTTCTCTGCTATTCCTATATGGTGCAACCCCTGTAGTTTCAGGAGATTTCAAGACAGGCTGCTCATATCCTTGCTCTCTCTACTCAAGTGCTCTTGGCCAATGTCCTGTGCGAGGGGCCTGCCAAAAAACTGCCCCACCTGCACCTGTACAAGGGGAGACTCAGCCAATGGAACATGCAGGGCTGGTTCAGGGGCAATGCATCAGAAGTGGAAACATTGTGAAAGGAATGCACACTTCCATGTTCCTTTCTCAATCTTCCCTCCCATGGCCCACTTGTATTTCCCTGCTAACAATGAGCTGGAGAGCACTTTGTTGCACATCAGTGGGCATCAAAGGACCAAGGTTCAGTTGTTACCAATCCGGTTTACAGTGGAGTTCATAGTATGCGGCTATTGGTAAAGGGCGGCCATCCCTTCGACTGCCATATCTGATGCTCCATGCAGCTGGCCACTTTTTCCATGGATATCAACATCATTGTGAAAGCCTGAGACATCATGAAACCTGTCCTAGAGACAGGCTCCTCTCATTTCTGCTCAAGTGTGCACGTGGCTGGAAAAGTTAACAAAACCTTACACATGTTGTGCTCCAGAATTTTCCATTCCAGAGACAAAGTGCAGTGGCGGGTGGGATTAGCGGCGAGTTTCCCGCTGACTGGTGTGTTGGTTTCTCACGCCAGATCTTCTGCTTGAAACCTCATCACGGGATCACGTGGTGAAGTGGGCTATGATTCATCTGCCTGCCATCACCACGTGGCATTGAAGTTCCTGGTACCATATTTAAACGCCACCCAAACACACACATTGCTCTCTGCAGCCCAGCTGTGCGGTTGTGAGCTCCAGAGATGGCCGCAAGGAAGAAGAAGAGCCCTTTAGGCTTTAGCCACAGCTCCCTGGAGGCTCTACTGAGAGGTTATTTTTCCCAGGGATGGATCCACCAACCTCACCTCGCCAGCCTGGGAGGCTGTCACGCAGGAGGCCAGCTCGTGAGCAGAGGGATGGCCGACATCCAGCGGCCCTTCAAATTCCAGGAGGATGCCGCCGAATTGGCCGGGCAGGACAGAGATCGCTCCGGCGGGGAAGGTGAGATCAGCCTCTCCCAGCAAGTCAGTACAGATGAGCCCTCCACGAGTTGATCGCATCCTGACATTCACAGCGAGTGACATGCAATGTTCTATTCAACCTGTTTATAAACTAAATCTATCTTCTCTCTCTTACAGGCAGCAACAGGTCCAGACAGACCAGCACAGGCAACATAAGCCCCAGCCCTAGGCCACCCCGGAGGAGGATGATGAGGATCTATTTGAAGAAGACCCGTCACTGCGTTCACCTGCACCCTCCACCAATGAAAGACACCCACCCCAGTGGGTCACAGATCTAGATTAGGCTCTGGGTTACATTCTCAAGAACACCTCACTGACACGTCTCCGCAGCAGTTAGAGGACAGGGACAGCCCAGGTCTCTGGAACTCAGAGGATGCTGGAGAACAGGCACCCGCTGAGTCTGAGTCAGATGGTTAGTCTATGGAAACGGCTGTGTCACACATGCTGGAGATGCAAAGACAGGCAGAGGAACATCAGGCAGAACTGCAAGGGACAGTCAATAGACTAGAGCAAAGGATGGAGTCCATCCGCGTTCTGTCTGATGTCATGGCTCAGACATGCGAGCGCCTCGAGGTCTCCATGGGAAGGGTGACGACCGCCTTGGAGACCTTGGTCCAGCTGATTCTGCTGGGTCTGCGTTCAGACCTGCACTCCTGCTATAGGCATTGGTAGCATCCATCAGTGGCTAGGTGAGAGGGGGTCAGGGCACCTTAACCTCAGCCCAGTTGTCCCTGCTCCTCAAGGAGTCAGGCAGCGGCCCTCAGGCACCAAAAAAGAGGAGGAATGTCAGCCAGACACCCCGGACTCATCCACATTGTCCAGGTCCCCCCAATCTTCCTGGAATCTTAAGATGTGAAAGTAGAACTCCCTCCAATTATTCTCCAGCCTCCCTGAGTAAACCTGGATCCCACTGTCATTGTGGTGGACATTCCTGCCCTTCCCACCCCGAACCCATCACTGTTGATGTCCCCATGCTCCATATGGACTTCACCCCTCCCCATCTTGAGGCTGTGTCCACAGTAACATACAGAGGCGACCCCCCACCCCACCGAGAGATTTGAGTGCCCACCCTCTCTATTATGCTTTCCCCATTTATAGGCTGCAGATGCATCCACTGACCATGAGCATCCCACCTGCAGCTCAGTACCGATCCAGGCACCCCCATCACCAGCAACTGTGAGACTATGACCGCGCCCTGCACACCAAGCTCTGCCTGATCCCAACTGAGCACACAGGCCTTGCTCTTCCCTGGAGCAGGAAGATGCTGTGCATGCCATGCATAGCCCTGTAGCGTGGCCTGCGAAGCCCCAGAACTGCCTTTAATCTCTCCTCCCAACCTTTTAGCCTCAATCCCTGGCTAATGACTGTCTGTCACTCAGCCCCATGGTTTCTTCAGGACTGACCACAATACCGTTCCCCCTCCCCTATCTCCATGAGTCTCTGTGCAACCTGTCCCTCATGCGCTACACTAACACCACCCCCCCACCTTTCCTACCCTAGAGTCCACAATCATTCCTTCCAATCGCATCCGACTGACACTGCCTTCTGTGTCTGCATTCTAGCCTTCCATGTCGGACTTCAGCTTTCCCACCCACAATGTTTCCTCTGCCTGCCAATGTTCCCCAAACCACTCCCTGCCACCCAACCAAGACCACCCACCCCTTCACCCTCCATATACATGTCACTGACATTTCCACCACCCCCCCCCCACGTGCCCCCACATACCGGGTCACCGGACATCATGCTGGTCTCTGTTTTCAGTGCAGTCCTGCCTGAGACCCGAGGCACAGCATGAGTGTCTACTCCAGGAGAAGCACAACAACATCTGTGAGGAGCCCTACTGCACATCCGAGGCACCCACCATAAGGAGCCCTACTGCACACCCAAGGCACCTACCGTGAACAGCCCTACTGCAAACCCAAGGCACCCACCATGAGGAGCCCTACTGCACACCCAAGGCACCCACCGTGAACAGCCCTACTGCACACCCAAGGCACCCACCGTGAACAGCCCTACTGCACACCCAAGGCACCCACCGTGAACAGCCCTACTGCACACCCAAGGCACCCACCGTGAACAGCCCTACTGCACACCCAAGGCACCCACCGTGAACAGCCCTACTGCACACCCAAGGCACCCACCGTGAACAGCCCTACTGCACACCCAAGGCACCCACCGTGAACAGCCCTACTGCACACCCAAGGCACCCACCGTGAACAGCCCTACTGCACACCCAAGGCACCCACCGTGAACAGCCCTACTGCACACCCAAGGCACCCACCGTGAACAGCCCTACTGCACACCCAAGGCACCCACCGTGAACAGCCCTAATGCACACCCAAGGCACCCACCATGAACAGCCCTACTGCACACCCAAGGCACCCACCGTGAACAGCCCTACTGCACACCCAAGGCACCCACCGTGAACAGCCCTACTGCACACCCAAGGCACCCACCGTGAACAGCCCTACTGCACACCCGAGGCACCCACCATGAGGAGCCCTACTGCACACCCAAGGCACCCACCGTGAACAGCCCTACTGCACACCCAAGGCACCCACCGTGAACAGCCCTACTGCACACCCAAGGCACCCACCGTGAACAGCCCTACTGCACACCCAAGGCACCCACCATGAACAGACCTACTGCACACCCGAGGCACCCACTGTGAACACCCCTACTGCAAACCCGAGGCACCCACCGTGAACAGCCCTACTGCAAACCCGAGGCACCCACCGTGAACAGCCCTACTGCAAACCCGAGGCACCCACCATGAACAGCCCTACTGCAAACCCGAGGCACCCACCATGAGGAGTCCAATCAGACACCCCGACTAGCCTGGCCTGACACTGCAGCTTTGGCATCGCTGATGACCCGGAGGAACACTGTTGCAGGTGGGCTTTGAATGTTGCACTCACCTTGAAGTGATGAGCGAAATGAGGGTGGAGAGCTGGACGCCACTTTTATCCAGTTGTGATTTAGACCAGTCTAATTTCTCGCTGGCATGAGGGGGAGGGGGAGCGTGATTCCGGCAACTTGAATTTTTAATGAATATTCATAACGTGCTAATGCATGCAGATTGGATTCTCGACATGGGCCGGAGGGAAATCCAGCCAGACATAATCACACGTGAAAGTGGTGAAGGGAAAATTCTGACTTGTTTTCCTGCTGGCAGAATTCTGACTTTTGGCCTCTCTCCGAATTTTCCACTCCCACCTGTCACGAAGCCCGCTGCTGGCAGGACCGGAAAATTCCGCCCTTCTTCTTTATCAATGAGCCCCAAGACTCAGCATCAGTGCCCAGCTGAGCTGAGCAGAGCTTTAAGGGTCCTGCTCCCTCCAACAGGGACTCTCCTCTTCTGTCCCTGTCTCCACCCAGTTATTCTTGCTGACCATGAGACACCAACAACCTGTCTTGCCAATCCCACCAAAGCGTGTGCATCTGAGCTTCTGCGGCAGTGCTTTCTCCAGAGTTAGTGATTTCCTTTGGGTGTCTTCCTCCTCCTCCTGTACCACATCCTACAAGATGCTTGAAGGGCCATTGGGAGATGAGAGGCACGAATTAAAACTGTCAGGGTAAGGATGGGTTAAGTCGATATTGTGTACATCAATAATATTTCACTGGCCACTGACATCCAGTCAACATGAGTGAGGGTCGTATGCATGTGCCTGTGCCAAATTTAATGCTGAGTAGACTTCTCTCCTTTGTGTTCTGTGCTCTCTTCTCCTGCAAGGAGGGAAAGGGGAGACTTATGAGTGAGAGTAATGGAATGTGTTGTGTGGATGGACAATATTTATTGAGTGTGACTGTGAGGGAGAGGTATGACATTACATTAAGGTGAGGGTGAGTGTCAGTGGTGAATGGACAGATGGGGATGTGAAGAGGTGTGTCAACAGAGGGGCGGGTGTACCTTCAAGGTAAGTTGGCCTGAGGAGTGCTGTGCTTGACAATACAGAGAGATGGGGGTTGGGTAAGACGTAGCTCAGGATATATTTGGATGTGCCATTGCCACTTACCTATCCTGCCCTGATTAGGTCATTAAACTTCTTCCTGCACTGTATCCTGGAGTGTGATACCAAATTCCTGCTGATAAGCTCTCCTGCAATCTCCAGACCCATCCTTTTGTCCTCTGTGACAGACTTCTTCCTCCCATCGGAAGGGAACAGAACCTTCCTGCAGACCCTTACAACCCACAGCATCAGCTTTAGGGAGGGAACAGTGAGATGAGGTGCTGACTTGTTGAGAGTCTATTGCTGCAGTTTCTTGCTGTGCTTAAACACCTGGACAATCCTTCAACTTTCATTTTACCGGAGTCCCTTTAAATACTTCAACTGAAATAGGCTGATATGAGGTGCCCATCACACTCATTCAAACTAATTGGTCAGGAAATCTGGAAGTCAGAAGCTAATGCAGTGGTTGGGTTAAAAAGCCACTGACAAATAGAATGGTTACAGCACAGAAGGAGGCCATTCAGCAATGCACTGTTGGAACTTGCAATGTCCTGATGTGTCGCTGCATTCCTCTGTTGCCAGCACATTGACAAGTTAAAATCGAACCCCTCATGCACACTCCTGTTTACAAAAACCTCATTTCCTGTTGTCACTTTTTTGTCATGCTTTTGGGTCAACTCTCAACTTTGATGATAAACAAATTAACATGAAATGGCATACACCTTTCTATCATAAATTCCTGCAGTTATCATGGGGACTGCCTATGTAAATGCTGGAGGTACACCCTCCAACCAATGGCAACCCCCTTGTGCCTCAGTTTTGTGTCTCCCAGCAATTCAGTTTGCCCTGTAGAAAAACACTTCGGTTGCAATGCACTCTGCTCTCCAATTTGCTAATGGTTTGCTTTCTAACTGCACATAAGAATATCAAATCCAAGAATTAAATTAAAATAAGGGCAAATTATATAACGTACAAAATGGATACTGTGGATACTGACTAAAGTCTGTGCCCCCTGGGCCAATAATCTCCCATTGTCTCGCCCCATTTTACCTGAAGACTTCCCTTGGTCTCAATTCCTTGCGTGCAGTACCATAGATATTGACTGATAGGTAGGAGAACTTAGCAGGGCCAAATACAATTGGGAAAGAGGTAAATTAGTTATTGTGCACTGTTGTTCACAGCTTTCAAAATGTGAATGCGCAATTGGCCTCTGACAATCTAAAGTGAGTTTACGCTATAAACTTGCACATATTCCCAACTACAGGCCTGCTAACACAGTCTAGGATTCCAACCCTGGTCTGTACAGTTCAGTCGACAGGTCAACAGGAATGAAACTTTTGACCCCTGTGTTCTGCCTGGAAGTTATACGAGGAAAGAACAAAATCAGGCTCAACAATGTCCACCATTCCAAGCTTGAGAGGTTCCGACTGTAATGCTTTAAAAACTTTCATTACGGCCGGGATTTTACAGCACAGGTGCAGCATGTCTCCCACCTGGCGGATGCAGAGAGTCATTTTAATTTCTACTCAGTTCAGCGGGATCGTAATATCCACCAGGCGGGAGGGGCCTATGTTAATGCAAATCATAATTATCATATGTCCTCCAAATATTCTGTTGCTCACCACTATAAGCACATTTCTGTACACTAAATTTATAGGGTGGTGATAATAAACCTTACACAAACTCCTATCACTGCAATCATGGGAGGGGAGAAGTTATTTGGCCAATTTTTGCTAGCCTGGGGGTATTTTACAGCATACTCCATTAGATAAATAGGGCAGAATTTTTAGCTTGGCAGGTGGGTGCGCGCCCGATCCGCTCGAGCGTTAAATAAATCGCGTTGACATCGACCGAGTGTGCTGACATCAACACGTACTCTCGCGATATTTCATTAGGCGGGAGCGCAATGGAGACGGAGACGAGCCCGCCATTAATTAAGTGGCCAGTTAAGGCCCTTGAGACACCGATTGTCTCAGACTTTACGTAGCCTGTGCGATTTTTAGGCCGTCACATGGGCTAAACGGACAAGCGGGCAGGCCACAATTATCAAAACCTCATCCACGGGCAGCATAAGAGGGGTCAGTGGCTTTGTCAAAGTGATTAGTGAGGAGTTTAGGATATCACTTGCTGCTGCTTGTTTCTGTGAACAGGACAACTTCATTTCGCTTCACAGCTGCGTGCAGATATTTTAGAGGCTTCATTTCGGGATTCATTGGTGTCTTCCAGACCCCCAGAGGATTCACAACGTGTGGCCCCTTCCAGGTATCAGACAGTCTTCCGTTACCCTGGTAATGGGGATTGTGGTCTCCACTGGAGGCACCTCCTCAGAGGAGGGAGAGAGGGGCAGAAGGGAGAGGAGGCCACGTGTCCCAATGCAGCCTCCAGGGGAGGGACCTGTGGGAGGAGAGGCGCAGGCACAAGGGGTGCAGGGCCAGCAGGCAGTCCAAGGCAGAAGGGGCCACAGTAGATGCCATTATCCTGCTGCCAGGGTTTACAGGCAGCGATGCAGCTACCTTAATACGTCCGAGTTGCAATGCCGAAGGAGGCTCCGCCTCTCAAGGGAGCCAGTGACCTCCATCTGTCAGATGATCGGCTCTGAGATCAGCTCTGACTATGTGGGTGGACACCCCATGTCAGTGGCTCTCAAGGTCACAGTGGCCCTCAACTTCTATGTCTCCGGCTCTTTCCAGGGTTCAGTGGGGGATCTGTGTGGAGTTTTCCAATCAGCTGTGCATAGTTGCATCAAGCTGGTGACAGAAGCTTTGTTCAGGTGGGTACTGACCTTTATTCTTTACCGTATGGACGAGGCCAGCCAGGCTGAGCGAGCCAGAGGCTTTTCCACGAATACTGGGTTCCCCCATGTCCAGGGTGCTATAGACTGTACACATGTGGCCATCAAGGCGCCAGCAGGTGAGCCCGGTGCCTTCATCAACAGGAAGGGCTTCCACTCCATGAACGTGCAGATAGTGTGTGATCACAGGATGCAGATTCTGCAAGTCTGTGCAAGGTACCCAGGCAACTCCCATGACGCTTACATCCTCAGACACTCCCAGGTGCCGAGGCTCTTCAGTGCTCTGGCTCAGCTGGATGGATGGCTGCTGGGTGACAAGGGCTATCCACTCAGAAGGTGGCTCATGACGCCTCTCCGACATCCAAGAACAGAGGCAGAGCAGCGGTACAATAGGAGCCACGGCTCCACAAGGGCTGTGTAAGGAAGACCAAAGGTCTTCTCAAGATGCGCTTCCAATGCCTGGACCGTTCAGGGTGAGCACTACAGATTGTGTGTCACTAATAGTGGTTGCATGCTGCGCTCTCCTCAATCTGGCACAGGCAAGGGGGGACCCAGTGGATGAAGAAGGTCTTGACCCAGCTAACAGACGATGAGTACAGTAGTGAGTCCGAGGATGAGCACGGTGAGGAGAACGCTGAGGATATAGACGCTGACCTGGGTAACCTCCAGGGAGGCAATGACACCCGGGACTTTGATCCAACGATCTTTCAGCTAGCCTACTAAATAAGAACCACCACCACATGCCAGGGCTGCAGGCTCTATACTCGATACCTGACAGAACCAGTTCCTTGGTCAACAACATAAACTTTATTACAATGGCACATAGCACAAGGAGTCACACATCCATCCTAACATCATGGCTTACCCTGCACCTGCAGAAAAAAGGAAGCATCCAGAGGCCAGTTGCAGAAAATAACATCTCATTCACTTGTGAATGTGAAACATTGCTGAAATTAACATTAACCGGTGTTTTCAATCACACTATGAAAAAATGTAAAGAAAAATGGGGAAACAAAATATCACCCGTGATAAGGCCATATTGTGCTTAAGGTGTTTTAAGTTTTTGTTTGCGTGTGCTACGTCTAGTTGCTACCCCCTCGCTGGCACCGGCATTGGAGACAGCCTGCTCACTCTGCTGTCCTGTTGGCCTTGATGACCTTGGCTGGCGTCCTCTGGCCCATGGAGCCTGTGCTGGCCCCACCTGGGAGGGAGTGGCCAGTGCCACAGCTGGCATCTCCCCAGTTGCCACGGTCACTGGCAGAGGGGCAGAGGAGCTGCTGCTGTCATCCAGAGCGCCCTGAGAGGAGCCAACAGAGACGACAAGCAGCTCGTGCGCCAACATGAGGTCTCTCCGCATCTCCCTGCTCACCATTGATGGACGGGCACCTAGCTGGGATACAGGGTGCCTCATCCATCTCCCATACTGACACTGACCACCCGAGGACATTGCCGGTGTGAGGGCTTGCAGGTCCGAGCGCATCCCCAGGAATCCCTGATTGAGTCCCTGGAGGAGTCTCTCCAACAAGAGTCTCCGCTCTCTCCATGGAGGAGGCATTGCGCTTGGCTATGAGGGTCAGTGCAGTGCTCATGCTCCGCAGGGACTGCTCCACAACGGACACCATGGCACACAGATCCTCATGTATCTCCGCCAGATCCTCCCGCACACCCTGCTGGACTTCCAGCATCTGCTGCCTCAGGGACGGCTCCAGAGGCTCATCATCAGCCACCGGCTGAGCATGTTCCTGGTCCCCTGCAGTCCTCTGACTGCCGGCACCCTCGGCACTTTCTGCCTCCGCCTGCATCTCAAGCGAGTGTGACGTTCCCTCACCAATGTGCACCGATTGACTACATGGCGATGTTATGCCCACCGAGGTGCTGAAATCTGTGCTAGTGCCTGCTTGACAGAGAGGGTGTGATGCTGGTGCGTGCTGAGCATGCTGGTCCTCCAGGGGTCAGGGGTGGGCCTTCAGGCTCCTCATAGCGAGCGCCTGCTGGTGAGTCTAAAAGGGAGAAGAAGGACATGTCATTAGTTTAAGTCATTAGACTGTCAGTGTGCATGCCTGGCACCCTGGTGAGACAGGGATATGCATCAGGGTGCCCCGTGTCTTCCGATTATCAACGGGGATTCCAAGTTTGAGGCTCACATCAATATAGAGACTACACTGCAATGGTTGCAATAACCCACATTCTCAACTCAGTGCGCTGCACTCTCACCTCCCTCTGGCACCTCAACCTCACAGCGGGCGCTTGGTCGAGGTGCATGGCACCTCTCCAGCTCCAGGGCCTCCTGCTTATGTCGACTCAGGGTGAGGAGGTGTGGGGGTCCCCCGCCAGTCCGCGACCTCTCAGCATTGTTATGGGATGTTTCCTCCTGAAAGGACAGAGGGGCGTTGATTAGCCCACTCTCTACCTGCAGCACCATTGCAGCCTGGCCAACTCCAGCTGAGGAGCACCTCGCAGGGCACAGGCAATTCGTGACCCTGGAGCTGCAAGGCACTCAGTCCAAGCAGCGAGGGCTCACCCCCTTGGCCAGCTCCTGCCTCACTGACATTTGCCACTCACACTCTAAGACCTCTGAGGTCCACGGGCATGGATGGGCAGCTCTTAACTGTTCTGCAAAGTGACCCATGCCAACACGATACTCACCTTTCCCAATCGCAGGAAAACGTTAAAGCACTTCTGGCACTGCACCCATGTGCGGCTCACCACATCGTGGCTGCTGACCCTGGATGCTACCTCCTCCCAGGCCTTTTTGGTGAGGTGGAGAGGGGGGCCTCCTTCTCCCGTCTCTGGGGACAAGGGTTTCTCTCCTCGCTGCCACCTCCTCCAGGAGGGCTGCGAGGCACTCATCGGAGAAACACAGGGCTGACTGCCCTGCTGACTTGCCCTCTGTTTGTTGTGTCCACCCACAACGGATCCCATTGTGCAGGCTTCAGTGTCATTCCATGGCAGCTTTCCAGCGGCTGACGAGGTTGCATTTGAATCAGCCACAGGGCCGCCATTGGACCCGGTGGACATCATGCCCCAGCCCACCCCTTCTCGCTCATTCACAAGCAGTGTTTCATGCTGGGCTTGACCCACCAGTGTAAAATCACGGTGCACTGCCGATCACGGGAGGCAGTCAGCTTCCCGACCATTCCCACCCGTCCCTGCTGACCCCGCACGCCTAGGGCAAAATTCTGCCCTTACAGTTGAACACTCGGAGTTTTGAAATTTTTTGCCCACAAAGTTGCTTAAAGTGCAAACTAACAATCGCACAGCAAGAAAGTGAAAGTGCCTGGGACCTTGGTGAATAATGGAATAAACAGTGTACCTCCCTAACCAATGAGATTTAATGATTGAGAAATGAAGCACTGAGAAAGTGAGTGGATTCAAATCAGGTACAGTAAAATAAAACAAGGGAAAGAAAGATTGGACTGGGAGGAGAGAGAAAAAGAGACAGAAAGGAGAAGTCAGACCAAAAATTAATCATTCAATATTTGGCATTGTTTATATCTCATGAAATGATTCACAACCTGATGGAGTGAGATTTCACTTTTAAAATTGTTTATTTTCTGGGCTTGAGAGGCCGATTGGTAGTCACTAACAGTCATCACATTGTTAAAATGGTACTTGCTAGACTTAACTTTCTGTAGCGAGTTTAATGGACAATTAATGTGCAAATGCAACAGCTTCATGAAATGCACAGGGAACTTAAGGACATGATGCCATTTTCCTAAAACTAAGAGAGTGGAGTGGCGCAAATCAGCTGACAACTTGTGCCAATTCTCAATTCAAAGGGTACCACTTCCTCACTACATGTTGTTGATGATTTGTGCAGAAATAATAGCATGCACCTTTCACATACATTTATGCGTTCAGCGAAATCTGGCCCATTAAAAAAGAGCTGAGTTCATGTAGACAGTTCATTAGAGAAATCAATGAGAACCATTTAATAATTAGGTCTGCTTATATTAGCGCATTGCTGGATTACTATTTATAATTAATCAGTGCTGTGGGGAGACAAGACTAACATCTTTGATGTTTGATACTCAAATTCTGTCCCATAGACTCACTTTACATGTAAGGACTTTCAACAAACATGCGGCTTGATGTTAATTTTCCCGCATTCTGCAGAACAAACTGCCTCTCTCCCATATACTGCACCATCAGAAAATGAATCAAATTTAACTAATACTGGAGACTGAAGAACGTAAACATCACAGTCCCCAAATCCATCAGCTTGCAGTTGGGAATCAAAAGATAAAGAATTTGATTTCTTGGACAATCGATGTGGATTGTCTAGCATGATGAGCGTCCTGAGAGGCAGAGAAAGCTGCCTCACCATGACCTGGCACAAGGCTATGTTGGAAAATGAATTGAGGATACCAATCTAAGCATCTGTGGCAAGTACTGGGGCCCAGCAGAGGACTTCCTGCATTTCCATTCTTGTCCCAGACTAAAAAGTATATTATTATGCACAGCACACATGTACAGTTGCCACCTCCTTCCACCAATCCTGTAGGTATTGACTCATACTGTCTGAAGTTCCACATCCCAACAATAACTGTGTTCACATAATCATCCTGCAGTTGTGATCTTGGGCTAATGGCTGCCAGTGGATTCCATGGCATCATTAGAGGGTGGAGTGAGAAGCAGGAGATGTCATTTATGGCCCATGCATTCACCGGTCATCCCTATACCCACAGTCTCAAATGCTGGATAACTCTGAGTTGTAGACCATCCTGGTTGATTATTTTTCCCCACCAGAACCCAAGGTTGCTGCAGTGTTGCCTCCACTGGTAACTCTGTCGCAGATTGACCTGGGCTTTGATGGCCTGTCATAGTTCAGTACCACACTGCATTGGTGCCTGCTAGGTTTTGAGAGAAGCTGTTTGGCATATACAGCCATTTGATTTGCCATGAAGCAAGTGAGCAGATGCTCCAAGTGTAACATTTGCATATTGATATTTATCAGTAACACTGCAAAGCCCCAGTGCCAAATAGGAGCCCAATTAAACAGTTCCTGGTAAGGCACCAGGACAAGAAGGCCTCAGGTTCAATTCCGCACCTGTGCTGTGTTAGCTGATTTCTGTCAGACCATTGCCTGGGCAGTGCAGTTCAGCTCAGTATCCTGGACCGAGGAAAGAGAATAAGCACAAGGGTTCACACATGAACTCATTATCTGCTATCCTCTTGTTTTAAAAGTGCGGACATGGGGTGAACAATCATGCTCAGCTTGCATGCAAACCCTACCACCACTTACTTTCTAGCATCATGCACTAACAATGGCAACTATAGCATGGTCCCACAAGGCTACAAGGCTATCAGGGAAGACTTCACCAACTTGGGCATGATGCCACAGGGGCTACAAATGGACCATGGAACTCTTTTCTACAAAGAGAAAAAAATCTTCAGGAGACAAGGTAAAATAAATTTGGGGGCAAAATTCATTAAGACCCATTCTCGGGTTTGGGGATTAAGAAGCACGATCACTCTGTTCCCAGTCCCATTCAGACAGGCAGCTCACAAATTTTGTGCTGCTTCCTCATCTGAATGATTGCAATGTGAAGCCCAGTCTGAGGCATGCTGCTGACTGTATACTCATTTGGGGCCAAACCAGAACGCATGGCTGGCACAATGCACAGCTAGCCCACACCTCTTCAAGACAGCATACCATCTTAAAGGGGAGTTGCAATTATTGTATAGAAGTTTCTGCAAACTGTTTGAGCAGATATGGATAGAACAAAAATGGAGCAATGGGCAAGAGGGAGGGTTCCCAGGTTTTCTGAGGTGATGCTGGAAGCCGCGGACAAGGAGATGGAAAGGAGGAGAGACACTATAGGCCCGTAAATCTGACTGCTACTCCACGAAAGTTCAGGGCCTATGTTTCTGCCTTCTGAAGTAGGCTTTCTCTGGACAAGCCAAGCAACTCCTTTGACCTCCTTGCCAAGATCCATCGCCACTCCATTGTAAACCCAAAATGTTTTCCAGTCTCTTCCAGTAACATTCAATACAACACTTCCAATAACACCACATCATCAAAAGTAAGTCAAAGTAGCTCGCCTGAAAGCTGCATGGTTAACCTTTTAAATAGCAATAGTGGAGGGTCACGCACAACTCAGCACGTGTTCAGCTGTGTGTGTTTAAGAGGGTGCACTAACAGGGCCAGCGAGGTCCAAAATGGCAGCTAGAGCATCAAATCAGCCTTAGATGCTGTTTGATGTCATGATCTGCCACTCTGCATGATCCTAGCGCATGCACAGCACACCTGGGCCCTGTCAGCCATCTTGCAGACATACAAACATACAAACAAGAAGCAGGAGTAGGCCATTCAGCCCCTCGAACATGCTCCGCCATTTAATAAGACCTTGGTTGATCTGATAGTAACCTCAAATCTACATCCCACCTACCACTGATAACCCAACACCCCCTTGCTTACCAAGAATCTATCCACCTCTGCCTTAAAAATATTCAAAGACTCTGCTTCTACCACCTTTTCAGGAAGAGAGTTCCAAAGGCTCACGATCTCTGAGTGAAACAATTTTGCCTCATCCCCATTTTAAATGGGGTGACTCTTTATTTTTAAACAGTGACCTGGTTTAAGTGACTGGAAGCGACCATAAACATTTGGGCTGTTTTTTTAGTAAGGGGTTTCAGTATCCTCGGCAACAGTGGAACTACAGAGCCCAATTTCACAGTCTGAATGTTTCATCTAGACCAAAACGTCATTTATCAACACAAACCTCTATAGAGAGTTGTTATGTAATTGTCCTAATCTTATAGATTGCCCTTCAATGTTCTATCAGTGCCCAGATACTTTACTGATCCAATTATCTGTTAATTTACTCTCACTATGTTCTCCATTCAGCAGGGTTGTTTGAACAACCTTTCTTTCTGCACAGAGATGACTTAAAATAGTGGCAAAAGTACCAGGGGTGAAAAAGAAGATTTTCTTTACACAATGACCTGTTATGACCTAGAACATGCTGCCTGAAAGGATGGTGAAAACAGATTCAATAGTAACTTTCAAAGGGAACTGGATTAATACTTGAAGCCATTACAAGCCAATGGGGAAGGAGCAGTGGAGTGGGATTAATTGGATAGCTCTTTCAAAGAGCCAGCACAGTCCAGTGGGCTGAATGGGCCTCCATTGATACTGTAATTTCCTACAAATATTTTCATCATCCCATCCCTCTCTCGGGCTTTGTTATCTCTTCCAACAGATTACTCTCTTAATACTTTACTTTAGACAGTTTGAGAGGGCATTGGATTGCAGTTCCTTGGTTTGTAGCTTCTCACTGTTGTGCATGATGTTCTGACACCGCAGATACAGATCGTAGAAAAAGGAAAATGCACCACTGAAGGAATGTTACAGTGCTGGAGATACTGTCTTTTGGATGAGATTGTAAACCAAAGTCACATCTTACCCTCTCAAGTGGATGCAAAAGATCCCTTGGCAAAATCTTGAAGAAAAGCATGAGAGTTCTCCCTGGTGTCCTGACCAACCTCAACCAAGATTGCCAAAACAAATCAGCTGGTTGTTGTCACATCTCTGTTTGTGGGATCTTGCTGTGCTCATATTGGCTGCTACGTTTCCTACATTACAACAGTGACTTTTCTTCAGAAGTACTTCATTGATTGTAATGTGTGTTGGAGCATTCTGAGGTTGTGGAAGGTGCTAGCTATATAAATGAAGGTCTGTCCTCATTTTCTGATTAGTACTCTTTAGAAGAACAGGCAGTAAATCAAAGTCCTTCTCCTTGTTCATCCCCGACAGTGTGCACTAGTTCACCTGTCAAATTCAGCAAATAATATAAGTTTATATTTCCATTCTACACTTGTGAATTTTGCTGCCAATTCAGCCTATTATGGTGTTGCATTGAAGTGAATAACATTCCTGATATATCCATTCAATTAATTCAAATTTAATAAGGATGAGGACATCTTCGTTAATCTCAAGAATAGCTCAGATACAATCTCAGCTTATCTTCCGTTATGTAGGCTCTGTAAATTCTATTCTGCCGTTCAACGATGGGGTTTTTTTGCCATTTTATTTCCAATCCTATAGCAATGGTTGGAACAGGAGTAACTTTGTAAATGGGTTTTGGTTCAGTTTAAAACAGATTAAGATGAAGTTCATTAGTTTGTGCAACTCCACTTTTACATAATGAATTTCTCCAAGGAACATCGACCTCCATTTCTCTTCACATTGATAACATCAGGCCTCAGAAACAGATGCTCAGACACTCTGGGCAGGATTTTGAGCTCAGTGGGCGGGTGTGGTCGGCGGGCCCAGGATCAACCGGGGGAACAGGCCCCAGCCCCCGCTCGGCCCTTCCCGGCCAGTGCAGAGCCGCGTTTTTGGGCAGGCCTTAGTTGGAGGCAGCATGAAATTGCGTTCAGGGGTCGGAGGTCGCAGGGGGCGCCCCGGTCGATCCCGGGCCCGCCGACCACACCCGCCCACCGAGCTCAAAATCCTGCCCATAGTGTCTGAGCATCTGTTTCTGAGGCCTGATATTACCAATGTGAAGAGAAATGGAGGTCGATGTTCCTTGGAGAAATGCATTAGGTAAAAATGGAGTTGCACAAACTAATGAACTTCATCTTAATGATCTGCTGAATTGATAAACTTCTTGTCTTTGTTTTAAACTGAGCCAAAGCCCATTTAAAAAGCTACTTCCATTCCAATTTTTTGGTATAGGATTGGAAATAGAATGGCAAAAAAAAAAATCCATCAGCATTGGACCCAGCGGCCGGTTTAGAAACGGCCCAGGGAGCCTCTGGGGCTGCCACGGAAGAATGTCTGTTCCGCGTTAGCAAACTCAAGTGATGGAGTCAAGTGCGACGGAAATGCCAGATGGGAGGGCAGGTCGGGTGGGCACTTGGCCCCCCCCGCTTTTTGGATGAGTGCCTCGCTATCCTCCTGGAGGAGGTGGCTCTGTCCCCAGATGTGGGAGGAGGAGGCCATTGCACCTGACCAAGAGGGCATGAGGAGGTGGCAGCACAGGTTAGAAGCCATGATGTGGTGCGGCGCACATGGATCTAGTGCCGGAAGTGCTTCAATGACCTGCTGCGCTCAGGAAGGGTGAGTAACATGTTGGCATGGATCAGTATGGAGGAGTGTTAAGGTGTCGCTGTCCCCTTGTGGACCTCAGGGGTGCTAGAGTCTGAGTGTGAACTGTGAATGACGCTGGAGCTGGCCAAGGGGCTGAGCCCTGGCTGCTTGAGCTGAGTGCCTTGCGGCTTAAGGGCTGCGACTCGGATGTGCTTTGCAAGGTGTTCCTCAGCTGGGGTTGGCCAGGCTGCAATGGCGCAGCAGGTAGAGACTAATCAATGATTCTCTGTCCTGTCAGGAGAAGATGAGCCATAACCAATCAAAGAGGTTACGTACAGGCAGAGGCTCGCCCAACCTGCTGCTGCTCATCAGGTTTGAGCAGAACACACTAGAGCTAGAGAGTCCACGTGAAACCGGGCGTGGAGAGGGAGGAGTGCCAGACGAAGGTAAGAGTGTAGTGCACAGAAGTGAGAGTTTCAGATTGTGCAACCATTCTAGTGTAGTCTCTTCACTGATGTCAGCCTTGAGCCTGGAGTCCCCATTGATCATTGATAGACGGGGGCACCGTGATGCAGATCTCCATTATCTCACCAGGGTGCCTGGCATGCACAGTGACAGTGTGATGGCTTAAACTAATGACATGTCTTTGTTCACCCTTAGATTCACCAGCATGCACTCAATTGCAGGGCCCCGAAGAGCCGCCCCTGATGCCGGAGAACCACCAGGCTTCATTTGCACCTGCACCTGGTGAGAACCAGGCACCAGCACCTCAGTGGCATTAGATCAGCGGCTAGCATCTCGGTGCACATTGGTGAGGGCACTTCACATTTGCTTGAGGTGCAGGCGGAGGCAGAGAGTGCCCAGGGCACCAGCAGTTGGAGGACTGCTGGAGACCAGGACGATGCTGAGTCAAAGGCAGATGATAAACCTCTGGAGTCGTCCATTAGGCGGCAGATGCTGTGTGTCCAGCAGGATGTGCAGGAGGACCTGGCGAAGATCCATGAGGGTGTGGGTGCCATGGTCTCTGTTGTGGAGGAGTCCATGTGGAGCATGAGCACTGTGGTGATGCTCATGGTCAAGCGCACTGCCTCCTCCATTGACAGAGTGGCAACTGTCATGGAGAGGCAGCTCCAGGGACAGAATCAACAGTTCCTGGGGATGCGCTTGGACCTGCAGCCCTCACACAGGCACTGACCTCAGCTGGTCAGTGCCGTGAGGGAGATGGATGAGGTACCCAGTATCCCAGCTAGGTGCCTGTCCATCAATGGTGAGCAGGGAGGTTCAGAGCAACCTCACATTGGTGCACGAGCTGTTTGTCGTCTCTGCGGGCTCCTCTCAGGGTGCTCCAGATGAGGGCAGCAGCTCCTCCGCCCCTCCACCAGTGACTGTGGCATCTGATGAGGCTGTGGTGACTGGGAAGATGCCAGTCATGGCACTGGCCGCTCCCTTCCAGGCAGGGCCAGAACAGGCTCCACTGGCCAGAGGTTGACCGTCGATATCATCAAGGCCAACAGGACAGCAGAGTCGGCAGGCTGTCTCCAATACCAGTGAAGGAATGGGGTGGGGGGTGGGGAGGGGTTTGCACCAAGTTGTAGCACTTGGAAACATAAGTTATAGGTACCATGAGCACAAGAGGGACTGTTCATAGGTGATTTTCTGTTCATTTATGTTTGGTTTATATGTCTGCTGGTGTGTGCAGTTAGTAAAGTGGAGTTAATTAAAAATCCCAGAGGGAAACATTAAACAACTGTCATAACCTATAATTTTAACTGTTATGTTTGAGATGTGACTCTAAATGCAGGAATCAGACCATCAGTTCTCGAGGTTTTGCTAAAACTAAAGGAAACATTTTATTAATTTACTCAGGTTAGAATAGATATACACATGGCTGCAAATTACTACTATCATAACTTTTAACAAATTCCCAAACTAATCTCCATTAAGGCAACAGCAACCCATAGACTTAACCAAACACCTGGCAAAGCATTTTCACCTTATGAATTCAAAATTAGGTTCTTTTCACTTTGGTTCCTGTGGAGCCAGTTGGAGGCTTACAGCTGCCTTTTGATCTCTCACTGTCCTCTGCTCTACACGCACAAAAATGCTGAAGTTATACCCACCACTACTGATTGAATATAAATTCTCATTGTATCACCAGCCTCTTTGAACTTCACCTTTTAACAATTCATAGTACCAGTTTTATTAGTAATATAAACATATGGTTTGGTAGCTACTAGAAAGACGTCAAGTTTTCACCCCACTTCTTGAATGCTCTATTCAAAAATTGCAAATGCACGCTATCTCTCTTCCATATCAAAACTAGTACAGATCAAAGCACCCAGACTAGCTGGCATTAATCCAATTAAGGCACACCCACGGACTAAACCTCTATTTTAAAAGAAAAATATTTTCCAAAATATTATGTACATTAATAGCTTCATGACAGTGTGGACCTTAACACCAGTAATGGTAATGTCATTATGCTTTCAATATGATAAGAACATTAAATTTGCTTTGGTTCTGATGGCCTGAGTATACTTCATCTTTTTTCTTGCTGGTGCAGGGTACGCCAGTATGTAATGCTGGACGTGAGTGGCTTGATACTTTATTGCACAGGCATTGAGTGGATTTTGGGTGCAAACAGCCCTGGCATGAGGTGGAAGCTGATCTTTGGTAGCCTAGCTGAAGGAATGTTGATCAAGGTGTCCCTGGTGCCCCTGCCTCCCTGGACATTACAGCGGTCTGCCTCCATGCCCTCGGTGTTCTCCTCACTGTGCTCCTCTTCTGACTCACTACTAGATTCATCACCTTTGGCCTGTGGAGCTGCGTCAAGATCCTCTTCCTCCACTAGGTCTGCCCTTGCCAGAGCCAGATTGTGGAGACGAGAGTATGCAACCAGTATCAGTGATACCCACTCTGGGGGGTATTGTAGTGCTCCCCCTGAATGGTCCAGGCATAGGAAGCACATCTTGAGAAGACCTATGGTCCTCTCTACCTTGTGGAGGCGTGACTCCTATTGTCCCGCTGCTCTGCCTCTGTTCTTGAATGGTGGAGGGCATCATAAGCCACCCTTTCAATAGATAGCCCTTGTCATCCAGAAGCCATCCATCCAGTCTGGTTGAAGCCTCGGCACCTGGGAGTGTCTCAGGATGTAAGCATCATGGGAGCTGCCAGGGTACCTTGCACAGACTTGTAGAATCAGCATCCTGTGGTCACACATGATCTGCACATTCATGGAGTGGAAGCCCTTCCTGTTGACAAAGGCACCCGGCTGACCCACTGGCACCTTGATGCCACATGTGTGCAGTCGATGGCACCCTAGACGCGGGGAACCCAGTGATCACTGCAAAGCTTCTGGCTCGCTCAGCCTGGCTGGCCTCATCCGTACGGTAAAGAATAAAGGTCAGTACCTGTCTGAACAGAGCTTCTGTCATCAGCTTGACACAACTATGGACAGCTGATTGGGAGACTCCACACAGATCCCCCACTGAGCCCTGGAAAGAGCCGGAGGCATAGAAGTTGAGGGCCACTGTGACCTTCAGAGCCACTGGCATGGGGTGTCCACCCACACAGTCGGAGCTGATCTCAGGGCCAATCATCTGACAGATGGAGGTCACTGTCTCCCTGGAGAGGTGGAGCCTCCTTCGGCATTGCAACTTGGACATATTGAGGTAGCTGCATCGCCGCCTGTAAACCCTGGCAGCAGGATAGTGGCATCTTCTGCGGCCCCTTCCACCTTGGGCTTCCTGCTGGCCCTGCGCCCCTTGTGCCTGCGCCTCTCCTCCCACAGGTTGTACCTCTGGAAGCTGCATTGGGACACCCGGCTTCCTCTCCCTTCTGCCCCTCTCTTCCTCCTCAGAGGAGGTGCCACCAGCGGAGACCACAATCCTCATTACCAGGGTAACGGACAGCTGTTGGATACCTGGAAAGGTGCACACGGTCTGAATACCCCGGGGGCTTTGGAGACACCAATAAGTCATGAAATGAAGCTTGGTAATGCTAACAATGAAGCCTCAAACAGAGAAGAAGCTGCCAAGCACCAATAAACAACCAGCAGCAAGCTATCTGCCAAACTCCTCACTATTCACACTGTCAATGCTGCTGACCCTTTTTATCCCACCCTTGGATGAGGATGAGCAAATTGTCGGTTGCCTGCCTGCCCATTTTGCCAGTGCGGCGAGCGCGAAATCGCACGCACAATGTAAAATCCAGCTTAATTTCCTTTTTAATGGCCTTAACTGGCGTCGTAATTGATGGTGGGCGTGGCTCCGACACCCGTGCGCGCCCACCGACTGAAATATTGCGCGAGTGCGCGTTGATGTCAGGATGTTCAGCCGCCCGCTCGCTCAGTGAAAAATTCTGCCCTTTGTTTAAAATTGTACTTTTCTTTATCTCTCTTAATGTGTCTTTCTTTCCCCCTGAGCATGAATGGGATGAAAATGCACCGATAACGTTCTGAGCCAAATGCATCACTCAGATTTTTATAGAAAAACATGTGGAAAATGACTTCTGGAAAAGCTGTAATTACGCAGAAAACGTGGGTACATTTAAAACTTTGCTTCTTATTTTGCACATAGTATTCTATCGAGAGAGAGAGAGGGAGAGCTGAATTTAATGACACCATGCGGCGGGGGCGGGACCATGAATTGCGGTGAGCCATTCAAAAGTCCATTGACATCGGAGGGACCTTAAAATCCTGCTCGTGTAAAATTCTGCCCAGAGATTGATACAAGCACAGAAAACCACATTCCCACAAACATTCTCAAACACATTCATATTGTAGCTAGGTGCTTGAGGGCTTCCATGTCAGCAACAGTCTGATGAGATTGCTGATGCAGGAGGAAGAGTAGTGCCCCTTTAAGAAGCACCCTTTTAAAGACATTTGCACCTGGAGTGGGAGAACACCTTCTCCAGCCAGCTAAGCATAAAGGGGGAGTTTCAAGAGAAGTCGATCCTGAGAGGCACCAAGAGTCGAAGAGCTGAAAGACGTCCTGTGTGATCTTGCTTTGTGTGATGTGCGTTAAAAACTGAATCTGGATTGTTCCAAGACTGCCGTTTGTAAGGGAAACAGACACATGCACACACACACATATATACATACACACACACACACACACACATATGCACACACACACACACACATATACACACACATATATACACTCACACACAGTCACACACATACGCACACACACATATACACACACACACACACACACACACAATCACACACACACACACATATACACACACGCACACACACGCACACATACATATATACACACACGCACATATATACACACGCACACACACACATATACACACATGCACACACACACATACACACACACGCATATACACACACACACATATACACACACACACATATACACACACACGCACACACATATATACACACACGCACACAGACACACATGCACACACACGCATATACACACACATATACACGCATACACACACATATACACACACGTGCACACACACATATACACACGCGCGCACACATACACATATACACACACATGCACACAGACACATATACACACACGCAAACAGACACACACACATGCATACAGACACATATACACACACGCACACACACATATACACACATAGACACACATATACACACACATACATATACACACGCACGCACACATATATACACACGCACACACATATATACACACACATGCACACAGACACATATACACACACGCACACACATATATACACACACGCACACAGACACATATACACACACGCAAACAGACACACACACATGCACACAGACACATATACACACACGCACACACACACATATACACACACACAGACACACATATACACACACATACATATACACACACGCACACGCATATATACACACACGCACACACACATATACACACACGCACACAGACACATATACACACACATACACAGACACACATATACACACACGCACACACACATATATACACACACGCACACATATACACATGCACACACACACGCACGCACACACCCACACAGACACAGGCACATACACACACACGTGCACATACACACACGCACATGGACACACGCATATGCACTAAACACACACATATAAAGACACAATTATACGTACACAGTACATACATACATACATAGATGCATGTATGCAACATACATAAGCGCATGTACACACACAAAAAATGCTTTTACAGCTACAAACACACTCAATATGCATACATACACAAACATGTATATGCACAAGTACATTGACAAAACATAGACTCATACAAACATACATGCATATACACACAGACACATATATATATATATACACACACATACATAAATATATACTTTATACACATATACACATAAGTGCCCCTTTAAGTAGTACGACAAATATAGATACATGCATTAACACGCACAAACACATGCATTTATGCGCCTTCAATAATAACAAGATAATGCATTTATATATCACCTGAAATGTAAAACATACCAAGCTGCTTCACAAGAGCACTATCAAACAAAATCTGACACAAAACCACATAAGACAACATTAGGGCAAATGGGGCTAAACACTGGGTCAAACAGACTGATTCTAAGAAGTGTCTAGGCTGAAACTCCCAGTTGGTACTAACAGAGTGCTGCACTATCAGAGGCGCCATCTTTTGGATGAGATGTTATACCAAGTCTGCCCTCTCAGGTAGCTGTTCAAGATCCCATGACACTATTTCAAAGAAGCCCAGGGGAGTTATCCAGGGTGTTCGGTACAATACTTATCCTCAATCAACATCGCAAGAACAGATTATCTGGTCATTATCTCGTTGCTGTTGGTGGGATCTTGCTGTGCTCAAATTGGCTGCTGCATTTTCTACATTACAGCAATGACTACACTTCAAAAGGTACTTTCCTGTCTGTAAAGCACTTTGACACGGCCTGCAGGTTTGAAAGTCATTATATAAATGTAAGTCTTTTTCTTTTCAACCTGGTGCACTTAAAGGGGAATTGCACTCATTATAAGGAAGCTAATGTGTCTTTCTGCTGACTGTCTCTGCAGGAATTAGCCGTAAGGAGGAGCATGCCAAATGGTGCACAGCCAGGTGCGGGGGCTCCCAGATTTTCTGATGCAGTGCTGGAGGCAGTAGGCAATAGTGTCACAAGAAGTTCAATGCCCTCAAATGGGTGGTCCAGGTCAGTGAATGCTTCCTCTCATGACATCTCTTACCTATGGTAAGACCAACCGCTAATGTTGCCGCTAATGCTCTGCACCCCTACCACCAGTCACCCTGCAGCACTCCCTGGAAATCAGGACTCAGGGCTAACATTCTGATAATCCACCTCACACATTATTCAACTATGATAGGCACATCACCCAAGCACAAGCCTTTTTGCTCTCTTGCAGCAGGAGGGAACAAACCAGAAGCAGAGAGGGAAAGGTATGACTGCATTGCCTGAGCCCTCTGAAGGAGGTTGTGCTCCACATCATGGGACTGGCTGAGACAGAGCCTGTCGCTTCCATGTCACCATGAACATCCAGGCTAATGTTTTTTTTGTTCTTTCATGGGATGTGGGTTTCACTGGCAAGTGAAACCATTTGTTGCTCATCCCTAATTTCCCTTGAACTGAGTGGCTTGCTAGGCCATTGCAGAAGGCAGTTAAGAGTCAACCACATTGCTGTGGATCTGGAGTCACATGTAGGCCAGACTAGGTGAGGATGGCAGATTTCCTTCCCTAAAGGGCATTAGTGAACCAGATGGGTTACAATTACAACAATTGATGATAGCTTCATGATCATTATTACTGAGAGTAGCTTAATATTCCAGATTTATGAACTGAGTTCAAATTCTACCAGCTGTCATGCTGAGATTTGAACCCATGTCCCCAAGCATTAGCTGGGTCTTCAGACTATTAGTCTAAATGACATTACCACCACACCACCGTCTCCTCAATGGTGTGTTCCTGCCTCATGTTCCTTCTCAAGCTCCACCTCACCCTCATCCTGAATTCTAGCATGATGTGCAAGTTGCTGATGGTGTGACCATGAGTCACTTGCTTTCTAGCCCAATTCCTTTCCTTCACCCTAACCCTCCCCTTCTGCTTTTCTGCTTTCAGATACCCAAGAACTGCTGCCTGGCCAACCAAAGTAGCCTCGTGAGGAAAGCCAGGGCAGCTGCAGACCTCTGTACTAGAAGCACCGTATCTTGATCTGACAATCACAGCCACAAACTCAGACACTGGCTCCATACCTACCTTAGTGAGTAGGATAGAGATAGGATCAACACATGGTGCATCACTGGGGATGAGTGGGCTGAAGGCAGGCCAAAGGGAGAGGACAGTCTGTGTTCACCCAGGGAGATGAGGTTACAGACAAGTTCTACTGTAGAGGACTCAGGTTAGGACTTTGATGGGACAGCGTACAAGGGAACACTGATGAATATGCACATCGAGATGATAGGTGCACTGACAGTTCTGGATCTCCAGGAAAGATGGGAATAGATTTGGGAGGCGTCATGGACTGAAAGCATGTGTTCCTTTTACTGTCTGTGATCAGTATGTTTCGTATTTAAGAAGCGTGTCCATCCTTTCCTTCAGAGTGTGGATCCCAATAAAATAATTACAGCAGCAAGCATTTGTGAGTTTAAGAACAAATAAACTTATTTATTCTCACACACTTACCCCAAATTAAATGCAATGTCTCTCACACATACACACACACACACACAAATTAGATACAGATAAGTTAGTGCACTTTTACAGATTATAGTTATCTAGGGGCAGAATTTTGCACTTGATGGGTGGGTGGGCCAGACCAACTCGGTGGCAGACAGGCAGCCGATCCCCGCCACCGAAACAGGTCACGCCGCCATTTTGGCCCACCCAGCGGGGTTCCGACTCCCATGTTCATCGGGAAAATTAAATCGGCGGTGGGCGTGTTCAGACCGCCGGTTCCAATGGAGAACCAGCAGTCTGTATAAAGAGCGGCCAGGCAGTCTCCTTGAGGCTGTTCACCATGGCCAGTCACCGGGCAGCACAAGAGGTGAGGGCAGAGGAGGAGGAGGGGGCCAGGCTGCAGGATAGGCCAGCGGGGGGGGCCACTGTGCCCCTCGGTTCTCAGATGCCTGCCTTGTTGTCCTCCTTGAAGAGGTGTCCAACCATTGGGAGGTCTTGTTTCCAGAGGATGGGAGGAGGAGGGCCCCCCACATCACCAGGCAGGTGTGGCAGGAGGTGGCGAAGGCTGTAAGCTCCCATGATGCTGTCCGGAGCACAGGGACCCAGTATCGCAAGCGCTTCAATGATTTGTTGCGCTCTGGAAGGGTGAGTTCCATGTCAGCCTTGGCTATTTGATCCAGCAGGTAGCCTTAGCCTTTGAGGCACCAACACCACCCCCACCCCAACACCCCCCTTCCCCTCCACGTCTTAGTGTCGTGACTGCATTAGGCATTTGGCGCATGATGGGTGGGCAAACAGATAGTGATCGTGCTTACATCAGCCTTAGTATTTGAGGAGAAGATGAATTCTCCCTGCAGCATATGTTGATGTTTGTCGCATTTGAATAGTCTAGGGGCAACCTGCAGGGGAGGCAGCTAGACACATACTCAGAACTCCAACACATGTCATATTGATGGTGATGAGATGGTGGAAGGGGAGGTGTCGTGGCCAAGAGCCATCTGCTGGCCCCGGCACCGCATCTAGTTGCGCCTCCTTGCCATGGGCGCTAAGACCCGTGTGTTATTGACAGTGATGGACGCCGAATGTGTCCAAGGTGGCCGTTGGGGCAAGTGGTTGGGACCAGCCGTACTATCATCTGGGAACTGATCACTAGTTGTGTGGACAGGAGTCGCTGGAGGCCTCAGATGGGCCACTGTGCTTGGGGTGCGGCATGCACGTGCAGAGTACATGAGCGATCAGCCCCAATAAATCCTCTTCTCTGTTCTGCAGGCAAAAACTGAGCAGTTTGAGGGAGCGGAGTGGACTGGTGGTGGACACGCCGTGCTGCAGCACCTCACCATGTGTGAGGAGCAGGCCATGGAGCTGGGGAGGAGGCAGGCGGCCAGGGCGGCAGGTGTCGGCGAGGCTGGGGTGCAGCGGCCAGGTATTTGAGGGCCACAGTCCCATCCACTCTGTCTCCCCACCATCCAAAGCACTGATGATTGCTGCAATCGTTAATGCAGCAACACTGCTCTTTCACAGACTGAGACATTCTGACCTGTGGGTCATACACAAAGGTCCCTCGTCCTCTTGAGGATGCGCGTCTCCACCACCTTCCAAAGTCGCCTTATCCCATTTCTGACCACTATCCCCATGGCCTAACATGCCATGGCATCGCTGCTGCACATCCAAAGACTTATTGCATCTTAGGAGGGTTTGTACCTCCACCACCCTTTCAGCCAGTGCGTCCCACATTACTCTGTCCAAAATGTCTTCAGCACCTCACCCGTCAACCTCATGGCACTCAGCTTAAATAAATACCATCACATTGGTCATCCCTGCTCCAAGGGGAAATGTTGCCTTCTGCCCACCTGGTCTATGCCCCTTTTAACGGTGTGAAGGTCAATAATGTGACCTGTCAATCTCCTGTGCTCCATGGCAAATGTCGCAAGTGTTTGCAATGTTTCCTCATCACTCCAACTCTCCAGGCCAGCATGCATCCAGGTCAGGTACCTCTGCACTCTCCCCACTCCAATGCCATCCCTCCCATGAAGCACATGTCACAACTGGATGCAGAAGTGTAGCTGTGGCCTCGACAGCGTTTTCTGCACTTGCAACATGACCTTTTTCCTACATTCTATTCCTCGGCTAATAAAGGCAAGTCTGGCTTCGACCTTGTTAAACGCCTTATGTTCCTGTTCTGCTACCTTAACGGGTCTGCCCAGCAAGGTCCCTGTAATCGTCGTGACTTCCCACGGTCCTACCATTACTCATGTATTCCCGTACCTTGCTTGTCTTGCCCAAGTGCTTAACTGCACACTTATCCACATAACACTCCATGTGGCAATCCTTAGGCTATCTGACCAGCCTGTCTGTATGCGCGTGTAATGTTTGGGCCTCCTCTTGACTATTTACCACCCCACCAATGTTCGTCTCCTTAGGTTCTTGAAGGGTGAGCGACTAATGAGCCTGGGGAGGGAAAGGGATGAAAGGTGTTACTGACTGAACGCTAACTGATGCACTGTCCTTGTTAATTTCAGCATCACCACCGCATGACCACCCCCAACACGTCCAGAGCCCCCCCCCCTCCACACCTGAGGGCCAAGATTTGCAACTTGCATCACATCCTTTCAGCCAGCCAGGCACCAGCGCAGCGACAAACACTTCGGTGGGGATAATGATGTCAGCTAGTGTCCCGGGGCACAGTGGAGAGGGCACTTCACAATCGCTGGAGGAGATGGAACGGGCAGAGAGTGCCGATGGCACCAGCAGCCGGAGGACTGCAGGGCACCAGGCACATGCTGAGTCGAGCCGTGATGATGTGCCTCTGGAGATGTCACCAATGCAGCAGCTGCAGGAAAAGTGGCCGGGTGCGCGGGAGCATCTGGTAGGATTGCATGAGGGTGTGCTTTAGTTAGTCTCTGTGGTGGAAGAGTCCAGGCAGAGTGTCAGTGAAGGCATGAACCTCAGGACAGAGCTTCAGGCTTCCTCCAGTGAGAGATTGGCGACTCTCATGGAGAGGGGCTTCAATCGGATTGAGAATCATCTGATTGGGTTACGCTCGGACCTGCAAGCCCTCACAGTGGTAATGGCCACAGGTGGAGATTGGCAATGTGGGAGATGTTCTGGGCACCAAGTGTCACCTCTCGGTGTCCATCCATCTGCGGTGAGCAGGGAGGTCCAATGGGACCTCACGTCGGCGCAGCAGCTGCCTGTTGTCGCTGCGAGCTCCTCTCAGGGCGCTCCGGATGAGGGCAGCAGCTCCTCCGCCCCTCTGCCAGTGACCGTTGCATCCGTTGAGGCTGTGACAACTGGGGAGGTGCCAGTCCTGGAACTGGCCACTCCCTCCCAGGCGGGGCCATCACAGGCTCCATGGGACAGAGGACGCCTGCCAAGGTCATCAACGCCAACAGGACAGCAGAGTCAGCAGGCTGTCTCACAAGCCACTCTGAGCGATGGGGCGGCACCAAGACGTAGCACCTGAAAATGTAAGCATAAGGCACGTTAGGCACTCCATGGGTATGTCACTGATGATTTTGTGTTGGCCCTAGATTAGGGAATGTTTCATTATGTACGTCTGAGCGATGTTTGTTGTTTATTTTGGTGGGAATAAAGTCCAGTTTTCGGACCATGGCTGAGGGTGTTTCCTTTGTGCTGCATTTGTCTGTATCACAGACATATCATGAGTGTTTGAGTGGACATTGATGTTTCTGTACTAAGCCCTTAGTTGCAGCTGATGAGGTGGAAGATGTAGCACCTAAGTGCCACGTGTGGAAGTGCCAGGCAATGCTGGTCCTGCTGATCCACGTGTGCGGAGCTAGCTGAAGGTTCGTTGGATTAAAGTGTCCCAGGTGTCCCTGCCTCCTTGGTGTAATAGCGGGTCGGTGTGCTGCCCCTCATCATTGCCCTGTGCTTCCTCATCCTCTGAGGCACTGCTGGATTCATCATGTGCAGCCTCATCCACTGTGTCAAGGTCTTCATCATCAACTGCATCCCCCCTTTCCAGCGCAAGATTGTGCAGAGCGCAGCATGCTACCACTATCACAGAGACACTATCTGGGGGATACTGGAGTGCGCCCCCTGAGCGGTCCAGGCAACGGAAGCGCATCTTGAGAGGGCCGATGGCTCTCTCCACCACAGCCCTTGTGGTGCCGTGGCTCCTATTGTAGCGCTCCTCAGCTTCTGTTCTTGGATGGCGGAGAGGCGTCATGAGCCACCTTCGCAGGGGATAGCCCTTGTCACCCAGCAGCCAACCATCCAGCCGAGCAGGAGCACTGAAGAGTCCCGGCACCTGGGAGTGTCTGAGGATGTAGGCGTCGTGGGAGCTGCCTGGGTACCTTGCACAAACTCGCAGAATCTGCATCCTGTGTTCACACACTATCTGCACGTTCATGGAGTGGAAGCCCTTCCTGTTGATGAAGGCACCGGACTCACCTGCTGGTGCCTTGATGGCCACATATGTACAGTCGATTGCACCTTGGATGCGAGGGAAGACAGCAATGGCCGCGAAGCCTCTGGCTCGCTGTGCCTGACTTGCCTGGTCGCAGCGGAAGTGGATAAAGGTCAATGCCGGTCTGAACAGTGCATCTGTAACCTGCTTGACACAAATGTGGACAGCTAATTTGGGGACACCACAAAGATCACCCACTGAGCCCTGGAAGGAGCCAGATACATAGAAGTGGAGGGCAACTGTGACCTTCAGAGCCACTGGCATGGGGTGTCCACCCACACAGTTAGGGGAGATCTCAGGGCCAATCATCTGACAGATATAGTTGACTGTCTCCCCTGACAGTCAGAACCTCCTTTGGCACTGCACCTCAGTCATATTGAGGTAGCTGCTTCGCCACCTGTGTACCCTGGCAACAGGATAGTGGCGTCTTCTGCGGCCCCTTCCACCTTGGACAACCTCTTGGACCTGCACCCCTTGTGCCTGTGCCTGGCCTCCCAAAGGTGGCTCCCCTGGAGGCTGATTGTCCACTCCTGGCCTCCTCCTTATTCTATCCCTCCCTTCCTCCTCAGAGGTACTGCCTCCAGTGGAGATGTCAGAACCCATACCCCCAGGCTAAATGGAGGCCTCCGGAAAGCTGCAGGCCCAATAAAGATTCCTGTCTGCAGACTGCTGAGCTGAAACTTCAAAGCACAGAGAAAGCTATTGGAAATTGATCTGAACTGCTACTGATCACACAGACAAGGTTAAAACACTTTCTGCAATAAGTACTTCAGAAGAAACATGAACAACCCCTCTGAGCCCACATATCCCGCCCGTGGATGAGGTTTGTTAAAAAATCACTTACCCGCCTGCCCGTTGGGTCCGTGCACCAAGCCGAAGATCACACGGGCTCCTCAAAATCAGCTTCAATTGCCGAGTTAAGGGCCTTAACAAGGCCTTTCATTAATAGTGGGCGCGCGTCGTGCTTCATAGCGCCCGCCACCCGCGCGTCATACATAAAATTCTGTCCTTGGTCTGTTACAAACACTGGTCTCCTTCCTATATGGCAGGCCTGCAGTCTTTTGAATGGTTTTGATGAATTAAAGTTGAAATGAGGGTATTGTGCTGCAAAGATTTCACAGCACACATTGAGGTTTCTTATCGTTGAATTTCTAGGAGGTTGGCTCTCAGGTGAACTTTAACTGGAACATGTTACATACTCAGACTGCCCTGATGTTTTGCGCTTACTTCAAGTCTGATTCACAGACTGGCTGAGTGGATGCTTTTGATGTCTTCAGTGGTTCTAACTGCAAACTGTTTTTGCTGATTCTTAAGAACAGACAAAGAACATGGCTGTCTCACCATGTAACTTTTCACAAGTTCAAAGTCCTTTCCAAATAAGATGGCGGTGTTCATGTTGATTACACATGCTGTGTTGTGGGTTAACACCTCTGAGGTCTTCAGATAGTTCAGTGTATTTTCTTTTGATTGTCCCATTCAATCGGATGATATCATTTTGGATTGGTTTCAGGGGAGGTCACCGATTCACATTAGGCTGGAATGTTCCTCTGTTCACTCGAGATAGGGCAAGAGTTCTAATCCACAAAAGAAGTCAGGTAACCCAGGGGTGGCCATATTTTCAAGTCTTTGTGCCCAGTTTTAAAAAATAAAATTTGGTTTAAAGTTCAGAATAGGACATGTTGGCACTGGGTGTGACAGCATGTTCAAGAGAGGAGAGCAAAGGAAAGTTGAGATGGGGCAGTAGTCTACAATGACAGAGGGGGTCAGGATGGATTCCTGAGGACAGGATGATGATGGCAGATTTGAAGAGGAAGGGGAACAGTACCTGAGGAGAGGAAACCATTAGCAATATCACCTAACACGGTGGGCAAGAAAAGAAGTTGATTGGTCAATAATTTGAAGGGAATGTGGTCCATGGGGAAGGAGGTGAGTCCCATCAGAAAGATGAGCTCAGTACATGCATGGGGGAGATAGGACAGAAACTAGAGAAAGGCACAAGGTCAAGGCTCGGGCATGGGGGATCTTTGAGGAAGTTTGGCCTGGTGGGCTAGTGGAAGGGAGGAATGTTGCAGAGGCAGCTGGATGGTTTCAATCTTAGAGACAAAGAACTCTTTGAGCTTTTTAGCTTCTCGCACTTGCTGTTGGAGATCAAGATGGGGAAGGCAGGGGAGAGATGTTAAACAGACGATTTGTAGTGGAACAAAAGCCAGGGTTGTCTTTGCATTACAGGATGATGCTGGAAGAAAATAAGGAAATAGATTGATTTCTGGACTCCAAAGGTGTCAAGGGGTACGGGGAGAGAGCGGGAGTATGACGATGAGATAGAGGAACAATCATGATCATATTGAATGGTGGAACAGGCTCAAAGGGCTGAATGACCTATTCTTGCTCCTATTTTCTATGTTTCTATGATTAGTGAAGAGTTTTTCCATAGGAGAGTAGAACCCAATAGTTCTTTATGTGGCCGAGCCAGATATGACGATGAATGACTAAACCAATTATTTGCCATAAACATTCAAGTTTACGTCTTTACATACGCATGCATATGCATACACACACACAGACAGATATTCTTATACATACATACATGCATATTCATGCACACATTTACACAAAAATATTCATACACACAAATACACACATACATATGCATATATATTCAGACACATACATAGACCATACATGCAGATACATGCATATTCATATACACACACGCAAACATACATACACATACATACAATGACCAGTGAACCACATCAAATAGAAACTGCATGTCCTTTTTGAATTTACAGGATGCTGCAGGTGTTGGTCATATTAACATAGCAGTGGAAGTGAAGCAATAAGAGTTCTCAATAGGGGAGAGGAAACTTTGTCATATTTCTACCTCATTTTATTGAGGACATGGCACACTGGGAGTGAAGAGCAATCCTTTCATCTTTGCTTCTAACATATTTGAGCAAAAATTAAACTGGTTGGCTCTATGTTAGTTTCACTGTCTTTTAGAAAACCAAAATAGGTCATAGGTACAGGCTGATTGTTGTCACCAACATGGCATTCATCATCATTTTATTCAATTTTACCTATCAGCTGTGGTGAGGTGGTAGCATCTTGGTCACGGGTTTAAGTCCCACCTCACAGACCTTCCCTGAACATCATTAAAACAGGTTAGCTTGCCACGATCACATTTCTGTTTGTGGGATCTTGTTGTGCACAAATTGGCCATAGCATTTCATTGAATATGACAGTGACTATGCTTCAAAAGCACACCAAAGGCTGTGAAGAATATCTTGCAAATGCAAGTCTTTCGTTCTCTATATGTGTTTGCATTTGTATTATGCCTAATCATTATCAAAACTCTTTCTATTTATTACTCAGGGAAGACAAAAATGAATCATTTGTTTATAGAGCCATTGTATGGTATGGCATTGAGCAGCATGCAAATAGGTAGCCCACAGCTGGTGACAGCAAATGCACTAATCGACAGTTATATGAACAATAGTCGGGGAATTCTATTCAAAGTATTGGGAACCTGCTTCCATATTGTGGAGTCTTGCTGTTTGTTGTTAGATTTGACTCTTATTTAGGAAAGGAAGAAAATTAAAAACTCCTTCAACAACCCGCCCTAACAACATGAGAACCTGAAGGGAAGTCATACAGCAAGAGGGCTTTATCTCACAGAGTTTAACCTTAAGATTTATTCCAAGCATTTAACATTTTTGAAGTTCTGTTTTCCAAAAGCATCATGTCACTGTTCAGTGTCTGTGGGGAGGCAATGTCCCTGGTACCACTCCCAGGCTGACTTATTGATGATAAACATCAAACTTTGCGAAAAACAGGCTTTGCAGTTGCAGAAGAAATTTAATTTTTTAAAGTTTGGAAGTTACCCCGATTGTGAGTTGAAACATTAATAGCAAGGTGTATTTTTATCATTTGGAATTGGGAAGTTTTTGATGTGTTCTCCGATGAATTTGACATGTCTATGGACTATTGAACACAGAACTATTGCTAGGATTGGCAACTTTGCTTGGATATATTCCTGGAGGCTTCATCACATGACCCCTCAAACCTCAAACAGCCCCACTCACACACTCCTGCCATTGGTCAATGAATACACCAATCCTCATCATGCTCTGCCTTCCCTGCCAATTGGAAAACAAAATGTTCATTGTCTGATTGGATGCTTCTTAACCATTAGTCAAATAGCATTTTTCCCTAACTCTAACAGTTTTATAACAGAAGTATTCAACAAAGGTTTTTTTGAAAAGCTCAAAATGTATTAATGGACCCAATAACTTTTCTCTCACGTTGTCCTGGATGTTGATCTTCAGTTTAACAGCGTTTAAGAATAAGGGGTCTTCCATTTAAGATAGAGATAAGATTTATTTTTTTCTCTCAGGTTGTGAATCTTTGGAACTCTCTTCCCCCATGAGAGCAGTGGAGTCAGGGTCAGCGAATATTTTGAAGGCAAAGGTAGATAGATTCTTCGCTAACAAGGGAGTCAAAGGTTATCGGGGGTGAGCAGAGTGTAGAGTTGAGGCCACAATCAGATCAGCCATGGTCTTATTGATTGGTGGAGCAGCTTCGAGGGGCTAAATGGCCTACTCTTGCTCCTAATTCATAGTTTCAGGAGGCTTCATGACAATCCTGGAGAGTTGGCAACACTACCTGTACTGTATCTGCACTCCTTGTGAGCTCATGGGCTGGCTCTTCTAGCTGTGGCTCTGTCCAACCACACTAAATGTAGTAACTCTTTTTGGTCTGCCCAAAACATGTTGGTCTTCCAGTGCAAAGAGTTGTCCCCGACCGAGTGTTACAGACTGGCACATTCCAAGGTGCAGGGCTACGTGCTGAGGGACACATTAAAGCTTAGGGGCAGTCATTGCAGGGGCACAATGGGGACAGGTTGCTAAGGCCCTCCTGCCATTGTGCACCAAGGGGTGGGAAACTGTGTAAGGCCCCTCAGACTGCATGTTTAACATGTAATGAGCCTTGTGACTATTGGCAGTAATTGTAAATGTAACATACAGTAGTGCAGGAAACGGATTTGTCTTTTCTTTATGCAATGCCAACTTTGAACGGTCCTGTAATGTGCATTTATACATTTTATGAATTAAGTAGCTCTCACTTCATCCCGCTTGATGCAGGGGCTGACTCGTGTAGAATATTGGGGGGGGGGGGGGGGGGTAGTGGGAGAGGTTGGTGGGAGCACAAGAAGACGAGGCTTCTGCACATGCCCATAATAGCTTTCTCCAGCGGGGGCAGCTTTACATAAGACTCCGACTCTGTTATCTGAAGCAACAGTAGGAGCAGCTTGTGGAGGGAGGCCGTGAGCCCAGGAGCTTGTCCACGGTGAAAAAAAGCCAAACTCCTGTGCTGGCTGACTTGTGTAGTGAAAGCTGTGGATTTTCCCTGGAGTCTGAGCTGGTCACACACACACACACACACACACACAGAGGGAGAGAGAGGCTCTTAACATTTCTATACCCACTGCAGAACTACCGGATGCCTGCTTCAACGAGGTCTTTACTCTCGATTCGTCAAAACTCCAACTGGTGTGTGTGTGTTTGAGAGAGAGAGAGAGGGATAAAATGCAACGGATCCAAAACTTAACAGTTTGCAGCTGAAGATTCTCTCCTGTCTCTCTATCAGCCTCTCCTGTGTGTGTGTGTGTGTCTGCGCTGGGCTGGACGAGGCTCCCCATGGCTTACAGAGAGTGATGGTTGGACAGAGCGAGAGAACGGTTCGTTTCCAGAAGGGTCCGATTCTGATCCATGGGTCTCAGCAAAGCTCAGCTGGCGACGGCGCGGCCGACATAGCCTGCCGTGCTCCCGGTACCGTGGACACAGCCTAACTCACGGCAGCATGCGAAGGATGGGTAAGCCTTTTGCCCGCTGTCTGTCTACCGTTTGTAGTCGCGGCTGGATTAGGAGCCTTATTGAAGTTGCTTCATCTCCTTAAAGTTGTGGCCATTGTGTGTGTGTGTGTGTGTGCGGGCTGGAATTGATATTTCTAATGGTGCAGCTGGTAAGATGTGAAGGGGATTTGGTGAAACTCTGTCTAAATGATTTACTGCAATAACTTTTCCTCGTTGCAGGTCTCAGTGTAATTGCACTATTAAGTGGTCGAGTTGCAGTATTAGTGATGGCACCTACCGTCTTACTGGGTATGCTCTCCACTGCTGAACGAGCCTGTCCGACCAATTGTAGGTGCCATGGTAAAATAGTGTACTGCGAGTCACTCAGCCTCCAGGAGATCCCCACCAACATCTCCCCAGGCTCCCTGGGGCTGTCACTGCGCTACAACAGCCTGCAGACCCTCAAGCACAACCAGTTTCTGGGGCTCAACCAGCTCACCTGGCTCTACCTGGACCACAACTACATCGGCCTGGTTCACGAACACGCTTTCAGCGGGATCCGCAGGCTCAAGGAGCTCATCCTGAGCTCCAACAAGATCACCGGCCTCTTCAACAACACTTTCCGCCCGGTCACCAACCTGCGCAACCTGGACCTGTCCTACAACCAGCTCCAGTCGCTGCAGCCCGAGCAGTTCCGGGGGCTCCGCAAACTGCAGAGTCTGCACCTGAGGTCCAACAACCTGCGGACCGTGCCTGTCCGGATCTTCCAGGACTGCCGCAACGTGGAGTTCCTGGACCTGGGCTACAACCGCATCCGGAGCCTGGCGAGGAACGCCTTCGCCGGCCTCAGCCGCCTGGTGGAGCTCCATCTGGAACACAACCAGTTCTCCAAGGTCAACTTCGGCCACTTCCCTCGCCTGGTCACCCTGCGCATCCTCTACCTCCAGTGGAATAAGATCAGCGTGGTCATCCAGGGGATGTCATGGACTTGGAGCTCGCTGGAGAAGCTGGACCTGTCGGGCAATGAGATCCAAGCCATTGGCCCCAATGTGTTCCAGTGTGTTCCCAATCTGCACACTCTGCACCTGGACTCCAACAAACTCACCACTATCGGCCAGGAAATCCTGGAATCCTGGATATCCCTCAGCTCCATCAGCCTCTCAGGGAACATGTGGGAATGTAACAGGAACATCTGCTCTCTGGTGAACTGGCTGAAGATATTTAAAGGCAGGAGGGAGAACACAATGATCTGTGCTGGCCCAAAGCAACTGCAGGGGGAACAGGTGATGGAAGCGGTCGATAACTACAGTCTCTGCATTAAAAAGCAAAGAGTCACCACCCAGATGATGCCGGGCAGCCCCAAACTGCAGGGCAGGCCCACATTCAAAACAAGACTTCCCAAAGCTAACTCTGAAAGCAAAAGCCAATCTCCACTGCCAGCCAGTGCCAGCCCCCCAGACCCCAGCTCTGACTCTGATGTGATCGAGCCGGTTTCCTTCCACAAGATCATAGCAGGGAGCGTGGCCCTCTTCCTCTCTGTGCTGGTCATCTTGCTGGTCATCTATGTGTCCTGGAAGCGCTACCCGGCCAGCATGAAGCAGTTCCAGCAGCGCTCGCTGGGCCGAAGGCGCCGGAGGAAGAGGCAGACCCTGAAACAAATGGTCCCCAGCACCCAGGAATATTACGTTGATTACAAACCGACACACTCCGAGACCACGGAGATGTTGATGAACGGAACTGCCTCTTGCACCTTTAACAAATCTGGCTCCAGGGAATGTGAGGTATGAGCTTCTTATAAAGCAAAGGGTTAGAGATAAACAAAGCCAAACTATGGCGGGCACCTGGGAAGAACATGTTCCCCTTTCGGTCCAATTAACAGAATGTTTCCCTCTGTTTGGATTCCACACGCAATATACTGTTTGATTGTAGGTGCACACATCCTTGCTAAAAAAAAACATATTTAGCATTTCAATAGCAGTTGCTGACTTTAATAAATGTGTCCATTGAATTATGTTCCCCCCCCCCAAAAAAAAACATATCTGTCACTGCTCTCATTCCAGCTGTGCCTTTTTTATATAAAATTTCTATTCTTGCCAATACCTTGCAGTCACGTTGCTTTCTTGTCCAGCGCCAAGCAGTTTTAACGCTGTAGATATCATACCGTGTCATTCTGCATGTTCCATTTAATTCATCTAATTGCTGCGTGACTGCTGACAGCAGCTGACCGATTCAAATAAGCATGATGCAATTTAAAGAAAAATAAATCAGTCATTAGCTCCTTCCGAACTTTAACTTGTATACCATTTAATATCTTTTGAAGGCAGTGATGGAGAGGATTGAAACTTCAGCTGCATGTAGTGCAGATGGGGAGCTGGCACCCTGACACTATGCAAGTCTGTCACTGAGAGCTATGGAAAGTGTTGGGCTTGGCCACTCTCACATTCTGGAGTTCATCAGTGCAGATTTGTCAACTTTACTTAAAGACTATAAGCACAGATGTTTGAAATGATTAGCAGGTTCAGTCCAGTAGATATGGAGAAACTCTCTCAACAGGTTGGGGGACCAAGGACAAGGGGGCAAGAATCTTAAAATGGGTGCTGAGCTGCTCGAGAGTGAAGTAGTGAGCATTTTTTCACACAGAGAATAATGGGAATCTGGAACTCTACCACCGCCCCCCCAACACACCCCCATCAAAGTCTGCAGTGGGGTCAACTGGAGCTTTCAAGACTGATTAATATTTATTTTTAGGTAAGGATGTGAGTGATAGGAGTTGATCTCACTGATAGTTTTACAGGCTCAAAGGGCCGAATGGCCTCCTACTGTTCCTTATGTTACCATGACAGATGGAATGGGAACAGGCACATCAGCTTGATGCTGTTTCTCAGAGGCCAAAGCTACGTCAGCACCTGGAGATCTATAATGTATCCCTTACCCCTTCTACCTGGGTGTGTGCCATGTTGGCACTGCATATCCAAGATGAAACATTTGAAGTGGCATCATCCCTCATTTTAAAATCCGGGAATGAGAATGCGGGCTGTTTAATTCCTATAGTACTCTCTTTACCAAAAATTATTTCAAACAACAAAGAAAGTTGAGAGAGGAGGTGGGGATTTCCCTGTAGAACATTCAGTATATTTTGGCATAGTAATACAGGATAGTCTGATCTATCAAAGCAATAAAAGTTCGTGGATTTGAAGGCACACATTTCAAGTAAATAATTGTCCAGTCTGATTTTTAAATAGCCCGCAAGAAATTTTAGTTTTGGCATATTATTTGAGAAGCAAATATAAATTTCCTCCTGCTTTTCCCACTATCTGGATGTTGGATTTGTAATTATGTAATTGTTTGATGAGCTGATAATCAATTATATATTTAATGGACTGGGTGAAAGAATTTGAGTTTTTGAAAGTCGTCGGACCTTGTTATTTGGAGACACATGGGTTTGGTTTGACAATCTTACCTCAGTGCAAAATATTACAATGTGCTTAGAACATGCATGGTCATGTAACAGGACTGTCAAACACGTTAGGAAAGGCTATTGCTTCTGTGTACAATACTGCCAGCATTGGCCTAAGCAATGTCTTACAATATTTAAAAATGAGGTTCTTGAGTGACAAGGTTTGCTAAGTTAATTTTGCAGCACACTTAAATACTACGGGCACGCAAGAGAGTCTGGTACTGTTCTGATGTGTTCTACCATAGAATGCTCAAATCAACATTATGGCTGGGATTTGCTTCATGGTTGTTTGCTGATCTAAACTGTATTGTTGGGGGAAGATGCTGACCAAAGGTTAAATGTTAGACAATAGGGAGGGGATGAGAAATCAGAGATGGAATTTACCTCTGACACTCTTGCACACACTCATAGGCTGTGAGTTGATGCAAGAAATAATATCGGGATATGACTGAGCTGGACCTGAGTTAACAGGCGATGGGCAGCTCAGGCGAATTTGAAATGTACAAATATCACTCAGATCTGGCAGTGGAGCTAGGGGGTGGGGGGGGGAGTGGTGAAATGGGCCTATAAAAACTTGCTGTAGTATTTATTTTTCAAAATTTGAAAGTTTAATCATCTGTGCAGGCTTATTTTACAAAAGAGTAATGACATATATAAGACTGTGAATGGTTTCCCACAGTATGTGGAACAGGATCAATAAACTAAGGAGAAATAATTAAACAAGGAAGGAAGGTATTTTAAATTCCGGCTAGCTAATGCACAGGAAAATCTATCACACGAAGCCTTGTTCAGAAGAGAGACCATTAATTAACAGGGCACTGTTGCCAGTGTCAATTGTGCTACATGAGTTTTATAGAATAATATCTCTAGTGTTACATTGGGTAGGGAACTAGGACACTGTCAGGTTTATGACTGAACATTACTGTTATCTCTGCAGAGCGACAGCACTGGAAAATGGAGGCTCTAGGCCTTATGCCATGATTAGAGCAACAGACACGTTTCTGCTTATTTCCTTTTCAGATGCCTTTAACACAATGAAAATAATAAGTATAATAATCGCTGTGACTTAAAATGCAAAGGTTAGGGTTAGGGTCAATTACATAGAACATGCAGCATAGAAACAGGCCCTTTCCTACAGCCAATCTCATTGCCAGCGAGTCTATTTTGTTGGACTTTGTTGGGGTTTAGTGATACACACAATATAATCATATGCAACAAGCACTGCTTCTAATAAGAGTTGATAGAATTATGCTTTATCTTTCAAAAAGTTGTGATGGATGACCATTATTTAATTGAAACAGGATGATTTCCTACTTTTCCCACTTGAATTAGTAAATACACAGTGTCTGAGCTGCATTAATGCTGTTGCAGTTGAATTATGGTCTGCACTGATAGACAGAGTCATGTATTTATTTGGAGCACTATCAGTTTGCAGTTCACCTCTACTGTATGGCTAATGAATTGATTGCAGAAGGCAAAGCCTGCAAGGGCAGTGATACAGTGCCACTCAGGTCAATAGGTGTTACTGCATTACTCTGCACCTCACTGATTAGTACCATTCATTCCACTTGCTTCATTTTTATTATACAAGCAGAAAAAAATTGCAAGTATATTCCATGTTTAAATGTAAATGAATTATCTAATGCATTTATTATATGGGATCTTCAGCACAGAAACAAGCCATTCAGCCCAACAGGTCTATGCTGGTGGAATCTCCTCCCACTCTCATTACCTCTCCACCCCCCCCCCCCCCCCCCCCATATGCCCACTGAGTCCCTCCATTTCTTTCTCCCTCCCCTGAAAGCTATCAGTGTCCTCTGCTTCAGCCACTGCACAGGGGAGAGAGTTCCACATTTTCACCACTCCCTCTGTAAAGACATTTCTCCTTTATTTTCTTATTTGATCAGTTAGTGGTTTTCTTTCTATTGATGCCTGCTTGGCCTCAGAAACACCCAGCTCCTTACAGTCCTCACTCATTGCCAGGTGCCCTCTGTAGTATAAAGGGTTAACAGAATGGATATGCTAATCTATGGGCACATGATGATGTGGCACTGACATCAGGCAGTCATGTGTGAGGTACTGTAGAGAGCAAAAAGGCAGCCCTGAGGAGAGATATGCCTTCCCTGTACTCACTATTTACATGCTGTAAATAGTAAATACACTATTTATTTAAGCAGATACCCCAATATCCCAATGGCTCTTCCTTGCTAGAATCCTGGCTTAGGACATTCTACAACACCCTCTTGGTTTTGTGTACCCCACCTGATGGTGCATTGGAATCCAGCAAGCAGGACTATTCTGGGACTCAGGGCTCTTGGGGGAGAGACACACAAAGTTAAAGATTGAAAGGAGGCACAACGTAGGTATTTAAAATGCTGAGCAGATTTCACGTAAGTGTAAACAACCTATTCCACTTACATTGTGAGCACAGATGGAGAGGGACAGATTTAAAATGAGCAAAGTTCAAATCAGTTATCTCCCTTGCCTGTGAGTAGAGGGGATAATTGCAACAGATTTTTGTCTCAGACCAAAATATTTGCTTTGTTCATCAGTCACGGTTCCTTGAAAGTTGGATTTTTTTTAAAAAAAAGACAAGCTGACTGTATTTATCTTCAGTTTGCTGGGGATTCACTGAAGGATGAGACATGTGAGCCCCTCTTTCACAATCAAACAGATATTAAGGAGTTATTTCTGTCCTGGGACAAAAAACTGTTGGCAATGCCCAGTTTCTGACCAATGCCGCTGGCAGGCGAACCCCATTGCTGGCAGCATCACCCCATAAAGTGGGCCTTCCTGGATTCACGCAACACAGAAGGAAGGAGGCCATTCAGCCCATTGTACTGGCTCTTTAAAAGAACTATCCAATCATCCCACTCTCCTGTTCTTTCCCCATTGCCTTGTAAATATCTCCTTTGCAGGTATTTATCTAACTCTCTTTTGAAATTTACTACTGAATCTGCTTCTACTGCCCTTCCAGGCAGCACATTCCAGATCATAATCACTTCATGTGCAAAATAATTTATCCACATCTTCCCAATGCAATGACAGATCACTCACTATATTTAGAAGCAAACTTAAATATATATATTAATCTGTATATATAGATAAATATATGTAAATAATATATATAATATGCACATAAAACAATGACTGTGGTATTCCTGATGTGGGAGTGTTCTGCACTGTCATTGGCTATGCTATACCTGACTTAGGAGTGAGCTATGCTGTTATTGGCTGTCATATGCCTTGTCTGGGAGAATTCTGTACTGTCATTGGCTGTGCTATACCTGGCCTCAGGGTACTCATGGTGTGACTAAATGCCACAATTCAACGTTCTAACAAAGATGAAGAAAATCAAATGAAATTAAAATGTTCCCTGAAATCCTGCAACATACTTTAAGCTACACAATGTCTGCCCATGATTTGCATAAAGGAATATCACTGTTTTTAAGAAGGACATGGAACACAGTGAGTAGGATTAAATTCTTATTACTTAACCAAGTGCTCCACAAGTGAAAGCTCCATATTTTGTTTAACAGTGTCCAAATCAGTTACCTACCTGTCAGTGTTCCTATGTACCAAAAATGGTTGTGAATCTATGGAATTCACCACCTCAGAGTGCAATGGATGCCGGGACGCTGAATAAATTTAAGGAGGAGATAGACCGATTTTTAATTAGTAACAGGTTGAAAGGTTATGGGGAGAGGGTTGGAAATTGGAGTTGAGGCCGAAATTAGATTAGCCATGATCGTATTGAATGGCGGGGCAGGCTCAAGGGGCTGAATTGCCTACTTCTGCTCCTAGTTCTTATGTTCTTGTGTTCTTATGTATACTATACCCTTTCCCCAGAGGGACACTTCCTCCTTCTGGAGCACCTGCACGTAGTTTGGCAGGTTCAGAGCTTAGGACCACCCAAGTATGCACAAAGATACGGCTAGAGTTTAACCAGCTAAAATCAAACAGGTCACCAATACTAAACACCACAGCCTTTCCACTGCTGGTCCATCTGGGAAAATGGTACCTTTTGGGACACTGGCTCACAGTATTATATGGAGTATTGAATGAGAAGAATATTGGCCCCCAGTGATAAGGCTACTCCCCAGGTCCACAGTACTGAGGATATAGACTGGCTGACTAGTCCTTAACACTGCTTCAGGGTACTTCAGGGCCATTTGCTTCAAGCATCACAGCTTCAAATTCTGCTCAAGAGTCTTCTGCACATAATTGAGGCTGGCATTGCAGTGAGGCACTGAGGGAGTACTGCACTGTTGACGGTGCTTTTTCTCAGATGAGGTGTTAAACCAAGGCCTGTTATGCCATCTCTGGTGGTCATAAAAGATCTCACTGCACTATTTCAAAGGAAGTTTTCACTGACATCCTGTGCCAATATTTATCCTTCAACCACCATCATTAAACCAGATAATCCAGTCAAATGTCTCATTGCTATTTGTGAAACATTGCTGACACAATTGGTGCCACATTTCCTACATTAGAATAGTGACTTCAAAAGCACTTCATTGGTTGTGAAATGATTTGGAATGTCCTGAGGTCATTAAAGGCACTATAAAAATGTAAGTCTTCTATTAGACTGAGTCTAATGTGGACAGTGGACTTGCCAAGGAGTATGACTCTATGAGAAGTATTTAGATAAGCACTTGAAATGCCATAGCATACAAGGCTACGGGCCAAGTGCTGGAAAATAGGATTAGAATATATAGGTGCTTTGGCATGGACACGATGGGCCAAAGGGCCTGCTTCTGTGCTGTATAACTCTATGACTCTATGAGAACAGTATCTGATGATCCTCTTTACTATGTTATTGATACATCAAAATCACACAGGTGCTTCTGGTCACAGTAAGAGTCTTAATGTTCAGTTTGTATTGGTCAGAGAAGATGGAACTGTGTCACATACCTGTAAAAAAAAACCCAGAGTGATGTGTTGTAAATTTCTTGCATACCTAGATGCACTTGTGTGCTATTTAGCGCAGCCCCAAACAGCCAAGCCTATTTAGCTGCCAATGTTCATGGCCATATATCTAATTGAATAGTTAATGCACACAGTAGTCAGACAGCAGAGGGCTACTGCTCCTGAATCTGCTGCCAGTGGGGAGCCTTGTTCTGTCGACTGAAACGTAATAAGAAATGATGGGCAGCATGCCCAGGATTTCCCAAAATGCAGAGCAGGGGGGATGAGGGGAGCAGCTTGTCCATGACGTTGCAATATGCAAGGGCCAGGGCAGCCTGCCCAGGGCTTCCCAAAGCGGTGTAGCCCAGGATTTTCCGATATGCTTGGCAGCTAGATGAGGCTCCCTAATGTCATCTGAAGTTTATAGAAGCATTTTGTGTGGTCAGTTACTTGTTTAATAAAATGGTTGATCGCAGTCTAAATTCAGCACTAACAATTGGCTCCTGTGGTGTTCCACGTGGCGAGTCAGTAAGTCCTAGTTTCTATCTGAATAGTTTTCTAAATATTTTCCTCACTTTAGATTCCTAAATTCCCGATGTCTTCAATTCTAATCTGCTGCTTAGATCCAGTCAACAAAGTGTGAAGGTAGAGTTGTGACAGTGAAATTGTGAGAGAAAGTAGCTGTGGCAGGAAGTGCCACTATACCTGAGATTTTCACATTATTGTGAGGAATCTCCCATGGTCAGGCTCAGGGCTGCTTAGAGAAAGTGATGTACTTTTTTGCTGAGTTTGTTGCAACAGTCTGGCTCAGGGTACAGCACCCCCTCTGGAGTAAGTAAAAATAACAGGTTTTTCTGAACAGAGGCTACAGTGCTATCCCAGGAACAAGTCAGGATAACAAGTTATAGAGTGATTTCAATGGAGTTGGATGCAGACGTGTTGCCAATTCAAATATTTTACTGGATGTATAGATAGGTATCTGCTGTAGAGTAACGGAACCTGTAATCTATTGCACATAGATTTCTAATACATTTCTAATAGTTCCTTGTGCACCACAGTAACTGTTTTCTAACTCCATCATAATTACAATATGAGTTACGTTTAATCTCTTAAAAACAAAAAATAAGAAAAAGCCCCTGGGTTTGGGCCATGATAGTGAATGACCTTCAAGCCATAACCATGAGAATAGAGCAAAATCAGCTAAAGAATGAAAGAGGAACTCTTGCTGTGTTATTGAAACTCATGCCTTTTTTTTGAGAAATTTATTTTAAATAGTGCTTGCCAGAGAATCAACATCATATTCCTGGAGCTCATAGTTATAGAGATTGTGAAGCAGGAACAACCTATACAGAATCGTCAGTTTCCCCTGTAATCACTGTGGTATGTCTTAATATGTGACAATGCTGCTTACCTATGTGCCTAATAACCTAACAGTAAGGAAGCCTCTAGTGAATAGTGACCAGAATGTCACATCATTAATTAAGAAATAACAGGCCAGAAAACTATGAACTGTTAGTTTAGCACCAGTTATAGGGAAATTATTGGGACCTGTCATCAGGAGCAGCATGACTGAGTACTTGAACAAATATGAGCTGACCAGAGAGAAGCACGTGGATTTGTGGAAGGCAGGTCACGCCTGACTAATCTAGTTGTATTTTTGAGGAGGTCACTAAGCTGGTGGATAGGGAATGTCATTAGATGTTGTCTATATGGATTTCCAGAAGGCGTTTGCTAAGGTTGCACAGGATGCTGTTAACAAAAAAATCGCGGAATTGGAGGTAACCTTGTTACATGGGTTGGAAATTGGTTGGGAGGTAGGAGAGAGTGTGTAAGGATAAGACCATAAGACCATAAGACATAGGAGCAGAAATTAGGCCATTCGGCCCATCGAGTCTGCTCCACCATTCAATCATGGCTGATAAGTTTCTCAACCCCATTCTCCCACCTTCTCCCCGTAACCTTTGATCTCCTTACCAATCAAGAATCTATCTATCTCGGTCTTAAATACACTCAATGACCTGGCCTCCACAGCCTTCTGTGGCAATGAATTCCATAGATTCACCACTCTCTGGCTAAAGAAGATTCTCCTCATCTCTGTTCTAAAAGGTCTTCCCTTTACTCTGAGGCTGTGCCCTCGGTCTCTCCTACTAATGGAAATATCTTCCCCATGTCCAGTCTATCCATGCCTTTCAGTATTCTGTAAGTTTCAATCAGATCCCCCTTCATCCTTCTAAACTCCATCGAGTATAGACCCAAAGTCCTCAAACTATCCTCATATGTTAAGCCTTTCATTCCTGGGACCGTTCTCGTGAACCTCCTCTGGACCCTCTCCAGGGCCAGAACATCCTTCCTGAGATACGGGGCCCAAAATTGCTCACAATATTCTAAATGTGGTCTGACCAGAGCCTTATAAAGCCTCAGCAGCACATCCCTGCTTTTATATTCTAGTCCTCTCGAAATAAATGGCAACATTGCATTTGCCTTCCTAACTACCGCGTCAACCTGCAAGTTAACCTTAAGAGAATCCTGGACTAGGACTCCCAAGTCCCTTTGCACTCCAGATTTCTGAATTCTCTCCCCATTTAGAAAATAGTCTATGCCTCTATTCTTCCTACCGAAGTGCATGACCTCACACTGCCCCACGTTGTATTCCATCTGCCACTTCTTTGCCCATTCTCCTAACCTGTCCAAATCCTTCTGCAGCCTCCCCGCCTCCTCAATACTACCTGTCCCTCCACCTATCTTTGTATCATCCGCAAACTTAGCCAGAATGCCCTCAGTTTCTTCATCTAGATCATTAATGTATAAAGTGAAAAGTTGTGGACCCAACACTGACCCCTGCTGAACTCCACTAGTCACCGGCTGCCATCCTGAGAAGGACCCCCTTATCCCCACTCTCTGCCTCCTGCCAGACAGCCAATCTTCAATCCATGCTAGTACCTTGCCTCTAACACCATGGGCTCTTATCTTACTGAGCAGCCTCCTGTGTGGCACCTTGTCAAAGGCCTTCTGGAAGTCCAAGTAGATAACATCCATTGGCTCTCCTTTGTCTAACCTACTCATTATCTCCTCAAAGAATTCTAACAGATTTGTTAGGCATGACCTCCCCTTGATGAAACCATGCTGACTTTGCCCTATTTTACCATGCACTTCCAAGTATTCTGAAATCTCATCCTTAATAATGGACTCTAAAATCTTACCAACGACCGAGGTCAGGCTAATCAGCCTGAATTTCCCATCTTTTGCCTCACTCCCTTCTTAAACAGGGGGGTTACATTAGCGATTTTCCAGTCCTCTGGGACCCTCCCTGACTCCAGTGATTCCTGAAAGATCACCACTAACGCCTCCACTATCTCTTCAGCTATCTCCTTCAGAACTCTGGGGTGTAATCCATCTGGTCCAGGTGATTTATCCACCTTCAGACCTTTCAGTTTTCCTAGCACCTTCTCCTTGGTAATGGCCACCATACTCACCTCTGCCCCCCAACTCTCTTGAACTTTGGGGATGTTACTCGTGTCTTCCACCATGAAGACTGATGCAAAGTACCTATTCAGTTGCTCTGCCATTTCTTTGTTCCCCACTACTACTTCTCCAGCGTCATTTTACAGCGGCCCAATGTCCACTTTTGCCTCTCTCTTACCCTTTATATATCTAAAAAAACTCTTGCAATCTTCTTTTATATTACTGGCTAGTTTACCCTCATATTTAATCTTCTCCCTCCTTATTTCTTTTTTAGTTGTCCTCTGTTGGTCTTTGTAGGCTTCCCAATCCCCTGGTTTCCCACTGCTCTTCGCTGCATTGTATGCTTTCTCTTTAGCTTTTATGCTGTCCCTGACTTCCCTTGTCAGCCACGGTTGCCTCATCCTCCCTTTAGTATGCTTCTTCTTCGTAGGGATGAATTTTTGCTGTGCCTCCCAAATTACTCCCAGAAACTCCTGCCATTGCTGTTCCACTGTCTTTCCTGCTAGGCTCATCTCCCAGTCAATTCTGGCCAGCTCCTCCCTCACGCCTCTGTAGTTGCCTTTATTCAACTGTAATACCGTTACATCTGATTCCAGCTTTTTCCTCTCAAATTGCAGGGTAAATTCTATCATATTATGGTCACTTCCTCCTAAGGGTTCCTTCACCTTAAGCTCCCTTTTCAAATCTGCGTCAGGGAATGTATTCTGATTGGCTGGATGTGACAAATTGGCTGGATGTGACAAACAGTGTTCCCTAATGGCTTGCACTGCGTTGTCTCTGAATGAGGGAATAAAGAGTTGTCTATCCATGTTTGCGGTGACACCAAGTTAAGTTGTTTGGACGTGAGCCAGAAGATATATGCAAAGAGACTTTGATAGTTTATGTGAGTGTGAAAAGCTCTTACAGATGGAGTTCAATGTGCGGGAGTGTGAGGTTATCCATTTTTGATTCGAGAATGACAAATCAGAAGTCTTTCTAAATGGCGAAGGAAAAGGAACTGTGCTGGAGCAAAGGTATTTAGGTGCCCACAGACACATCAATAAAAGCTAGTGGACAGGTACAAAAAAAAAATCTGGAAGACTGATGGAACATTGGCCTTTATCTCAAAAGGGTTGGAATTGATAAAGGAGGAAGTGATGCTCCAGTTATACAGAGTCTTGGTCAAACCCTGTCTGGACTATTGTGTTCAGTTCTGGAAGCAAATACTGCAGTGCTGGGGTACAGCACAGATTCACCAGGAGGATGATAGGATTAAATTATGATGACAGTTACAAATTTGTAATCTCTTGGGTTGAGAGGTTTAAGGGGTAATCTGACCAAGGTGGTTAAAATGTTAAAAAAGTTTTGATAGTGTAAATGCAGGGAAATTATTTCCTCTGATGGAACAATCCAAGGGGGGAGAATCTTAGAATTAAAAACCAGGAGTAAAAACAGGAAACCCTTCTTCACACAGAAGCTAATGGAAATCTGGAACTCTTTCCCGGCCCAACAGGTTGTGGAGGCAATTTTTAGGATTGAGATGGACAGATTTTTAATGGGTATCAAGGGAAATAGTGTGGAAATGAAGTTGAGGTGATCTGATTGGCAGGATGGCCTCGAGAGGCTGAATGGCTTACTGCTATTCCTATGTACAGTCTTTGAGGACTGAATTTTCCCAGCCCTGGGCAGCTTGGGAATTGAATTGGCTGGGCACTCCACAGAGGTGGGCAGCTAATTACGCTGGTTCAGGCCCCAATTAGGGGCGATTTTGTGATCTCGCCAGCATTTTGCCGCTGGTGGAGCCACCCTTTGCATGGTGCAGAGGTCACCAGCTCAATGGAGCTGGCCTTCCTAAGGCAGGCTGGGGAGTCTTTGAAGCCATAGGCTTCATGCCCCGTTAGTGGGGCCATAAGGCTGCAATCTTGGTCAAGCCCGATCCAGTGGAAGGGTTCCCCCTCCATCCCTATGGACCTGGTGGCCTTAATCTTGTTTATTTCAGACCTGCTGCCCAAGATAGTGAAGGCGCCTCCGTGTTGAGGCATCCTCGCAGTCTGCCACCTGCCTCTGCAATGCCCACTTCTCCTTGTGGGACTGCCAAGGCTCCAGAGCTGCCTGCCCTTTAATCGGGCTCCAGCGTGGAGAGTCCACCCTCTGTCCTTAATAAGTGCCAGGATCCTGCAGCCTGATGTAAAATCCAGCCCTGAGTGTTTAACAGAGCAATGTTTTGGTTGGAGTCAGAAAACTTAAGCAAGTTAAAACAAAAATTAAAGCAAAACTGAAGCCAAGACGATGCAATGTTAACTAGGACTGCTAACCAATACAGTTATTCTTACAGACTGTTAACTAGTACAGACAATTCTACAGATTGTCCTTAACACAAGCTATGCAAATCAGTCAATGTCAGTGACTAGTAACTATAGTCAATGCTGAATCTTACAGCATTGAAAAATAAATTGTCTAATTACCTAATAAACTGATATCTGAGGGAAATGAGATTAAACTTTGCAAGTCTCTGCTCCCAGCATGCTCAATAGGAGCTGGGATTGGAAAATCCATATAGAGGTTAGTGCCCAATTATTGACACTTTTGTTTACTTTTTAGCTATTAGGATGAATGGCGGGAGAATCAGTAGCTTTGTTCACCAGGTTCACTGATGCCTTCACTTAATTTCCCAATCTGCTTTCCCGTTAAGCAGGACTCCTCTGCAGGAGTGGAGATTTATACTGTATGTTACAGTCACAGCATTGGGCAGCAACTGGATGAAAACTTTCAGCTAAAAATCTATAAGAACTGCTACATTATGAAAAATTCTAGACGTACTCAGTAAGTGTCCTTACCCTAAAACACTTGCCTCTCCTTTACAAATTTCTAAACACCTGCCTTTTTGACCAAGCTGTTAATTACCCATTCTAATACCACCTTTTTTTTGGCTCAGTGTCAATTTTTTTATCTGATTTTATTCCTGTGAAGCACCTTAGGACATTTTATAATGTTAAAGGCGCACTACATTGAAGGTTTTTATTATACCCGCAGAACCAAATCTGGCAATGCTTGGGTTCCAAGCTGTGGTTAACATGGTATGAAGTATGCACATTCTCAATAATACAGATAGCTAGTCCCATGTTCCAGTTGTACCTATCAGCCATTTTGTTGTTGTACTGGTGTTACAGTTTACTCAAGGTGTCTGAGTTGCTGTGGCAACATGCACTTTCACAAGCATTTGGAGTCTGGAGCTATGGACAGTGATGGCAGAGGCACAAATGTTCGTTCCATCATATGACTGACCAGGAATCTGTCCCGCCTTCACCTCCTTCCATTGACATGTGTTGGAAGGATTTTCAGGTTGATATTCAAACTGTTTGGCCATGTTATGAATACACCTTCCTTGGTCAGTAAGTCCTCAGGTGGGGCTTTGTTTGAGTGCATTAGGCGTGAACCCTCACCCATTGGAAGCACACATCAGAAAAGTAGATGTTTTCCAATATAGATGCAAAATCGTGGGGGTATGCCTGCAATTTCTCAATATTTGTTGGGGTGCTCATTCAGAAGATCAGCCTCTGATACCATTTTGGTGCCATTGAAATTTGTTGACTAGACATCAAGCTGAGCAAAATAAAATTAACCTTTACCTGATCGGTATTAGTCTTGGCTCATTGGGCAGCAGTGTTGTTCCAGCCCCACTTCAGAGACTTAAGCACACAATTTAGGGTGGTGATACTTCTGTGCAGGCCTGAGGGAGTGCTGCACTGTTGGGGGCGCCATATATCGGACAAGGCATTAAAACTGTAAGGTGGATATAAAACATCCGATTTTACAATTGGGAAAGGAGTAGGGGAGTTCTCCTTGGTGTCGTACCCAATTTTCATCCCTCATCACCCAAACAAATTTTCTGATAAGTGTCAGTTTCCCTTTCTTTACATTTTGAAAAAAGAAACAGAAGCATTGGGCTGAATGCTACCGACCCATGGATGGTGGGAATGGAGGTGGGGAAGCCAGTAAAGTTACGGGGAGCCATGCTGCCTTTTCGCCACTGGGGTGGTTTCTCAGCAGTGGATTGTGAGAGGGATTGGCTGGGTTCCACGAAGACAGGCAGCCAATTTGCATAATTAAAATCCCAATTATGGCCACTTTACAGAGCTATTGATATTTTGCCGATGGTAGAGAAACCTTCCCCTGTCGCATGAGGAGGCTGCCACATTCATGGAGATGGCCTCCTTGCGGCAATCCCGGCGGGAGTCATAATAGCCAAAGGCTCCATGGCCCAAAGAGGGTGCTGGGAACAGGAAATAGTCAGCCCCTGTGACCCCAACAATCTGATGCTCCCCCCCACCATGAGAGGTTTCCCCTCCAGCTACAGGGCCTACTGTCCTCAGCTCCCTAATTTTTAATTTTTACAGACCTGGCTGAGAGCGCCTCCATTTTGAGAGGTCTTCAAGGTCACCTACTTGCCCAAGTAGCGTCCACATCTCCCAGTGGGGCTGCTGACACTTCAGAGCTGCTGGTCCTCTGATTGGGCCAGCAGCATCAGGATGCTGACCGCTATCCTTAATTAGGAGGTTGCCTGTGGTAAAATTGCAGAGCCGGCAAATGTGGGCTCAGGACCCGTTTTCAGCCTGCATCAAGGTCCTGAAGCCTGCTGTAGGATTCAGCCCATTGGCACAACAGAGACAGCCTGTCAATTATTGCACATTTCATGTGAAATAAAATAAAATATTGTCAAAAGTATCGCACACGGCACCCACTGTGCTACCCAAGACACTATGGATATTTCTCAGCTAACCAGATGTAAACTGGAGTACCAAAAATAGGGAAAGCAACTGCTCCATAGATTATCATTTTGACAGGACACTTGCTTCAAAATCAGAAGGTTGTAGGTTCAAGCCCCACTCTATATATCTGAACACATGAACTAGGCAAGACTTAACTTGCAGGGTTGAGTGTCCTGTCTGCTCTTTCCTTATTGGAGACATTGACCTTGAATGCTGACTCTGAACGCTGACTCTGAACGCTGACCCTGAACGCTGACTCTGAACTAAGGTCCTGTTTGCTTAGATGGACCTTCAAAATCCCATGATGCAACATGGCTTTAAGCGAACTCCTCTAGAAAGACAGATTCATTATCAAAACCTGGATTACAAAACTCTCCATCGCTTCACGGCTGCATTAAAACCTTCCAATTCTATCACAGCTGATCGAAACTCCCCATCTCTTCACAGCTGGGTTTATAATCTTTCCTTTTCCCTCATAGCAGGTTTAAAAAGTTTCCATCACTTTTACTGATGAAGGCAATTTGTTAACCACCCTAGTTTTTTGGCATTCTGCCATTTCCACCAATAAGATTGTGTTGCATGAATTTGTACATCTGCCATTTTGATCATTAAAATCTATGAAAATGAAGCAGCAAACATTCTGTTCAAAACCTGAGGAAACTAGGAGTGGAAATAATTTATTATCGCCCAGAAGATGAAGCTAATGCAAACTTATATAAATAATTTTTGCTTGCTTTGTGCTTGGATGTTTTTTATATTGGCAGGACTTGTTGCAAAAGAAAAGTTCTATCAAAAGAACATCATAACACTTGACACTTTGGAACTTGGATGGTATTCCCTGTTTAGTTAAGCCCATGTGATTTGGTTTGCAATTTTAAGCAAACCTTTGATTAGAAAGTCTGTAACTCACTGCAGAAACTAGCAACTTTTATGGTATTTGACAATACACTGTTAGTTTCTTAAAGTCTCAGTGTAACTGGCCAGTGAGAAGCTTCATATTAGAATGACATTAGGTGAGATCAAATAGGATATCACGATAATAAAGATAGCCAGAGGGGGCTAAGTGAAGTCTTGTGACATAGTGGTAATATCCCTGGGCCAGAAGCTGTGGTTCAAGTCCTACTCCAGGACTTGATGGCCACGGAAGGTGTTTTCGTACCCCGGCCAAAATGCCTGTCTAACTATCAGCCTGTAAATCCTTCCAACACGCCTGATGACAGGCAGTAAGAGTGGGAGAGTTTTCTGGTCAGCCAAACTGCAGAAGATAATGGCAAACCACTGCAGCACTTTGCCAAGCACAATCATGGACCAATCCAATAGAAGTCCATGATCACCAATGCCCTCTTAGGGCATGATACCTGGAGAAGGAGGAGGGAGATAATTATTAAAATAGGCAAAGTAGAGAGGATAAAATTCTGGGGGCTGGATGGATTGCAACCACCCAGACTAAAAGAAGGTAAGGAAGAGTTTGCAAAAGCACTAGGATTATAGATATTCAATAAAAAAGGGAATGATGCCAGAGGGCTGGTTGACAGCTCATGTGATTCTGATATCAAAAGGGAGACCAGATAGGTTAATGTCAGCATTAGGAAAAGTATTGGAATATTTACTCAAAAGTACAAATAAAAACCAAAAGTGTAATAAAGAACAGTTAGCATGGATATGAAAAGGCAAGGCCATGCTTTATCAACCTCATTGAATTATTTGAAGAAGTAACAGAAAGCATAGGTGAGGTTAAGACTTTGTTTTGCCTCCAAAATAGCGCTCATGGCATGCACACATGCTTCTGCTGCTAGAAGCAGTCTGGTGAGGGCGTAGCACGTGTCCAGGAAACGCTCGTTGGAATATAACATTGATTTGACACCAGCACTGCTAATTTGGAACTCAATGCTTCAGCTGATACCCCCTTTTAAACATGCTTAGCAGGATGTGTGTTCAGTGCAGGAAGGACCTCCCCCCATCAGTGCTATTTAAAGGAATTGTCAACCGCTTTCAGGTTAGCTGTTCATTGATTTCTGCTGAATTTTGCTGTAACTGTACAAATGTTTTGTGTTGCTAGAACTGTATAAAGTAGCTGAAGTCTACAGGGAACTGGTGTTGTAGGGATTGAAGGACTTTGTCCTGACTTCAATGATTCTGCACAAAGCACTTGCTCCCAAATTTACGTGCAGTGGAATGTATCTCCCTTGGAATATAGCACGACAGGGAGAATGAGCAGAGGGCCTACAGAGCATGACAAGCTAATGGAAGAGGGAGGAGGTGGAAGGGAAGGAGAGCTCCTAGCAGGAGGCTATACCCACCCAGGGTTCAGGAGTGATTCTCCGACTTGAACCTCAGCGAGGAAACGATGCATAAGACATCTCCAATTCACTAAGGACATAATCCCTGAAATCTGCAGCCACAACTGCAGCCTCAAAGCATGGCAAGGATGGCATTAACAGTGACTGTGAAGATAATGTGGCCATGAACCTTTGGGTATCCAGCTCCTTCCGGGCTGAAGTAGGTAATATTTGCAACATCTCACAGTTCGTCATCTAGTGTTGCATCGCAGAGATCACAGAGGCTCTGTATTCCAAGAGACCGCAATACATTTCATTTTCACTTGCCAGAGAGAAGCAGGTGGAACAAGCAGGTGGCTTTGTGAGGATTGCAGGCCTCCCCATGGTGCAGGGTGCCACTGACTGCACACACATCACTTTGCAGGCACCGCTTGTCAACTCTGAGATGTACCATTCCCTCAACATCCAGCAAGTGACCATGCCGAGAGAATCATGGGACAGGTTTGAACATGGGGGAGCACATAAAATCCTGCGGGTACTTTGCCTGTCACCTACCTGCCCACCCATGCTCCCACCGCAATTAAACAGGGGACCAGGAAGCCATAGGGCAGTTGGCCACCTTTAGGCCTATTGAGGCCTACAAATAGCTAATTACTGGCCACTTAAGGGCCTTATCCCACATTCATGGGTATTATACCCATGGCAGTGGAGGGGGGAAGCCCAGTAGTTTTAGCTGTGCAGGCTGGTGTTGGGCATGGGAGGGGGAACCTCCTTAGTGGCCCCTTGGTCTATGAGAGGCAGGATCCAACCCCAAGATCATCTCCTCACCATTTAACCACCCCCCTCCCACCCTCTCAAACTCAACCTTCACCCTCACCCACCTTGCCTGGGTGAGACCCCTGACCCCGGAATTACCTGGGTTCCTCACCATGGTGGGACTGCCTGTAGTCCCAGAAGTGGCCACGATGGCTAGACTGCAAAGCCACCAGCCATCCAAAGATGGCAGCTGTCTAAGGTTGGAATCCTCCCAGTAGAGGGGCAGAAGTCCCACCTCCAAATATTTAACGCTGTTCTGGAGCATTAAATAGCTGCAGGGCAGCCATCGGGATCGTGGACAGGTTCCCCTTGAGTTTTTAGCAGAAACTGTTAGGCTGAATAGCCTGTGTCTGTTTTGTCAAATTCTGTGTATGAACGACAAAATTGGCTACAACTGTCGCTCCTTTGTGAGTGACTGGGATTGCTTAAGAGCAAGTAGAAACCAAGGGCTGAGTTTTTTGTTGAGCGGGCAGGCACCCCCAACCTGAACAAGAATAAAATAATGCACGATGATGTCGAGCGAGCGTCCCGACGTCATCGCGCACTCACAATATTTCGCTTGACGGGCGTGTGCGAGAGGCGGTAGCGTGCCCGCTGACAATTAAGCAGTACATTAAGGCCCTTAATCAATTCATTAAATTGAATTTTTCGCTATAGGCCAAACGGCCTTCGGATTTTGAGAAAACCTCATCCACGGGTGGGATAAGGTTTCTGACATTAATTAAAAATAAAATGAAAACTTTTAAATCTAATTTTTAACATGTCCCTGCCCATGTGGCGGAGACAGAGTCACATGAGGGGACATGTGTACCTTAATTTTAAGATCTTTACTTTTAATGTTGAAAATCTTCAGCTCCCTGAGGCAGCTCTGTGCCTTCAGGGAGCTTTCACTGAGCGCACCCGCATGCATGCGCTGACTTCTGCACTCGCCCTCCTCACCGCCCCTCCACCCAGCAGTGCTGAGTGTTTCAATGCGCGATTCACCACTAATTGGCCAGCCACCGTGAAATCGCGGTCGGGGCCCGCCTGCTGCGCCCGCCCGACGAGGGGAAACTCCTGCCCCAAGAGGCGACCGTCACAGCACGACTTACATTAATGGTGAACCAGTTCTCGGCAATTCAGGTTTAGCACATTTCAGTAATACACACTGTCTATCCTAGACCCCCAAGAAAAAAAGTCAGCATGTTCTATTAGAATCCTAGGCATGGACCCTGTGGATTACTGGGATATCCATTCTTTTTGGGTTCATCTGAAATTCCTAGTGCCATTATTTTAACAGAGACAGTAAACCAATTTTAAATGGGTTAACACCTCCACTTATACAGCGGAGAGAGAACTTTGAGATAAAGTCATTAATATCCGCATGATATTACTTCAAAAACCTAATTACTGGTGCTATTTGATTTATCCCTCGATTTAACTGGCACTCTACATTACAAAAAAGCCTCTACTGCCTCTGATTAAAACGTGGGTTAGTAATATTTAAAGAAAGCAACAGCTTCTGATACTGACTGCCCATCCAGCCAGAGATTGAACACAGTACCTAATGACTAGCAGGGATGACAAAGGATCTCTCATTGTGGTTGAGATGTCTCCAAGGTGCCATTCCTGGCCATAGCAGTTTCGGGACTAAGTCAGTTCTCTCTAACGGACTCGATATCTCAAACCTGGCAGCTATGCAATTCACCAGCATAAGGTTGATATTTGGCCAGCCTCCCTAACTCATTAGTCATACCTGGAGAGTACATCTGTCACTGGGATGCTGGGATTCAGCTCCAGATTTTGTTTTTTGCCCAGATGCCAGGGTTTAGGTCATCTCCTCACAGCTGGAGAAGAATTTGGAGTGGAGGGGGCAGATCCCATTGTCATGATCCATTTAGGGATCAACATCGGTTGGACTGAGAATGAGGTTTTGAGGAACTGGGTTCTAAATTAATAAGCAAAACCTCAAGGGTAATAGTCTTTGGATTACTATCTGAGCCCAAGCACCAATTGGTATGGGGTTTAGCAAATTAGAGAATTAAATGTGTGGCTCGACATGTGGCGTGAGAAGAAGGGGTTTGGATTCATGGCACTAGCACCAGTACTTGGGAAAGAGGGAGCTGTTCCCTTGGGATGGGTTCCACTTAAACTGAGCTGGGACCAGTGTCCTGGCAAATCATGTAACTAGGGGTGTGAATAGGGGTTGGGGCGGGGTGGGAGGTCGGGGCGGGGGAAACGTCAGGTGAAGGGAAATTTAGAAATCTAAAGTGAAAAAGTGAAAAGTTAAGGTAACAGCAATGTAGCGATTTGGGTAAAGATAAGCAGAATGGGCAGGAAGGGGCAGAGAGTTTATCGGTAATAGGCAACAGCGAATAAGATTCATGCAAAGAATAGTGGCAAATGAGTAAAGTTCAAGTCTTCTTACATGAATGCAAGAAGCATTCACAATAAAGTAGATGAAATACCACCACAAATAGAGGTAAATGGTTTAGATCTAATTGCCATTACATGGTTACAAGGTGACCAAGGTTGGGAGGTAAGTATTTCAGGGTACACAACATTTCAAAAAGACAGACAGAATGTCAAAGGGAGAGGGGTAACCCTTACAGTAAAAGATGACATAAGGACAGTGGTGGAAAGAAACTTGATTCTGAAGATCAGGAAGTAGAATCAATCTAGGGGGAGATTAGGAATAGCGGGAGTCAGAAAAGGCTAGTGGGAGTAGTCCATAGGCCCCTTAACAGTAGTTATACCATTATACAGAGCATTAAGCAAAAAAATAATTGGAGCTTGTAGCAAACACAATGGAATAATCATGAATCTTCATATGGACTTGACCAATCAAAGGTGGTCTGGTAGATATGTTTGTAGATGCTTGCACAACAGTTTCCTGAAACAATCTCTTGTGGTACCAACTAGTGATAAGCTATTTGAGATCTAGTATTGTGTAATCAGGCAAGGTTAATTAGTAATCTCATCATAAAAGATCCACTGGGAAATAGTGATCATGATACATTTGAATTCCATATTAAGATTGAGAATGACAAACTTGAATCCAAAACAAAAATCTTAAACATTAACGAAGCATATTACATAGGTTTGAGGGGACAGCTGGCTATAGTTTATTGGGTAAATAGACTAAAAAGTATGGCGGTAAATAAACAGTGGGAAACGTTGAAAGAAATGATTGAAAATGTTCAACAAAATAACTTCCATTATAAACCAAAAACTCAGGAAGAAAAATGCATCTCTGGCTTAATGGAGAAGATATGGATAGTGTTAGATTAAAAGGCTCATAATGTTGTGAAGAATAGTAATAAGCCTGAGGATCACAAGAGGTTTAGAAACCAGCAAAGGGTGACCAAAAAGTTGATATAAAGGGTAAAAAGAATATGAGAGTAAACTAGCCAGATATAAAATTGGCAGGGATGTTGAAGACATATTTTGCATTTGTCTTCAAAGTAGAAGACACGAATTACATATCAGAAATCAAGAGTAACCAAAGGGCTAATAAGAGTGAGGTAATTAAATAAACTAATATCAGCTGAGAGAAGGTATTGGAGCAATTTAAGAGATTAAAAGCCAACAAATTCCTACGGTCTGATGATCTATATCCTAGAGTTCTACAAGATGTAGCTGCAGAGATAGTGAATAAACTGGTTATGATTTTGCCAAATTCCCTAGACTTTAGAATAGTCCTAGAGAATTGGAAATTAGCAAATGTAACACTCCTATTCAAGAAAGGACAGAAAGAGAGAATAGGGAACTGCAGTTCAGTTAGCCTGATATAAGGCATCAGGAAAATGCTGGAATCTGTGCTGGAATCTTCACAGTGCACTTAGCAAATCATATGATCAGACTGAGTTAACATGGTTTATAAAAGGAAAATCATGTTTGGCAAATTTATTAGAGTTTTTTGAGAATATAACCAGTAGGTTGGACAAAGAGGAACCCAGTAGATGTAGTATACTTGGATTTCCAAAAGGCATTCAGTAAGGTGCCACATAAAAGGTTACTACACAAGATAAATTAGAATTGGGAGGAGTATATTAGCATGGATAGAGGATTAGTTATCAGAAAGGAAGCAGAGAGAAGGGATAAATGGGGCATTTTCAAGTTGGCAGACTGTGGCCAGTGGAGTGCCACAGGGATCACTGCTGGGGCCTCAGCTATTTACAATTATGAATGACTTGGAAGAAGAGACCAAGAGTAATTTATCTAAGTTCGCTGATGGTAACAAAGCTAGGTAGGAATGTAAGCTGTGAGAGGAACACAAAGACACTGTAAAGAGATATTGACAGGCTAAATGAGCAGGCAACAAGTTGGCAGATAGAGTATAATGAGGGGAAGTGTGAGGTTATTCACTTTGGTTGTAAGAATAGAAAAGCAGAATTATTCTTTAGAAGGCGTGAAACTTCAAAATGTTGATGCTCAAAGAGACTTGTGTGTACTCATACAAGGAACACAGAAAGTTAGCAAGCAAGTATAGCAAGCAATTAGGAAGGCAAATAGCATGTTGGCCTTTATTGTAAGGAGGTTGAAGTATAAGAATAAGGAAGTCTTGCTACAATTGTACAGGGCTTTGGTGATGGCAAAAGGGGTAGGCACTAAGAGATTGTTTCCCTTGGTTGGGAAATCTAGAACATGGGGGCAAAGTCTCAGGATAAGGGGTTGCTCATTTGGGACTGAGCTGAGGAGAAATTTCTTCACTCAGAGGGTTGTGAATTTTTGAAATTCTCTATCCCAGAAGGCCAAGGTAGACAGATGTCTGGTCTGTCAGGAAATTAAGGGATATTGGGAACGGATAGGGAAAGTTGAATTGAGGCAGAAGATCAGCTATGATCATATAGAAAGGCCATTCGGCTCAAGGGGCTGAATGGTCTATTCCTGAGCCTATCTCCTATCTTCCTATGTTATAGGTTGATCCTAGCTGAATGAGCAGTAGGAAGCTTACTAGTACTAGTAGTTACAGTTGTAGCTGACTAGACATTTGTAATAATCATATACACACCGGAGGGCCCTAGGGTGTGGGTCTGTCAGCCCGTGCCTAAATTTTCTAAACTTAATGAAGCAAGATTTCCCTAGTTTTAGGAAATGCGCATTGTGTATTGGACAAATAGGAGCTCCAGAGGTGTGGATTTGTCTGTAGCTTGGGTTGGATTATTGTAATTGATGATGAATTTCTGTGCTTATGAGTACCCACCCATCAAAAGGAAGCATTGAAACATGGGGCAGAATTTTACAGCCCCGTCGCAGCCGGGAGGGACCATGAAATGCGGTAAGCTGTTCAAAAGCCCAATGACTTCAGCAGGACCGTAAAATCCTGCCGGCAGAAAGAGCCATAAAATTCCGCTCATGATTCTCATCCTATTTTTACTATAGAGGATTTCCTAACACATTCCTTCAGTGTTCCATTAGTTATCGGTTCTGTTAACTGGAGTCAATAATGCTCCTGAGGTTACAGAAACTCCGCCACCAAACAGAATTACCGGTAACAAGGGCACTCTTCACTAGAAAGTTCGGTCTCATCTCTACTTGTCATTAGCAGAGTCAAATCATCTACCAGAACTACCAACCACTTACCTTTCTAAAAATACAAAACCAAACACCTGAGTGACCACTGAAAACCCTGTTGCTAAGCAGTCTAATTTTATTGTGATCAAATACTGTTGAAAGTCAAAACTGTCAAGATGCTGAGCACCAGAAAACATTTGCAGGTCAGGTACACTATTATTTTTGAGTTGCTTTCCACAGTTAATCAATGAATTAATTTGACCTATTAAAATCATAGTGGGTAATATACGTCAGTTAACCACTGGCATAAGGATACATTCCTCAACTTATCTACATTGAGCACACTATCTAGTCATGTTTTACTGGATGTCCGATCAATATCATAGGTTCCTACCATAAAACATCATCACATCGACACAACTCTCAACATATCTCAACAGTTTGTAGATGTGTGATTTGTCCAAGAACTAAAAATTTATGATAATCATCATGAACGGAGACGATAATATATCAATACATACTGTGTAAAGAGATATCTTGTTATAGCAAGTCTGTTGTAATTGCAATGTTTCTGCCCAACTTGGCTGAATACATAAAGCAGAGTCGATTGCATAAATAAGAACGTACAAATATTCCATTGTGTGTAATAGCAAATGGAACCAAAATTCAACAAAGCTACAGCATTTTCAGAATCCAGTAAGCAAAAGTCCTTTTGCTTTGTGAATATGAGTGGCCAACGTGAAATCAGATGAAAGAAAGACTTACATTTATCTAGCATCTTCCATACCCTCAGGTCATCCAAAAACATGTTACAATCGATGAAGTACTTCTGACGTGTAGTCACTGTTGTAAAGTAGGAAATGCTGCAGTCAATTTGCACACAGCAAGATCCCACAAATAGCAATGTGATAATGATCAGATATTCTATTTTTCATGATGTTGGTGAGGGGTAGATTTTGGCCAGGATACTGGCAAAAGCAGGTCTTCGAATGATGCCATTGGATTTTTATATCTACCTGAGAGTGCAGATGGGGGTCTTGGTTTAATGTCACATCGGAAAGACATCACCTCTGACAGCACAGCACTCCCTGATGTCTCAGCTTAGATTTTGTATTCATGTTTCTCAAGTCAGACTGAAAGCAGCAACCTTCGAACTCAGAGGTGAGAGTGCTACCCATTGAACCATGGCTCACACCTCATGAGGCACCTAATGTGGTACTGATAATTAGTACAAATGGACATGTGATCTTAATGTTTTATATCAGGCTCAGCATCTGTAAGTGCACTTGCACAATTCTAAATCAGTTTATATATGCAGCATTAGAGCTATACAATTATTGTATTTGGCAGTCTATATGATGCACTGGATCATAAGACATACCAGAGGACGAATGGTTCCATAGGAGGCAAAAGATGGGAGGCAGGTTCGATTCCAGGTCAAAAACTCACCTTCTTCGTGAAACCAAAACCAGCAGCCATTTGACCTGGCCCAGGGCCTTAATTAGGTAAGGTCTGTGGTCCAATTGGGCTGTCAGGACACAGAAATGGAGGTGGGCTGCCTCCAGAACGGGTAGGAGGAGAGAGCATCTGTAAGTGTTCCTGTATCTAAGACAGTAGAATTACTGCTTGCAAATCATATTGTCAACCAAGAAAGAACAAAGAACAAAGAAAAGTACAGCACAGGAACAGGCCCTTCGGCCCTCAAAGCCTGCGCCGATCATATTGCCCGTCAACTAAAACATTTTGCATTTCCGGGGTCCATATCCCTCTATTCCCATCCTATTCATGTATTTGTCAAGCTGCCTCTTAAACATCACTATCGTACCTGCTTCCACCACCTCCTCTGGCAGCGAATTCCAGACACTCACTACCCTCTGCATAAAAAACTTGCCCCGCACATTACCTTTATAGTTTTCTCCTCTCACCTTAAATCTATGTCCCCTAGTAGTTGACTCTTCCACCCTGGGGAAAAGCTTCTGACTGTCTACTCTGTCCATGCCACTCATTATCCTGTAAACTTCTATCAATTCGCCTCTCAATCTCCGTCGCTCTAGTGAGAACAATCCGAGTTTCTCCAACCTCTCCTTATAGCTAATAACCTCCAGACCAGGCAGCATCCTGGTAAACCTGCTCTGCTCCCTCTCCAACGCCTCCATATCCTTCTGGTAATGTGGTGACCAGAATTGCACGCAATATTCCTAGTGTGGCCTAACCAAGGTTCTATACAGCTGCAGCATGACTTCCCAGCTTTTATACTCAATACCCCTGCCAATGAAGGCAAGCATGCCATATGCCTTCCTGACTACCTTTTTCACCTGTGTTGCCACTTTCAGTGACCTGTGGACCTATACGCCCAGATCCCTCTGCCCGTCGATGCACTTAAGGGTTCTGCCATTTATTGTATAATTCCTGCCTGTATTAGACCTTCCAAAATGCATTACCTCGCATTTGTCCGGATTAAACTCCATCTGCCATTTCTCCGCCCAAGTCTCCAACCGATCTATATCCCATTGTATCCTTTGACAATCCTCTTCACTATCTGCAACTCCTCCAACCTTAGTGTCATCTGCAAACTTACTAATTAGCCCAGTTACATTTTCCTCCAAATCATTTATATATACTACAAACAGCAAAGGTCACAGCACTGATCCCTGCGGAACACCACTAGTCACAGCTCTCCATTCAGAAAAGCACCCTTCCACTGCTACCTTCTGTCTTCTATGACCAAGTCAATTCTGTATCCACCTTGCCAGCTCACCTCTGATCTTGTGCGACATTACCTTCTGTACCAGTCTGCCATGAGGGACCTTGTCAAAGGCCTTACTGAAATCCATGTATATAACATCCACTGCCCTTCCATCGTCGATCGCCTTTCACAAACCCAGTATTTGAGAGATTGTTGCAGTGCATCCTCTACGTCAGAGGTTTACGGCAATTCTTGTGTGTAGGACATCACTATTGTCTCTTCCTATGTATTTGCCCCCACATGGATTTACCCCCACTGGTATACCCTTCCTGTCACCTTCAGTAGCCCTTCTCCCCTTTCCTCATTGTGTACTGCTCTAAGTAAGCTAAGTCACCACTTCATGCCATCCCACTAACCTTTGTAAAGTTTTCTTCTCTTCTGACTTTCCCCTGACGTGCTGCACGCCTGCCCTCACTGTATCTGATGGCTGAGGGCTGCTAAAGGTCAGACTCCTCCACCAACATTTCAAAACTTCTGAAATTTGGACTTTTAATAAGCCCTTTGGTTCGGTCCTCGGGCCCTAACTATTTACAATCTATATTAATGACTTGGATTCAGGGATAGAAGGTACTATAGCTAAATTTGCAGATGACACCAAAATAGGTGGGAAAGTAAGTTGCAATGAAGAAATAAGAAACTTACAAATGGATATGGACAAGTTAGGTGAATGGGCCAGAAGTTGGCAGATGGAGTTTAATGTGGATAAGTGTGAGGTTATCCATTTTGGTTGGAAGAATAAAAAGGCGTCTTATTATTTAAATGGAGAGAAACTTCAGAATGCTTCAGTGCAGAGGGATCTGGGTGTCCTCATGCATGAATTGCTGAAAGCTAGTATGCAGGTACAGCAGGTAATAAGGAAGGCAAATGGAATTTTGGCATTTATTGCTAAAGGAATAGAGTATAAATATAAGGAAGTGTTGTTGCAACTGTACAAGGCATTGGTGAGACTGCACCTGGAGTACAGTTTTGGTCTCCTTACTTGAGGACGGATGTAGTTGCATTGGAGGCGGTTCAGAGGAGGTTCAGTGGATTGATTCCAGAGATGTGGGGCTTGTCTTATGAGGAGAGATTGAGCAGTTTAGGCCTATACTCACTAGAGTTTAGAAGGATGAGAGGAGATTTAATTGAGGTATATAAGATGCTAAAGGGATAGACGAAGTAGACATGGAGCGGATGTTTCCACTTGAGGGGCATTCTAGAACGAGAGGCCATAGTTTTAGGCTAAGGGGTGGTAGATTTAAATCAGAGATGAGGAAGAATTACTTTTCTCAAAGGGTCGTGAATCTGGAATTCACTTCCTCAGAGTGCAGCGGGTGCCGGAACGCTGAATAAGTTTAAGGAGGAGATAGACAGATTTTTAATTAGTAACAGGTTGAAAGGTTATGGGGAGAGGGTGGGAAATTGGAGTTGAGGCCAAAATGAGATCAGCCATGATCTTATTGAATGGCGGGGCAGGCTCGAGGGGCTGAATTGCCTACTCCTGCTCCTAGTTCTTATGTTCTTATGTTCTTAAGTGGTAGAATTGACCTGTTAATAAGCACCAGTGGACCAGTTCCGAAGCCCATGCTTTCCCTGCTCTCATGAAAGTCACTGAAGATGGAAATGGAGGCACACCTTCTATCCGTGCTGCTCAACAGCCACCTTTTTTCTCCATTCTGTCCTGCTTTGGGATGGGAAAATCTGGTCCCAAATTTTAAAAAGAAAAATCCAGGAAAATAATATTTCAGTGCATGTAGGTATTTAATATTAATATGGACAGTTACAGATCGAACCCAACAATGCAGCACAAAAGTCTTACTAACAGTGGAAAGTCCAGGTCCTCATCACTGCTGTCACACTGATCATCGCCAGTGTTATGTGAGCTGTCACTTTCTTCAAATAGCGCATCATCTTCACTGCCATTTAGAGCATTGCTGATGCCATATTTCTTGAATGACTTCACAGTTGACTTGTGTTTCACAAATCGCTGTGAATTTCTCACCCATTTGTAGACCTATGAAATATGGACTGGTTCATTCACTCTGTAGGTGACAAGTTGTGATTTGGAGCCTCTATCTATTTGGTCCACTCCTGGTGCATGATAGCTTTAAATGACTTATCTATCCAAATGTCCAGGGGCTGTAATTGGAACGTAAGGCAACCTGGAATCACACTTAGCTGTGTCTTCCATTCCACAACCCTGCATTTCATGGCCTCTGTTATATGTGCCCAAAACTAGTCACACACTAATAGTGCTATCCTTTTAGAAAGCCGCTTGAATGCTTCGATCACACTTTCTCCCGTCACAATTGCACCCCTTCTTCATCCATCCATCTCTTAGGATAAACATGAACAAGAACTCCATGTGGACTTTCAACTTTGGTGCTATTTTTCTCTCAAAGATGGCGGCAAAGTGACACGCCAAAACAGCAGTGGAATGGGTCTTCTTGTGACCAAACATTTTTATTGGTATGGTTTTAATACTTTTAATGTCCACAGTTTGTTTGATGGAACATCAAAAGTTAGGAGAATTTTGCTCATACCTCCAAGTTCAAAATACGCATTTTCCTGAGGTTGATCACGAACCTGTGAAACTCAAATATCTTTGCTTTGTGCTTGGCTGTGTTCCTTCTGTGTTATCCTGCTGCTAGTATGCAGCATTCTAAGCCTATGCCTTTTCATAACTCTGTAGCACCAAGATGCTTTCTGCCAAAATCAGTAATGCTGTTGACTGTCGCTATTCTTCTCGCTTCACATCCAATCATTTTGGTAGATTCAGAAATTCCAGTTTCCTCTGGTCTATTATCCAGTTCCCCACCTCATCCGCAGCAGTGGCCATTTGGCAGCTCATCCATAAAAAGTCTGCTTTCGATTGTCACTAATTCTTCCTCGTGCTTCTTCCATCTGTATCATTTTCTCGGTTGCAGGAAGACCAAAATCTCATACAGCTGCTCCATTTCCATGCTCTTTGGCAATCCGCACCATTTCAAGTTGAATCCTATTGTGTGAGAAAACCTTTTTTATCTTCCACCCACTACCTCGCTACATCTGCATAACTCCAAAACGTGCTAATCATTTGTGCAACAGAGTGACACCCAGACTGTAAGATACATGGCAATTTTACATAGCTTCTGTCTATAAAAAATTTGTGCCTTATGGTCTGGTAAATACGGTAATTTAAGAACATTAGAAGCAGGAGTAGTCTGTGCATGCGCACTGGTGCGCACAGATGTCAATCTGCTCTGTCGGAAAGCAATTAATGTCTTGATTACACACAGGATATAATTCTGCTGCAGTATGTTCCAGGCAAACGTGGGCTATAATATATTTTCACAGTCTAACTGAAATTTGCAAAGGACAACCGTAACACAAAAACTAATGTCCTATATTTAATGGGATGAGTTACAGTGTAATCTCCAACAACCTATAGGGAATGACCGCAAATTGAGCATCTAACTGTATCAACGCCACAGCTTTAAACGCTGTAGGTCCCTGCCGTCCAATACCCACTACCATCCAACTCCTCCTGCCCCTCGCCCACTCCAGGTTCGTATCCAGACCTGCGCTAAAAGAGTAAACGTGGTGGAGAAACACTAGAACTGTGCATGTGCAGCATTGGCAACAAACACAGACCAGTAAGGGATATGAGACAAAGACAGGAGTATAAGGATTATAGACACAGATTAGTCATGATTTCATTGACTGGTGGACAGGCTTCAGGACCTAAATGGCTTACTCCTGTTCCTCTGTTCCTAAATGTGAACAGTCTGGTTCAGTCAGACTCAGAGACAGGGAGGGAGATGGAATCAGTGGTTAGGATAAAATGGGGACAAGGATTTTAAAATTAAGGTGTTTGTAGCAAGAGTTGAAGACAATGTCTAAGTGGATAAAATTGCAGCTTATCCTGGACAAGCAGTCTGACAAATCATGGGCAGCCAAGGGGTTGAGGGGGGTGATGGTGAGTTAGAGCTGGGAATGGTCAGTGTACATGTGGATGATGGGGTGCAGAATTGAGATGCGAAATAGGGAGAAGGCCAAGGATAGGAATGGGCAGAACAGCTATTGCAGGAGACACTTTCAGATTTCTTTTGATGATCATTGTTAGGGTGAGATCTTGACCTTGTACAACAGCTTAAAGCAGGTGTTAGCAAATCAGCAAACCCTTTTAAATCTGTCTCAATTTTATTTCCATTGAAGAAAGCAAGATGAGGACAAACTTGGTTAAGATACCACAAAAAACTATCAAAGAAGTGGTTGAAAATATGTACTCTATAAAGACCACAGACCCCATGCTGGTTTCTACATTCTGCGTTCATATTTTTATGAAAACAATCTCATATTCATGTATGATCAAATTATAAGTGAGTTCCACAGAACATGGGAATAACCATAAGTCATTGTTCAAAAAAAAGCTCCGCTCTCAACTTCTCTGTATCCTGAGTATTGCTGAAAAAAGAGACATTTTTTGTTGAAGCTTTTTGTCTTGCACTCATCAGGACAATTTGCAAGAAAATACCAATGTCAGGGGAAAAATTTATACTGTATGAGAAGAGAGTGATGATTGGTTGGCAAGTGGACTCTGATAGGTAGAGATGTTGGTATGGAGAACGTGATTGTGTTGATTGTGACTGACAGTTAACTGTCTCTGGATGTATCCAACCAACAAACAAAAATGTTTACATCCCTTTGGAATCCAAATGTTGTGTTGATGAGCTTTAAAATGCGTTGGTTGGTTATCTGATGAAGATTGCAAATGAAGGTTATATTCTCCCACTCAGGGTGCCACATAAAGCCAATTTTCCATTTGCATGCTTTCAGTGAGATCCCTCACTTGTCACTGCATTGTACTTAAAAAGGGCCAAGCAATTGTGAATAGAGCCCCCGCGATTCACTGCATTCAGAATATTGGCCCTATACTACTTTAGAATCACACAGCACAGAAGGAGGTCATTCTTTCCATCAAGCCTGCGCCGACACGTTTAACAACTGCCCAGTAAGTCCCATTTCTCTGCTCTTTCCTCACAGCCAAACTGATTAACATTTGGTAGTTTAATGGTGTTCCTTTAAAGGACTAATACAGCAAATTTAATTGGGTGATTGCACATCCAATAATGATGTCGGGTAATGAGCCAGTATGCTAAAAGACAAGGATACTGTTGGCGTGGTGTTGTTATTCATAGAATAAGAAATTTTTCATGCCATAGTACAATGAATAGGCTTAACTTTTTTTCAACTGAGATGTATTTCTTCTTCTGAAGCTCAGGGTTTTATTTGACGATGGCTGGATGACAGAGCCAGGGAGGTAGATTGTTCACTGACTTTTCTTAGAACCAATATTATTTTTGTTCTTTGTTTCACAGTTGAGCTATCTGTTTTTTCCCGTGCTTGTATTGTGGAGTTGCAAATTGACAGGAGGCTGAGCATGAACATCATTTGGAGCGGCAGATTTTTCTGAGTACGAGTTGATATAAGTTTGAAGTTAAAAATGGTTTCAACCTCATTCCCATTTATCTTATTCCTGCTTTTATCTACCAAAGAACTGACATATGGTATGTTACAACACTGACAAGAGCAATAATTTCTTTCAACTGTACAATATCAATACAGGTGGGTTGCCTGACAAACTTTTACATCGATATATTGACTTCTATTTAAGAAATAACAATTGCATTATGCCTCAGGCTTGTCAGGCTGGGTTTGGATCAGATCAAAGTGAACCAGAAACAATTCTGACATTCCTAAATTCCAGTTTGACTGAAACAACTTTAACACGACAGTCATGAGCTGCCCCATGCAGCCAGAAAAACAATGCAAATTAAACTGGTCTCGCCAGTCGCACCAAACAGGGCGTGGAGTGAGAAGGCACCCAGTCTTTCACTGCATCAGTTTTTTATTCTCCATCGACATGGAAAATACTGCTAAGATTTTCAATTTCTAACCAAGCAAAAGTGACAGTGACACTAGGAAACGAGTCTAAATTAGTGTTCTGTGAGGTTCAATCAAAAATAGGTGAGGCATAGTGATAAATTGGCTGCTGATTCAATAGTAGCCTATTTCACGTTGCTGGCGTAACCCAACTTCATCTGTAATATTAGACCTAGGGGACCAGATTTTCCTTGACCTTTGAAAGAAGGGTTAAATGCTGTTCTTCGGCAGTTTTATATAACCCACAATCAAAATGGCAGGTTTTTGGTATGCACAATTGCACAAACTACTGTTTGGCTAAAAGGCTCCTGTGAAGTGCCTTGGAATGTTTTGCCCCATTAAAGGTACCATATGAATGCATATTTTTCTTGTCAAAAGACAAAACCTGGCCAATCATGCTGAACCTGACATAACAAAATGTGATTATTCCATCTCCAGCAGCTATGTACCACTTAACCAGTGTTTGTTTTTTTAGTGGAAACACAAACGAGATGATTGAGAGGTCATGTTGTGTAAAGATAAGCTCAGTTATGAATTTAAAACACAAGATTTTTTTAAAAGGGGAAAACAAAACCATCATTCTAGAAATACATCAGTATGACATGTTGCATCTACAAAGAATAGCCACTTGCCTTTTGTACATTCTTAACATTGTATATAAGTTAATATTTTTGAAAGACAAAAAGGTTCCAACTGCATTAGTTCTCAGTCTGGTATTTGTGGTTATCTGACCATGTAGACCGTAGTCTACATGCCCACATCCCATGAAAGAAAAAACACACACACAACAGATAACTGTATGAAGCCTTACAGTTATCTGTTGTGTGTGTGTTTTTTTTTTCTTTCATGGGATGTGGGCATCGCTGGCTGGGCCAGCATTTATTGCTCATCCCTAATTGCCCTTGAGAAAGTGGTGGAGGGCTGCCGTCTTACCCTGCGACAGTGAAGGAACATTGATATATTTCTAAGTCAGGATGGTGTGTGGTGTGAAGGGGAACTTGCAGCTGGTATTGTTCCCATGCATCTGTTGCCCTTGTCCTTCAAGGTGGTACGGTTCACTGGTTTGGAAGGTGCTGTCGAAGGAGCCTTAATGAGTTGTTGCAGTGCATCTTGTAGTCGGGACACACTGCTGCCACTGTGCATCAGTGGTGGAGGTAGTAAATGTTTAAGCTTACGGATGTGGTGCTGATCAATTAGCTTCCTTTGTCCTGGATGGTGTTGAGCTTCTTGAGTGTTGGAACTGCATTCATGCGGGCAAGTGGAGAGTATTCCATCACACTCCTGACTTGTGCCTTGTAGATGGTGCACAGACTTTGGGAAGTCAGGAGATGAGTTATTCGCTGCAGGATTCCTAGCCTCTGATCTGTTCTTGTAGCCACAGTATTTATATGGCTAGTCCAGTTCAGTTTCTGGTTAATGGTAACCTCCAGGATGTTGATGGTGGGGGATTCAGCGATGGTAATGCCATTGAATGTCAAGGGGAGATGGTTGTTGTCCGGCACTTGTGTGGCGGGCATGTAACTTGCCACTTATTAACCCAAACCTGAATGTTGTCCAATTCTTGCTGTATTTGGCCATGGACTGCTTCAGTATGTGAGGAGTTGCGAATGGTGCTGAACATTGTGCAATCATTAGAGAACATCCCCATTTCTGACCTTATGATGGAGGGAACGTTATTGATGATGCGGCTGAAGATGCTTGGGCCTAGGACACTACCCTGATGAATTCCTGCAGTGATGTCCTGAGACTGAGATGACTGACCTTCAACAACCATCTTCCTTTGTGCTAGGTATGTCTCCTACCAGTGGGAGAGTTTTTTCCCCTGATTCCCACTGACTCCAGTTTTGCTAAGGCTCCTTGATGCCACACTCGGTCAAATGCTGCCTTGATGTCAAGGGCAGTCACTCTCACCTCACCTCTGGAGTTCAGCTGTTTTGTCCATATTTGAACGAAGGCTGTAGTGAGGTCAGGAGCTGAGTGGCCCTGGCGGAACCCTAACTGAGTGTCAGTGAGCAGGTTATTCCTGAATAATTGCCACTTGACAGCACTGTTGATAACCTCTTCCATCATGTTCCTGATGATGGAGAGTAGACTGATGGGGCAGTAATTGGCTGGATTGGATTTGTCCTGCTTTTTGTGTACAAGACCTACCTGGGCAATTTTTCACATCGCCGAGTAGATGCCAGTGTTGTAGCTGTACTGGAACAGCTTGGCTTGGGGGCATGGCTCGTTCTGGAACACAAGTCTTCAGTACTATTGCTGGAATATTGTCAGGGCCCTTAGCCTTTGCAGTATCCAGTGCCTTCAGCCATTTCTTGATATCACGTGGAGTAAATTGAATTGGCTGAAGACTGTCATCTCTGATGCATCGTCCAAGATGGATCATCCACTCAGCACTTCTGGCTGAAGATGGTTGCAAATGCTTCAGCCTTGTCTTTTGCACTGATGTGCTGGGAGCCCCCATCAATGAAGATGGGGATATTTGTGGAGCCTCCCCCTCCAATGAGTTGTTTAATTGTCCACCACCATTGGATGTGGCAGGACTGCGGAGTTTAGATCGGATCCATTGGCTGTGGAATCGCTTAGCTCTGTCTGTCTCATGCTGCTTCCGCTGTTTGGCAAGTAGTCCTGTGTTGTAGCTTCACCAGGTTGACACCTCATTTTTAGGTATGCCTGGTGCTGCTCCTGGCATGCCCACCTGCACTCTTCGTTGAACCAGGGTTGATCCCCTAGCTTGATGGTAATGGTAGAGTGGGGGATATGTCAGGCCATGAGGTTACAGATTGTGGTTGTATACAGTTCTGCTGCTGCTGATGGCCCACAGTGCCTGATGGATGCCCAGTTTTGAGTTGCTAAATCTATTTGAAATCTATCTAATTTAATACGATGGCAGTACCACACAACGCGATGGAGGGTATCCTCAACGTGAAGGCAGGACTTGGTTTCCACAGGGACTGCGCGGTGGTCACCCCTACCGATACTGCGATGGACAGATGCATCTGCAAATGGTAGATTGGTGAGGATGAGGTCATGTGGGGTTTTCCCCTCCTGTTGTTTCCCTCACCACCTGCTGCAGACCCATTCAAGCAGCTATATCCTTTGAGACACAGCCAGCTTGGTCAGTAGTGGTGTGACCGAGCCACTCTTGGTCATCTCACCATGCAGACTGTAGTGTGGTGCATATAGTTATCTATCCATGTAGATTCTAGTCTGGTGTGTGTACCTTTCTGGCCATGTGAACAAAGGCTGCTTCATATAGCTACCTGGCCATGTAGACTCTAGCCTGGAGCTGTGGTTATTTATTTAGCCATGTCGACTATAATCTGATGTGTATAGCTATCTGCCAATGTAGACTATTGTCCAGTGTGTGTGGTTTTTGCCATGTAGACTAAAGTCTGGTGCATATAGCTATCTGACCATGTAGACTGTATTCTAATCTGTGTGGCTACCTTGCCATGTAGACTGCAGTCTGGTGTATGTGGTTATTTGGCCATGTAGACTGCAGTCTGGTGTATGTGGTTACCTGACTACATAGACTATAGTCTGGTGTGTCTGGTTACCTGGTGATGTAGACTATGGTCTGATGCATGACAATCCCTGCATGTAAACTAAAGTCAATACATAGGCTGTAATACCTCCAATCCAATTTACTACTG